>NC_080799.1:618333-927500 GCF_028018385.1 Neofelis nebulosa
CTACTTGGTCTACGTTTCTGTGTTTCACACGCATGTTTCCTCTTTTGTAGGTTCATTTTGTTTTTATTCATTTATCTTCCGGGAGTCTTAGTTTCCTTAAGCACATCTGGGCTTTTTCCACATAGAAACGCCTGTCACGCATCCCTCTTACAGACACGCTTCCCAGTGTGCGTCCTGATGCTGCACGTAGCCACCTCTGCTCGTCCTCTGTCACTGCCCACGCTTCGCACGGAAGTCCTTTCCCGCTCTGACCCACCCTGACAGTCGCCTGTACTTCCCGCTGGCTGCTGCCTTGATGCGCCAGATACAAACAAAAGTCACCCCTTGGCCACGTTAAGGTGTGGTTTGCTGGATCCGGCGCGTTCACGAGGCTGTGCCGCTGCCGCGCCATCCTCACGGAACTTCGTCTTCCCCAAACCAAGCCTCCGTCCCTGTTCCGCACTAGCTCCTGGCGCCCCATCTGCCCGCCCCGTCTGCCCTCGTGCGAGTCGGCCTCCCGCGGCTGCACAGCCTGCTGAGCCGCCGTCGTTTTCCCGGGCTCCTCCGATGCCCTGGGGCTCCGCTGTGGCGTGTGGAGCGCCGCGGGCCGGGCGGTCACAGAGGGGTGCCTGCGGTCAGTCCCTCCTCTCTTGCTAGCTTGCCGCTTCCCGCTGTGCTTTTCCCTGTCCACGTCCGAGAGGAACGGTACCTCCCTCGGGGGCCTGTCGTGAGCTGTGTGGTTGTGGAATGCCCAGCATTTCCCAGGTCTTCTGGAGAAGGCCTTATTCCTGCTTTAATCTTCCCAGATTGTGTAGAAGGAGAGCAGTCTTCGTTAACGCGGTGTCGTTTTTCCATTTGTTAACGACTGTGTGGCTTTGGTCTCAGGGACTAGAAAACGAACACCAGGAGGAAGGACGGCTCCTGGGACGGTTTACATATGATCAAGACGGGGAGTCCCTCCAGATGTTCCACGCGCCGGTAAGCACTTGCGTGGCTCGGCCTGGCCCGTAGCTTCCCGGGGCCTGACCCGCACTCCGCCTGCTCTCGGCTCAGTAGGACCCCGCTGGCCTCAGCAAAGCTGCCCGGTGGGGTCCGTGGGCATCAGCCTGAGCGAGTGACCCTGAGCCTCCTGACTTTTCCCAGAGGAGCCTTCTTAGCGTATATTTGGTTCCACGTGCATGTGTCCCGTTGCTGAAGCCGAAAGTAAATCTGGGGCCCGCCAGGAGTCCCGTTTCTACCTGAGCTGCGTGTCCTAGGATACGTGACTTAGTTCATACGGAGAACTTAATCCTCCAGCTTGACCGCTTACTCTCAAATATCATGGTCGGGAAAGTGATCAGGCTTGGGGTGTTAATGTGGATAATCGTGATTTCCTCCCCACCTTGTGATTCCAGAAAAGACCCGAGAGAGCTTTCCAAATAGTGGAACTTCGGATTTTCTCTAACTGGGGCCATCCGGAATACACGTGTCTTTATCGGTTCAGAGTCCACGGAGAACCCATCAAGTAAAGATCCTGCTGTCAGTTCTTGTACATCTTGTATATACCGGGACAGCCTGAGACACTGGAACCCTTTGTGAACCAGGGCACATGGAGTAACAGGATACTGTCACCCCTAAATAAACGCCACCGACTGCCACTGGGAGTGGACGCCCTGCTTGCTCTTCTGTCCACAGAAAACACTGCATGTCGAATGCGTAGTTTCACCGAGGTCTGCCAGCAACAGCCGACCTCTGTGGAGATTCCTTTGAATGTGTGGGTCACAAAGACACATGTGTTGTTTTGGGGATTTGTTTTTGAACATGAAGCTCTTGATACTTGTATTTTCTTGACATCAGGAACAAAGCAAATGAAATTAAAAGGTCGAAGTGTTTGAAGCTTTGATACTTAGCCTTTCACTGGCCCTTCTCAAGGACTTTTGGGGGCAGATCGATTTCATGTGTTTGATCCAGCACACGTTTCTTTCAGGGAAAAACCGCGTCACCAAGTTTCGGTTGTGAACTCCTTTTTTCCAGGGTAGGATTTTTCCCTTTATCCCGCACCAGGTGGGGAAATTCCTGCAATGTGTTTTTCTGCTTAGTCTGTTTTACTGTGGGCTGAAGGTGGGGGGGGGGGGGGTCCTCACATGAAAGGGGGTGGTCTGGATCTAAATGGACACATCAGTCGAGCTCTCGGGTCTCAAGGAGGCTCATCCCCCCGGGGGCTGTCCCCGAGTCTGCACGGTGTCCGAGGGAGCCGGGACACCGGGACACCCAGGCTTGTGGGTGTCGTCCGCGTCTGGTTTGAATTTTGCTGCAGAGTGAACACTAACCTGCTCCCTGTCTTTCCGAGTCTGAAATTTTTCCTCCACTGACGGTTATCCAAGGGGATTGTTCAGGGTAGCAAATTCATGAAACCATGACATTTTGTGGTTATACTTTTTCTCACAGTGGCACTTTCTTCCCGCCTCCAGCCGGGATTTGCCTCTTACTATGGCTGTCGGCCGTTCTCAATTCCTTGAGACTCATTTTGTTTATAGTTAATATTTAATATTTAGACTATTTTACTGAGCAGACTTTATAAATGAGATATCTGCAAGGCACTTAAAGTGTTACAGATGTTTTAAAAATTATTTAAGTTTTATTGGTTAAGACCGTTCTTTTGGTGTTCTCATAAATACTGTATTTTCAGAAAAAGAAAATGATGGTGCTGACTGGTTTTCTGAAGAGTTTTATGTATATTGCACAACAGTCCTCAGATACATAAAAACTACACAAAGTAGCATTTTTTTCACTCTTCTTAGAATTGGGACTAACTAATGCCTATGCAGTTAAGTCAGATAAAATGTATACAGATGTTTCATATATTACGGGATAAATCTATAAATCAGAATTTCCTATATAAAACTAAATTTGGGAGTTGGGTGGAAGTATTTTGAATATTTATTTTTAAAGATGCAAGATAGGACTTTGTGCGCGGTATTTTTGTAAATGCTTTTCAAAACACTTGTCTTTGGTAGTGCTGCTTTTGCTGCCACCAAATTGATAAGATGCCATTGAAATGTTTAAATAAAGAGTTTAAATTTTTAAAAGTGCATGTGATGTTTCGAATGCATAATAAATGGTGTCTTTTCTCAGTTTGCTCTGTTCCTGCCCGTGGGGTGTGGGGCGATGACGCTTGCGAGTTCTAGAGACGTCCCCTTGGGAAACGAGGTGAATTGTAGACAGGGTTGTCGGACAAGGAGAAAATCGGGAAAAAGAGGAGGTGGATCTCCTCCAAGGGACAGCTGCGTCATCAGGGCCCCTGCTGCCAAAGACGGGTTTGGGACGGGAGTTCATTTTTAAGTCTGACCCGGGATTGGTTCATTCAGTCAACACCTCCTGAAATGCCTACTGCGCGCGTGAGGCCCTGGGCTGAGATTCCCTAGTGAGCCAGGACAGAGCGCCTCTTCGGCGAGAGCTGAAGCGGCGGCGGGAGGAGGCAGCACAGCACCTCGGGGGCGGGGCATGAGGCCTCCGCCCGGAGGGGACCCTGGAGGCCAGGACCCCCAGGGGAAGGCTGCACCTGCGTCTCCCTGACTGTCGGTTTGCGGGTTCCCACGCTGTTCTTGCCCTTCTGGAAACACTATGCCCCCTAGCAAAAATAGGTGTATGCTTCGCTGTTGTTTACACGAGACAAATGACCGCGTACTCCACTTAACAGCGCTGTGCCTCCCTTTTTTCCATTGTGAAAAATACCTGGAGATCTGTCACAAAGGAACTTTAAAGAAAATAGCAATACCATTGGGGATTTAATGGTTACTGATCTATGGACCTTTGTTTGCATCATCTATAGGAACAACAGGTTACAAACAAGGACTCTGTAATCAACATCCTCCGCGGTCTGGAGTTGGCTGACACTGAAATCCAACTGGGCTGCAGTTGTGCCCCCCCCCCCCCCGCAGTCCCTGTCTCCATCCCCGTCCCCAGAACCCATCCACTGTCCCCATCCTTGTCCCCAGCCTCCATCTGTGTCCTCATCCCCTGCTCCCATCCTTGTCCCTGTCCCCATCACCCATCCTCTGTCCCCAGCCTCCGTGTCCCCATCTCTGTCCCCATCACCCATCCTCTGTCCCATTCTTGTCCCTGTCCCCAGAACCCATCCACTGTCCCCATCCCCAGCCTCCATCTGTGTCCTCATCCCATCTCCATCCCCTGTCCCATCCCTGTCCCTGTCCCCATAACCCATCCTCTGTCCCCAGCCTCTATCTGTGTCCCCATCCCTGTCCCCAAAACCCACCCTCTCCCCATCCCCGTCCACAGCCGCCATATGTGTCCTCGTCCCCTGCCCCCATCCCTGTCCTGTCTTTGTCCCCATCTCCCACCAGACTTGCAGCTCTGTGTTAACAGGTGCTTCTGCGTCCAAGCGAGCCGGCGACTCGAGCGATGACGTGTCATCTCGACTTCGACTTCTCTTTGGCCCCAAACCCGGGCCAAATCAGGACCCTCACCTCCCCTGTACGGCCCGCGCCCGAAAGCGTGAAAACACAGCTTTTATTTAGGAATCTTTGCGTCCCAACGATGGCTGAAATGCCGCTTGTTTCACCTCAGGCCACCCTCCCCAGCCCCGCGCCGCTCAGCCTCAGTTTCTCCCCCGCAGCGCCCCAGAACCCGGTCGTCACGTGCCGCCGCCATTGTGGCGTCAGCCAGCGAGCCGCGGTCACGTGCGCGCCGCCTCCACCCCGCCCAGCGGCCACGCGGCCGCCCTCCGCAGACTCCGCGACCCCGCCCCGAGGTCACGTGGCCGTCCGCCGCTGGCTCCACGGCCCCGCCCCCGCGATCACGTGGTCGCCCGCCGGCGCGCCCGCCTCCAGCTGCGCGCGGCTCCTCGCGGGCCACCGTAGAGGGCGTCGGACGGCCGCCGGGACGGAAGCCGAGAGGCGCTGCCGACCGCGCCTGCGACAGCGTCAGCCCTTCGCGGAGCGCCGGCCCGATGGCGGCGGCGGCGATGGCCGAGCAGGAGAGTGCCCGGAACGGCGCCCGGAATCGCGGCGGTGTCCAGCGCGTGGAGGGCAAGTTGCGCGCCAGCGTCGAGAAGGGTGACTACTACGAGGCGCACCAGATGTACCGGACCCTGTTCTTCAGGTAGCCGCTGCGCCGCGGCCGCCGCCTTCCAGGGCTTTCCGCCGAGCCTGGCGCCCCGCCCCCGGCCGCCTTCCATTGGCCGCGCCGCGCCGCCCCGCGCCCCCATTGGCCCGCGCTGCTGCCTGTCGCCGCGGCGGTCGGAGCAGGCGGGCGGCCGGGAGGCGGAGGACTGAGGACGCCGAGCCCGGCCTCCCCCGTGCCCCGGCCCGGCTCCCCGCCAGCCGGGGCTCCCCGAGTCCCGGCCCGGCCGCCCCATGCCTGGCCCGACACATCCACTCTCCGGGCCCCTGGCCGGCCTCGCCCAGCCACGGCCACCCCCGGACCGAGCCTCGGGGTCTGCGTCCCCCGGCGGTCCGGTGGTCCGGGTTAAGCGTCTTTCTGCCCCGGGGCCCCTGCGCCGCGCTCTGGGCCGGCCGTGCCCGCGAGCCCGGCGCTGCGCCTGCACCTGCGCGGCCGGCAGCCCCGGCGCCACGGTGAGTGTCCCAGGCGCTGAGCTGCGGGGCGCGGGGGCGCTCAGGGCTCGCGACGCGTGCAAGCTGGCCCGCTGCGGGTTGCGGGCGATAAAATGTGCTTTTCCGGTGCGGCCCTGGAGCGTTGGCGAGTGTCGCGTGGCCTGCGTTAATTTTCTTTCGGTAGTTGTGCTGTAACACGTCCGCTGCTGTGATTTCTGGGTGGTTCTTGGCACATTCCGGTAAGTTCTGCCGCTTCTCTATGGTTCAGGCCAGAACGCAATGGGCCGTTCGTTGCGAGTCGGATAGGCCTTAAAGACCATTTTATAGGTGGTTAAAGCTGTTTTGTGGCCTGCTTTTTCTTTCCGAACTGCCCCAGAGTCGGGCCTGTTCACCATTTCGGCCTAGGTTTTTGGATCAAGGTCTTGAGGACTCCGAGGTACTCTGAGTTAGGCTCGTCACCTCCCAGATGACTGTGGGCTCTGTTGGCTTAGAGGACCAGGTAGGAGTGAGTTGGTTGTGGTTTAGGGAATCAGCCAAAGACTTGAGTAGGCTAGGCATTGAAGTTTGCAACGTGAAGCCTTCCGCCTGGCCGCTTGGCAATCAGATATCCATGTGGCCTGGAGATCTGCCCCGGTGCTCGCTGTTCTCCGGGATTTGTATGTAAATATTTGCCCCAGTGATTAATCTGCGGAACTGGATCTTCCCGAAAATGAACAGTGTTTCTTGTTTTGAGACACTTCTGCCCGTGTGGGGAAAGGAGGTGTTGATCAGCTATAAAGAGGCAAGTGTCTCTGCGCAGGGTGTGTGTCTGGAGTGGGCGGGGGTGGTGACGGAAAGCATGCTCTCTGCCAGCACAGCCTTGACCTACTTCGAATTCCACCTCTGCTCTGTGACCAGTGACCCACGACATCTTGCCGAACCTGTCTCAGCCTTGGCTTGGTCGCGGGGCACTGGGGTGTACCTTCACCTCTTGGTAGCTGGGAAAAGTAAATGATCTGCCGTTGGCCCCCCTGGGGACGAAGTCGGTGGTGGCATTTGTGGCGTCCACAAGGTCTGAGTGAAACAGCCGGGAGCTGTCCTTGTCTCCCAGGGTACAGTCCGTGCGGACCTGTTTAGAACCCTCCTGGGTGTGTGGCTCTGGGAGAAGTCAGGTTCACTGAGTTACATCAGGTTTTTGGTCTTTGCGTAAGTAAATACACGTTTGTGTAAGAGTTTACGTAGAACACGCACTCTGATGAGTTTTGGCTTGAAACCGTCAGCAGTCAGGATACTAAGAGTTTCCGTCACTGCCTAAGTTTTCTCTTCTGTACCCCTCGCTCCCAGGCAACCCCTGATCTCTGCGTCACGGTCACGGTAGATGGATTCGCATTTTCTAGAATGTGACGTAAGTGGAATCATATCCTCTTTTTGTCTTTTTCGGGTCCACGCAGCATGATCATTCAGGATTTACCCCCGTGCGTAGCGTTAATTCATTTCTGTGGCCAAGTGGGGTTCTGTAGTGCGGATGGACCACAGCTTGGTACCCGTTCACCTGTCAGAGACTTTCACAAATTACACTTGTAATTGTCGTACTTCAGGGCAGCTGAAGAAGGGAGCCCGGAATCGGGCAGTCCAGTGGGTCGGGCTTACTTGGTGTGCGTCCCTTAGGCGTGGACCGTGGCAGAGGTCCAGTCATTCAGCTGGACGCTCTGCCCCCTCTCCACTCCACCCCACCCCCCTGTGGTGCCAGCAGGTGGCCACTTAGTGTCTTCAGAGCTCCTCTGGGACTAGGAGGGAGTCTCTTTTCCAGGCCTGTTGGGTTGTGGGTACTCAGTAGTTTTCCAGCCCCCCACTTCTGGCTTCCCTTGGCCCAGTGCCTCCACTGTCACCTCCCGGGGGGGCCCCTCTGCATCCAGCATGCGTCCCTCTGATTTCACCAAAATCTGTTTTCCTGCCCAGGGGCCTTCTGAGATTTGTGTCACTATTTTGCCTCCCAAATCAAATGAAAATTTTTAAAAGAAAAACTTAAAACACGTGTTCTCTGCAACCTCCAAGCAAATAAGGAACTTTTCCTAAAGGAGGGGGCTGTGCCAGGGGCTCCAGGGGGTTCCGGTCGTGTTCTCGGGGTGACCCGGTGGTGATGCTGAGCCCTCCTGAGCTCCACAGCATGGGGTGCTGTTAGCTGACACCTGACATGCCTCTCTCTGACCCCACAATTTCTATTGGTAGTATTAACGTTTTCGTTACGTTCTGTTTCTTTTATTTATTTATTTTTTTTAATTTTTTTAACGTTTTATTTATTTTTGAGACAGAGAGAGAGCATGAACGGGGGAGGGGCAGAGAGAGAGGGAGACACAGAATCGGAAGCAGGCTCCAGGCTCTGAGCCGTCAGCCCAGAGCCCGACGCGGGGCTCGAACTCACGGACCGCGAGATCGTGACCTGAGCTGAAGTCGGCCGCTTAACCGACTGAGCCACCCAGGCGCCCCCTGCTTGCTTCTTTTAATAAAAAGCAGAATCAACGGGCAAGGCACAAGGCTGGGTGGGGCGTCCCCCCGCCCCCGCCCCAGTCACGTGCTGGCCAGGTGCGGGTTCCATTGGTGTGTACACATGTGTGTTGACGTCAGGGCCACGTGGATGGTGGATGGTGCCCCACCTGCTCTCAGCCCCTTCCCCCCCCCACCCCCCCCCCCCCCCCGCCCCCAATGCCTTGGGCCCCGGCACTAAATCCCTTCCCATCCCCTGAATTCCACAGACAGAAGCACGTGCATTTCTCATGATTGCCTTTCACTGTTTCCGTTTTTTCCAGCTTTGCTTGATCTGCAACACGCGAGCTCCCCGAGCCGGGCGTGTGCGCCGTGGAACCCTTGCGTTGCTCCGCTCCCTCTGGAGCCCCCAGCCCTGGAGCTGCGGGTGCTCGAAAGCAGGCCCTGTTGTCCCAGGGACTTCTGTCATCTGGTGCTCTGAGAGGTTGTCTCAGACGGGAGAGTCTAGAGCCCTGTCACGTCTCGCTTAAGCAGCGACACGCTGGCAGGATTGTCACTGAGAGGTGCCTGCGGTTCCGCGTGTCCGTGCCGATGGCAGCGTGGGGATGCGCGCCTCTGGAACTTGCCTTCCCGGGACCGCCTGTGGCAGTGTGGGCCCCCCGGCAGGACCGGGCTGCGACGAGCTGGGCGTGTGGGGGGGCACAGCCCGCAGGCTGGCGGTGGTTTTCTGGTTTTCTGTCCAGGCTGCGGGTTCCCCCCACTGGTACCGCCCCCGGCCGGCAGATGGGTCTTCTGTGTGCTCATCGCGGTGGGGCTGTGTTCTCCTGGGGGTTCTGGTCGTGGAACCTTGGTGAAGCAAAGACTGTTTCTGTGGTTAGTTGAATAGCCAGGCGCTCACGTCCCCCCTGGCCTGTCGGTCGGGGTGAGCTACAGACGGGCTCCCAGGCCTCCGTGTTTGCTGTTTGCCTGTCTTGGGAGCACCTTGTGCTGCTCGCTTGGGATCTTTCTTTGATTTGTTTTGGTTCTGTTTCTTTTCTGAGAATCACGGAGATAGACGCACAGCCAGCGAGTTGAGCGTCGGGTCGCGCGCTTAGCTCTGCGCCGGGCTGCGGGGAGCTGCTTCCTGCTGTTGGCTCTCTCTCGGGCTCAGCTCGTCTTCGCTAAATGTCGCCTGTCGCAGACAGACCGCCATCCTGTTGTTTGTGTTTAGTTACCTGCCAGGCTCCGGCTTCTCTGTGTGTCTATCTCTCTGCAGTTAAGGAAACTGAGAAATGTGTCCCAAATGGGAAAGTGAGGCAGGACAGGGTGGGGTGGAGGGGGTGGGGACCACAGAGAGAGTCTACGTCCCCCAGTGAGCTCCTGCTGTCCTGACCCCCTAGCAGGGCCCTGACCTTTGGTTCTCCGATGGACACCAGTATGTCGCTCTGCCCTTCACGCGGGTCCCACCACCGAAGCAGGGCCTGTGTGCTCGGGGTGGACGTCATCCAGCCTTTCTCTGGGTCCTTCTGCTGCGACCTTTGAGCTGCGCCGGGCCCCCGACCCGTGCTGCTGTCAGATGGGGGGGTGTGGGTCTGCCAGTCCCCCGAGGCCCGCCTTGCTGACGACAGGGACTGTCTGCCACGGTGGGTGGGGGCCGGGGTGCCGTGACCGCCCGGTGAGGTGGCAGGCCTCAGGCGACGACACAGCTCGACTCTGTTCTTGGTCGGTCACGCACGCAGGTGCACACGCGTGTTTCCAGGATCGTTTGCAGTATAAAGTTCCTGTGTTTACTCAGACGCCGTATCTTTTGCGTTTTCTCTCTAAACCGTAGCCGTTGGCCTAGGGGAGTGTGATTCCGAGAGTGTGTCAGACTGTGGAGGACGTCTGCGGGGGAGCACGGGGCATAACTGGACCTAACTGGGGCTCCGCCCTCCTCTCTGTCTTACAGGTACATGTCACAGAGCAAGCACACGGAGGCGCGGGAGCTCATGTGCTCGGGGGCACTCCTGTTCTTCAGCCACGGCCAAGTACGCGGCGGGCCTGCCTTTCCCCCTCTGCTTGGGGCCTGAGGGTTGGAAAAGGAGCGTCCAGGGAGAGGTGTGGCGGACGACCGTGGACCGTCCCCGTCGCTGGCCACCGCCAGGCGGGTGTGCTTGTGTCCGGGGTGCCGTGTGAGGGTGCCGGGTGCCGCGCCGGCCAGGGTCTCCGTCCTCCAGGCGCCCCGCCCGGGGGGCCCCGTGCATCTCCCCGCCACGCGTTTCTGGCTGGACACCGGAGCAGCCGTCCAGCTCTGCCGGGGCTTCTAAAGACCAGCCAGGGCTCTGCTTCTGTGATTCCCACTCACTTCTGTGTTTTGTAGCAAAACAGCGCTGCGGACTTGTCCATGTTGGTCTTAGAGTCGCTGGAGAAGGCAGAAGTCGAGGTGGCCGCTGACCTGTTGGGTGAGGCTTTCTGACTGTGCACGAGGTACCTGTGCACGTGGAGTAGTGACGCCCCAACGCGCACGCACGCGCCCTCTCTTGTGGACGCTGGCACCTCGCCTGCCCGCATGCCGAGTGTGCATCGGGGCGGGTCCCCTGGGGGCCAGCTCCCTGCTGTAGTCCACCTCCCGCTCTGCTCCAGGCCACAGGCCGAGCCTCCAGGCTGCTGACTTTGCGGCCGAGAGGTCAGCGGGGGGGGGTGGGGGGGGTGGGGGGAGCCCTGGGACACACCAGAACGCCATTTCTCAGCTCCGGGGCGGAATCGTTCTTGTTTCGGTGAACCCTGACCTGCGGCGTGTGGGGCGCTGAACGGCAGCGCTTCTCTGGATGAGGGTCTGTGTTTGTGTCGTTTTAGAAAATCTGGCTAAACTGTTCAGTCTGATGGACCCGAATTCCCCAGAGCGAGTGGCTTTTGTGTCTCGAGCCCTGAAGTGGTCCAGTGGAGGATCCGGGAAGCTGGGCCACCCCCGTCTCCACCAGCTGCTGGCCCTCACCCTGTGGAAAGGTAGGCCCCGTGCGGGGGAAGCTCTCGGCGGGAGGGTGCAGGCCGTCCCCAAACAGCCGCCCCTGTTTATGCCTTGGTGGCTCTTACTGGTGTTAGCTGTTGTCAGCAGTCGCACTCCTGGGCCGCGGGGAGCCAGGAGGGGAGGATTTGCTCTCCGCTGGTCTGGCCCTTCCTGTCCGCGCCCCGCCACCCCCAGCTTCCTCTCTGGGACATCTTCCCCAGACGGGCCCTGCGATGGCACGGCGTGCTGCGTCGTCTTCAAGTTGAAATCTCCGCTTCTGATTAAGCACTTGGCTGATGAGGGGGCCGGGGGGATGCCAGGCAGTTTCTGGGTGTGGTTCGCACCCTCAGCTCTGAGTCTGGTGCTCAGGGGCCGGGAAAGACCCTCGGTTTGGTGACCTGGACAGCATTTGTTCAGGACGACGGTTTGAACAGCTGTGTCCTGTTGAGTGAGTGCTGCGGGCAGCTCGTTCACACCGCGTCGGCCTTCCCGGGGTCGTCACCGGGCATCCGCTGGGCAGGGGGGAGGTGCCTTGGTGGGGGCCCAGAGGCACCTTCCTCAACTTGCAGGCGGCCTTCCGCCGGGTCGCGTCTGTGTTAGCGGCTCCTCCTGGAAGCAGCCTGGGTCCAGAGGCGGCTCTGTGGTCAGATGGGCCTGCCCGCTCCCCACGCCGGCGGGCCCAGCGCGTCCCTGCTTCGCCTCTCGTCCGGCGGCACGCGTGTGGTGGCCGCCCCCCACGAACCCAGCCCTCGCCCACACGGGGATGCCGGCTGTGTGAGCACACAGACTCCTCCCCTCTTCTCTCGGGGCGGCACCGCTCACTGCTCCGCGTGTCCCCACCCGCTGTGACCCACGAGTGGGGCTCCTCGGACCCCCCAGCTGCTGGCATGCCAGCCCTGCCTGCACCCCAGAGGGCTGCCGGGAGGATAACGGTCAGATGTGCATGAGTTCAAAGTCCAGACAGTCAGGACGCTCTCCTTAGAGGGCGGCTGAATCCCTTCCCCACTTTGACCCAGAGCCGGAGGGGGGCCCAAGCAGGAGCAGCTGGGCTCTGGGGCTGAGGCGGTTTGGGCCCCTCCTCTGCTGGCATGCACTCCCTGGGGGCGCCCTGCTTCCCCTCCCTCGGGCCGCCCTGGCCTTCCAGCCTCGCGTGGGCCCCATGCATTTTCTGTCTGTCGTCTGTCCCCACCAGAACGCCCTCCCACCCACCCGATGCTGGAGTGTCTCGTTCATTGTGGGTGCCCGGAAGCCCCTCAGGGAGAGACCGTCGGTGTTCGCCGGCCCGGCGGGGGTGGGGGGTCTCTGAGGCCCCTGCCCCTTACTCCCGCCCCATCTTGCAGGGGGCCTGGGGTGTGCGCGTGCAGGTGGACGGCCTGCTCTGCGATCAGGGGTGGCTACAGCAAACCTGTGTCCCTAGCAAGCATTTATTTGGTGCCCCTTTTGCCCAGTCTATTTGGGGGGTCCATGGGGAGATGCCAGGCAGAAAACAGACGTGATCCTGCGTCTGTGGCTCCGAGAGACCCTCAGAGGTGGGGGCGCCTGGGCGGCTCAGTCACTTGAGGGCCTGACTCTTGGTTTCAGCTCAGGTCACGATCCCACAGTATGTGGGATCGAGCCTCGCGTCAGACTCGGTGCTGGCATTGGGGAGCCTGCTTGGGGTTCTTTCTCTCTCCTTCTCCGTCCCTCCCCTACGCATGTGCTCACTCGCTGTCTCTTAAGTAAATAAACATTAAAAAAAAAAAAAAAAAAGTCCTTCAGGGGCCTCAGGGGTTGAGAGCCAGCTTTAAGGCATTCATATTTAGGAACATGATTTTAAAATCCAGGATATAGGCAGTTGTGCGTAGTGCCTGAGGCACAGATCCCGCGTCCTGTCCTGCCCCGGCGTCCATGGCTTGTGTCCAGAGCCTGTGTTTAGGGATGTCTGTGCAGCTGTGGCCCCTGGGGACAGGCCTGCGGCCGCGGTGATAGGCCCACCACAGCTTGCCTCCACTGTCCGTTTTGCTGTGTTGTGGCGGTCTGCTACTTGAGGCACACCTCGTTCTGGTACGCCTCACAGATCCTGCGTTGCCCACGCATCGGTCTGCGGTGACTCTGTGTTGAGCACATTTATTGGCGCCATTTTCCAACAGCGCCTGCCTGCCTGCTTGCTGTCTCTGTGTCACGTTCTGCTAGTTCTCACGATACTCCGAGATCTTTATTTTTTTATTATTTTTTTTAATGTTAACTTTTTTTAGTTTTGAGAGAGAGCACGAGCTGGGCAGAGGGGCAGAGGGAGACAGAGGATCCCAAGCGGGCTCTACACTCAGCCCGATCCCACAACCTGAGCCGAAATAAAGAGTTGGACGCTCAACTAATTGAGCCATTCAGATGCCCCAAGATTTTTTGTTACAGTGTGTCACGGTGATCTGCGACCGTGATCGTTGACGTTACCATCGTGATTGTTTTGGGGACCAGGAACCGCGTTCACGTAAGGGCAAACACAATCGATAACTGTGTGTGTGCTGACGCTTTCCCGACCGGCCGTTCCCCGTCTCCCTCCTCGTCCTCGGGCCTCCCTGTTTCCCGAGACACAACAACACTGAAACTGGGCCGCGTAATGACCCTACAGAGGCCCCTGGGGTCCAAGTGAAAGGAAGAGTCTCACGTCTCTGACGTCAGATCACGAGCTACGGACGAGTAAGCTCGGTGAGGAAGGCGGAAACCGGGCCCCTCGCCCCGGACGGACGCTTAGCCGGGTGGTCGGCGCAAAGGACACGCTCCGGAAGGAAATTAGCATGGGAAGGAATCAGCCTCCCCGTTTTATCGGTCGGGATAGAAGAGCGAACCGGCCACGGCATCCCCGTAAGCTACAGCCCAACCCAGAGCAACGCGCCGACTGCCTCAGTTCCACGAAGGCCGAGGCGGGGAGGAAGCTGCGGGAGGAGAGTCTGAAGCCAGCAGAGGCCGCGTCCAAGACGGAAGAGTGCGCGGCGGTGTAGACGCGGCCGCAGGGGGTCCGGAAGATCCAGCTGCGACCGTTAACGAAGGGGCCCGCACGCCACACGGGTCTTCAGGAGACGCTGTCGAGGACGTGCGTCAGGACGTGCGTCGTTGGAGAGACGTCAGCACCTGGCTTCCCAGCCTCAAGGGACCGGCCGACCCTCCCGTCCGGGGCTGACGCAGCAGCCGGTGACCGCAAACCGGGGCCAGTGCCCAGTGACCCGTCCCGAGTCCCAGGGCCCCGAGCAAGCACGCGGAGTCGGCGCTGCCTGTCCTCTGCCAAGGGGGTGCGACGCACCTGGTCACCCGAGAGCTCGGACGGACACGGGCAGTGAGACGAGCGGGGTGTTCATGCCTGACTCGGCATCCGTCCTGCCGCCCGTGGACCGAGGGGTCGTTTCGGTCCTCAAGACTCATTTGACAGGCGCATTTCGTAAGGCTGTAGCTGCCACGGATGGTGCTTCCTCTGGTGGGAAAAGTCCACCGAAAACCTGCCGGAAAGCAGTCACCGTCTAGATGCCAGAAAACCTGCCGGAAAGCAGTCACCGTTCTCGATGCCACTAAGAACGTACGCGATTCGCAGGAAGAGGCCAAAATCTCAGTTGTGACAGGAGTTTGGCAGAAGGCGATGCCAGCCCTCAGGGACGACCTCGAGGGGTTCAGGACACGGGCGAGGAAGTCCGTGCAGATGTGGGGGAACAGGAAGAGAACAGAACCAGAGGTGGAGCCTGCGGGTGGGGCTGGACGGCTTCCGTCTCACGCTTCACCAGACGAGGACGAGCTCCTTCCGGGTGAGCAAGTGAGGAGGTTTCTGGAGCTGGAACCCACTCCTGGTGGAGGCGCCGCGCGGACGGTCGAAATGACCCCAAAGGGTTGAGAACAGCGCGTAAACCGAGTCGCTAAAGCCACAGGAGGTGTGAGCGGCTGGACCCCAGGCGTGAAGGAAGTTCTCCTGTGGGTACGACGCTATCGAACAGCACCGCACGCTACGGAGAGGCCTTTCGGGAAAGAGTCAGCACAGCAGACTTGGTCGTCTCATTTCAGAACTTGCCAGAACCACCCCAGCCTCCGGCAACGTCCACCCTGACGGTCAGCAGCCGGCGGCCTCCAGGAAAACCTTCCACCGGCAGAAAGGTTACAGCCCGCTGCAGGCTTGGGTGATGGTTAACGTTTTGTTATTTAAGTTCTATTTCTTGTTTTCACATAGTGCTAGGGCACGCTTAGCGGACTGTGAACACAGCTTTCTGTGCCCTGGGAAACCAAAAACTTGGTTTTGTTGCGGTGATCCGGAACTGACCCCCAATATCCCCGAGGTGCTCTTGTACCGGGTCCAGTATGGTTCTTGGAGCCAGTCTGGTTCTGGGACAACATCTGGGCATGGTTTTGCCCAATTTTTCTTTTCCTGTGGATGCTCTAAAACCAGAAGGTTATTTTTGGATGGTCTGAGGGAGAGAAGAGAGCGCAAGTACACAAAGAAATGGGGGCTCGGACCATTCTGGGCTCCGGAAGGTGGTGTGCGGGGCGCTGGGGCCTGGGGCCAATGGCAGGAAGCAGTCCTGGCCAGCCGGGGTCCGCTATTCCCGGTAGAAGGTGGCAGGCGGCTGGGGCATGGCGCCTCAGCCCTGGAAAGGTGTGGGAGCCAGGGGGCCTTGTGAGCGAGACGGGGTCGTGATCCGGTCCACTCTGGGAAACGGGCCAGGGTGTGAGGGGGTGCTTGGTCTGGGCCGGGGTCGTGCCTCAGCGCGGCGGACGCTCTGGACCCCTGTGCTCTGTAGGATGCCGAGCCCCGCCCCCCTGGCCATGGCAGCCAGGGGTGCCCAGGCGTTGCCAGCGCCTGGTGAGAGGGAAGGGTGTCGAATCGGCGGTGTCGTGAGGGCCAGCAGGCAGGGAGACAGGTTTCCGAGCAATGAGTGCGGGGAGCAGGGGTCCAGCGGGAGTCACTTACTGGCGTTGGGAAGGCTGGGATTTTTGCTATTTTTTTAACAAACGTACCAGTAGAGCTTGCGCCACGAGCAGCGTGCGATAGGAGTGCTTCAGGAACAGGTTAGTTGGAGCACACTTCTCCTGGAAGGCCCTTCCAGCCCCCTTTTGTGCTGTCAGCACCAAAGCTTCCTGCCCTGGTGAGAGGTGTGGCCCCAGGGAACAGGCTCAGAAGGTCGAGGCCAGAGGGCCCCCAACTCACCTGTTGGGGTGCAGGTTCCAGTTTGGGGCCTGAGGTTCCACGTGTGTGTCCGGCTCCTAGGTGACTCCACGTTGAGCGGGACAGCGTGGCCCTTCTTGGGAACCAGTGGGGCTGAGCCGTGTCCTCACCACTCGCAGGACGGGTCCATCCTGACTGGGACATCAGTCCTGGTGGGGACATCCAGTCCTTCGTCCAGCAGGGCTTCTTGAGGGGGACGGACCACAAACACGGAGAGGGGAGTAGTGAATGTGGAATGTGCGTCGGAAGATGGACAGAGGGCGGGTGGCCGTCAGGACGGCAGGGGCCTTCGTGTGGCCTGGGGGACAGGCGGGCCCGACCTGGTCCTGGCACCACTCTGACCTTCACTGCGTTTGCGTGCCGGGGGTTGCGGGGCCTGCGTCTCAGTTGTCAGAAGCATGAGTCCGGGGGTCTCGCGTCGGCCCGCTCTCGTGAGCCAGCTAATGCGGATGCCAGTGTGGGGACTTCAGCCCGAAGCCTGCCCTCCCACTGTGGGCATTTGAGGCGGTGAATGGGACGCCTGGGGGGTGGGTGTAGAGCGCACTCAGGTGTGTGGGGGGCAGGGATGGTGTGCAGGGCACAGGCAGGTGTGCGGGGGCCGGGGCGGGGTGGGGCGGGTATGCCGAGTGCAGGGGGTGCCCAGGGCGGGTGTGCGGGGCACAGGCAGGTGTGCGGAGGGAGGGGGGCCAGGGCGGGTGTGCGGAGCACTCGGGGCTCATGGGTATCCGCTTCCCTCCCGCAGAGCAGAACTACTGCGAGTCCCGGTACCACTTCCTGCACTCGGCGGACGGCGAGGGCTGTGCGCACATGCTCGTGGAGTACTCCACGTCCAGGGGCTTCCGCAGCGAGGTGGATATGTTCGTGGCCCAGGCCGTGCTACAGTAGGTACCCGCCTTGGCTCGGTCTCCTGTCACCTGGCCGAGACGCCACCCAGGGTCGTCACCCCGCGACCCTGCCGCATACCTGTCGGGGAGGCTGTGTGTTGTCATCCCGGTCCCCCGGACCGTTTGTGGGATTTGAGTCGGGCAGCCACGGAAGGGAGTGTTCTGACCGGCGTCCTGCCGTTCCTCCCCGTGTTCCGTTCTCTCTAGATTTTCTGGACGGCAGGCCGTTGTCATTCGGGGGGGTGTGTGTATTTAATAAGATGTCCGAGGTGTCCCAGGTCGAGGAGCGAGTGTGGGTCCCGGACGTCTCGTGTGAGGTTCCCCCGCTCCCGTCACACCGCCTCCCTGCCCCCTCGCCAGTGGTTTTCCGGGACCGTCGAGCACGCACAGCTTGGGAGGGAGGCAGGGTGGGCCCACGCTCCCGCCTCGGAAACCCCCGGAATCAGTGGCCGGGTGTCGGGACAGGACACGTTCTGTGCACGTGAACGGGAGGGGGGCCACAGCACACTCGCTGGACCTGACGGCACCTCGGAGCTCCCCGCTCCGCCGCTCGGCGGCCTGATACGTG
The DNA here is from genome assembly GCF_028018385.1 of Neofelis nebulosa. Lineage (NCBI taxonomy): Eukaryota > Metazoa > Chordata > Mammalia > Carnivora > Felidae > Neofelis > Neofelis nebulosa. The sequence goes on from NC_080799.1 coordinate 635,924, forward strand.
TCTGTGCCTCTGAATGGAGAGTTTCGGGGACTCCAGAGCCCCCGAGCCCAGCTGTGTGGTGCACGGCGCCTGTGTGTGGATCCCGAGACCACCCGGTCACCTCACTCGCACTTTGACGAGGAGGGACAAGGGGCCACGGGAAGGCCGTGGAGATGGCCCCACGGGGCGGGAGTCAGAGCCTGTCCCACTGCCCCGCACGCTCCCCAGGGCCCTGGGCTGACTTGCTGGGCGCGCGCGGCCTTGAGTTCGAGAACCCGCCACAGACACGGTCACCCTCGCGAGCTTCACGTCCTCGCCTTGGAAATGGCGATTGCGAAGAGGTGCCGTGCGTGGCGGGGGCCCCCGTGTGCTGTTTGGGGACGGCCTTCCGCTGTGCCCCCAGAAGCGTCCCAGGTCTGGTGCTCACGTGAGCGTCTGTGTGAGCCCCTTGTTTCTGCCTCGGTACCCTGCTTACTAGGGCGTCCCTTCCAGGTTTCTCTGTTTAAAGAACAAAAGCAGTGCGTCCGTGGTGTTCACAACGTACACGCAGAAACACCCGTCCATCGAGAACGGCCCTCCGTTTGTGCAGCCTCTGCTAAATTTCATCTGGTTTCTGCTGCTGGCCGTAGATGGGTGAGTTGTGTGTGCGTGGAGGGGTCGTGGGGGGGGGGGGCGGGGAGGGGGTACAGAGCGCACAGAGGGATGCGCACACGTATGGAGGGGCGCGTGCGTGTGCCCTGCACGTTGGCCTCTCCTGGACATCCGTGCTGCCACCCGTGTCGCTTCAGGGGCAAACTGACCGTGTTCACGGTGCTGTGTGAGCAGTACCAGCCGTCCCTCCGGCGGGACCCCATGTACAATGAGGTGAGGGGCGCGTGGGGCCGGGCGACGGCTGGAGAAGGAGAGGGCACGGGGAGCCTCGGGGACCGGGCGGGTGGTCGCCCGCGTGTCTGCGCCCTGCTGAACCCGTGCCTCTGCCCCTTGCAGTACCTGGACCGGATAGGACAGCTGTTCTTTGGGGTGCCGCCCAAGCAGACGTCTTCGTACGGGGGCTTGCTGGGTGAGTGGGGGGGCGGGCGGGGGCGCAGGGAGGGAGCGGGGCGGGCGCAGGTGCGGTCCTCTCCCGGGCTCCGTGTCTGCTCGGCCCTGAGGTCCTTCTCCCAGTAGACTCCCACACAGCCGTGCGGGCCCTGTCGTGCCAGGGCCCCGTCGGTGGGCTTTTTCTTTTATCTTTCGCTTTTTTGGTAAAATATACGTGTCATGAAATTTGCTATTTTAACCATTTCTAACTGAACAGCTCAGGGAACTGAGCACATTCACGCTGCTGTGCAGCCATCTGCACCGTCCATTTCCAGAATGTTCCATCTCCCCACGTTGAGATTCTGTCCGTTATACATGGACGTCCACCTGCTCCCCCAGACACGGTCCCACCACCTACCCTGTGTCCGTGAGTCAGACGACCCCGGGACCTCGAGTGAGTGGGTCCCAGTGCGTGTCCTCCCGTGTCCGTGAGTCAGACGACCCCGGGACCTCGAGTGAGTGGGTCCCAGTGCGTGTCCTCCCGTGTCCGTGAGTCTGACGACCCCGGGACCTCGAGTGAGTGGGTCCCAGTGCGTGTCCTCCCGTGTCCGTGAGTCTGACGACCCCGGGACCTCGTGGGAGTGGGTCCCAGTGCGTGTCCTCCCGTGTCCGTGAGTCAGACGACCCCGGGACCTCGTGGCTGTGGGTCCCAGTGCGTGTCCTCCCGTGTCCGTGAGTCTGACGACCCCGGGACCTCGTGGGAGTGGGTCCCAGTGCGTGTCCTCCCGTGTCCGTGAGTCTGACGACCCCGGGACCTCGTGGGAGTGGGTCCCAGTGCACGTCCTCCCGTGTCCGTGAGTCTGACGACCCCGGGACCTCGTGGGTGTGGGTCCCAGTGCGTGTCTTCCCATGTCCGTGAGTCTGACGACCCCGGGACCTCGTGGGAGTGGGTCCCAGTGCATGTCCTCCCGTGTCTGTGAGTCTGACGACCCCGGGACCTCGTGGGTGTGGGTCCCAGTGCGTGTCTTCCCATGTCCGTGAGTCTGACGACCCCGGGACCTCGTGGGAGTGGGTCCCAGTGCATGTCCTCCCGTGTCTGTGAGTCTGACGACCCCGGGACCTCGTGGGAGTGGGTCCCAGTGCGTGTCCTCCCGTGTCCGTGAGTCAGACGACCCCGGGGCCTCGTGGGAGTGGGTCCCAGTGCGTGTCCTCCCGTGTCCCTAACTCTGACGACCCCGGGACCTCGTGGGTGTGGGTCCCAGTGCGTGTCCTCCCGTGTCCGTGAGTCTGACGACCCCGGGGCCTCGTGGGAGTGGGTCCCAGTGTGTGTCCTCCCGTGTCCCTAACTCTGACGACCCCGGGGCCTCGTGGGAGTGCATCCCAGTGCGTGTCCTCCCGTGTCCCTGAGTCTGACGACCCGGGGCCTCGTGGGAGTGGGTCCCAGTGCGTGTCCTCCTGTATCTGGCTTGTGTCACTCACCGTGGTGTCTGCAGGGTCCGCCCATGTTGGAGCAGGTGCCAGAACTTCCTTCCCTTTTAAGGTGGAGTGGTATTTCGTGGGTGGATGGAGCGTGTTGTGTTACCTTCATCTGTGATGCACACGGGTTGCTTCCGGCTGTTAGCTACGTGAATTTGCTGCTGCGAATATGGGGTGCACCTGTCTGCTGGGGTCCCTGCGCCCAGTGCTTTGGGTAGTACACCCCAAACTGGACTCACCAGGTCACATTGAAGTTCTGTGTTCAAGTTTGGAGTCGCTACCAGACTGTGCCCGACAGACATGTCCCACCAGCTGTGCGCGAGGGGTCTGGTTTTTCCACATCCTCGCCCACGTTTGCCGTTTTCTGTGTTTTACTGGCAGCCGTCCTACGGGGTGTGAGGTGGGAGCTCGCTGTGGCTGGGTCGCATCTCCCTAATGACGAGGGTCGTGTAGCATGTTTTCTCGTGCTTATTGGCTGTTTGTACACCTGTATATCTGGTCAAGTCACGTGCTTATTTTTGAATCAAGTTGACGAATTCTCTACACTTGTCAGATGTAAGATTCAGAAATACTTTTTCCCGTTCTGTGGATTGCTTTTTTTAAGACTTTATTTATTGTAATAAATGTTTTTAATGTTTATTTATTTTTGAGGAAGAAAGCATGAGCGGAGGAGGGGCAGAGAGACAGGGAGACACAGAATCCAAAGCAGGCTCCAGAGTCTGAGCTGTTAGCACAGAGCCCGATGTGGGGCTCGAACTCATGGACCGTGAGATCATGACCTGAGCTGAAGTTGGACGCTTGACCGACTGAGCCACCCAGGTGCCCCCAGACTTTATTTTTTTAAAGTAGCTTAAGTTTCACAGATGTAAAGAGGAAGGCCCCGAGATTTTCCGCGTACCTCCCTGCCCCTTCACAGCCCTTTCTGGTACTTGCATCCCACGACAGAGGGGGGGACTTGTTGAAATTGTACCTGCACGGACACATCACTCTCACCTGAAGTTCATGGTTTACATTCAGGGTCACTTTTAATGCCGTACATTTATAGGTTTAGACACACACACCTACCATTAGAGAGTCCTTCAGAGTGGTTTCTGCCCTAAAAATCCTCTGTGCTCTGCCTGTTCGCCCCTCCCAACACCCAGCAGCCTTTTCACTCTGGGTAGCGTCCTCTGACGCAGAACTTAAAATTTCCACCAAGTCCGTTTGTTTCTCCTCCGTTCCCTGGGCCTTGCGTGTCCCAGCCACAGTCTTCGGCAGGTCCAGTGCTGGGAAGCTTTCACTCTGTGTCTTCTGCGAGTTTTACTGTTCTGGGGCTTACGTTTAGGTCCTTGATCCATTTTGAGGTATTTTTTGTGTGCACGCGAGGTCGGGGTCCAGTGTCCCGTTTGTTGAAGAGACTGATCTTCCCATGAGTGGTCTTGTCACGCTGGTCAGATATGTTTGACCCCCATGTGCTCGGGCCTGTTTCTGGCTCTCTGTTCCATGGGTCTTTGCGTGCGTGCGTGTGTGCGTGCGTGTGTGTGTGCGTGTGTGTCTTTGCCCACACCACACCGCTTTGATTAGTTTGTACAAAGTTTTGCAATCAGGAACCGTGAGCTCTCCGGTTTTGTTCTTGTTCAAGGTAGTTTTGGCTGTTTGAGTCTCTTGCAATTCTGTTTGAATTTTAGAGTGGGTTCTTCTTTTCTTGCAAAAACGTCGTTGAGATTTTGACAAGGACTGCATTGATCCTGTAGACGGCATTGGAGGGTATTGGCATTTACACGGTATCACGTTTTCCAACCCGTGGACACAGAAAGCATTTCCATTTATTTGTGACTCCAGTGACTTTCAGCGTTTTATCATTTTCATTCATGAGTCGTTCAGCCTTTCAGTTAAAGCCAGTCCCTCAGTGTTTTATTCTTGTGGATGCTGCTGTGAATGGAATTGTTCTTGATATTTTTTCCAGTTATTTATTATTGGCGTGGAGAAATTCAACGGATCTCCGTGTGCTGACTTTGTATCCCGCTCCTTTGCTGAATTCACTTGCTCCGACGGCTGTTTCGTGCAGCCCTTGGGGTTTTCTGTGTGGCAGGACCACGTCCTGCGCAAACACGGTTTTGCTGCTCCCTTTGCGCCGTGGGTGCCTTTTCCTTCTGTCTCTCCCTGCTTGCTCTGGCTGGAATTTCCAGTTCGGTGTGGAATGGAGGTGGCGAGGGCCTTCTCGCCTGTCCGCTCCTCGAGGAGGAGCTCTCAGTGTCTCGCCCCTGCGCATGATGTCTCCCGTGGGCTCTCCAGAGACGGCGGGGACCGTGTGGAGGTGGCTCCTCCCGTTCCCGGTTGGTTGAGTGCCGTGATGACCGCGTGGGGCCGGCCAGGGGCCGATCCCGCGTCCGTGGAGGTGGACGATCGCGTGGGTCTTCCCCCTCTGCCCAGGGGCCGCGCCCCCCTGCCGGCCTGTCGTGGGGAGCCCTCCTCGCGGTGCAGGCGCGAGGCCCCTCGGGGCGCGTCGTCCGTGCGTGCGCTGTCGTGGTCTGTTTGCATCAGCGCTCACGAGGGGTGGCGGTCCCCGATCTCCTCCCGGCGCCTTGGGCTTTGGTATGGGGGCTACGCCGGCCGCCTGGAAGGAGTTGGGATGTGCTCCCTCTTCCTCAGCGTTTCTGGAGAAGTCTGAGAAGGACCGGTGTGGGGTGTCCTTGAAGCGTTCGGCGGGACTCGCCAGTGAGGCCGTCGGGACCGGGACTTTGCTCTGTTCAGGGGGGGGGGGGGGGGGGGTGGGGTGGTTCCCGAGGGGGGCTCCTTACTCGTTTACCGGTCCCTGCACACCATGCGTTTCTTCATGGGTTGGTCTTGGCCGCTGTTAGATGCCAGGTTTCTGACCCGGCGTCTCGAAGCCAAGCCTCCGCCCCTCGTCTGCCTAGCCTGGCGGCCCCAGGCCTCAACACCACGTGCCGTCGCCTTCACTGGGGTCCCATGTGAACTTTGACCTCCACCGGGGCAGGGGCCATTGTAGCCCTTCATCTGAGAGTGGCTTTTACGAGCCTCGATGTGCTACTACTTTTGAGCGGGTAGGTGTTGCCTCGTGGAGTTCGTATTCGCCAGCACGCACTGAAATCCGCCTTGCCGTTCAGACTTCTTTCCTTCCTCAGCTTCCTTCTGGAAGTAACTGCAAAAACACGCAGATGGCTGTTGTGTGTCCTTGCGACATATCCTCCACACTGACTGCGCCTGGCTCTTGATGGAGCTGAGGCTGCCCCAGGTGCCAGGCTCAGCCGCGGGCTCGTCCTGCAAAGCTCCGTGACCCTGCCCCCGTCCTGCTGTCCGAATCCATGTGGCACCCTGCCTCGTCGGTCCCTCGGGCTTGGGCTGGGCGGACGTTTGCCATTTTGATGCACGTGGGCAAAACCGTGGAAAGGTCTTCCTGAGACTGCGTGGAAAGCCGCCTCCTGGGGAACACGGTTTGACTTTCTAGTTGTAAACCGTGTGTCTGGCGTCCGGATTTGTGCCGGGGAAGGTGGGGGGTGGAGACCCACCTTCCTTCCTGTGCCAGCTGCGTGTAGGTGCACTGTGGGTTCACCCGGGCCTGGGGGCTGCGTGTTTGCATCTGTCGGGCCTGACGTCCAGCCTCACTCCTCGCCGCGCACGTCCTCATACTTTGTGCTCGCTCGTTTCCCACCAGAACTTCAGAGTCGGCCCTTCCGGTGCCCAGAGTGCTGCTGGTGTGTTCGTTGGACCCGGGTTAGCGGCAGATCGGGGACAATTCTGCACCTTCGTGGCAGTCTGTCCCGAGAACGTCGTTCCCGTGTGCGTGTGTTCTTACTTTCTCGGTGGCTTGGCTTCAGAGGACTTTGTAAACTGCTGACCCTGTGGTGACACAGTAGTCGTTCCGTGGATGAGATCAGAGTGAGGCAAAGTGTCCGTGGTGACTGCCCCAGTGGGCGACAGCCATTAACGTCTCCGCGTGTGGCCCTGGGGTCTCTGATGCATCCCGACCCGTTTCTGGATAACTTTAAGTCAGCACGTGTGTAATTTACGGCCTCGTGTCGGTGGATGGTGACGTCCCTGTGACCGCGGGTTCCTGACAACTCCGAGGGCTCCGTGCACAGGCATCTGCGTTCCCAGGGACGCGTGGTGGGGCCCCCGCGCCTCCCGTCCGGGCCCCGGGACGCGGTGCTGTGGAAGGTGGGGTTCCCCGGGCAGGGGTGCCGGCAGCGCGGGGCCGCTGTGCCTCACGGCGCCTGCGTTTGCTTCCAGGGAACCTTCTGAGCAGCCTCATGGGCGCCTCGGAGCAGGAGGGCGAGGACAGTCAGGACGACAGCAGCCCCATCGAGCTCGACTGACCCTGCCCGGCGGCCCGCACGAAGCCGCCCCGAGCCCGGGCCCCCACGCCCGGGGGCTCCCGGTCCGCGGCTGCCGTGGCCGCGTTGGCGTCTGCGCGCCCGCCCCGGGCTGCGCTTCCGCCGCGGCTGTGCTGGCTGGGCCGCGCTGCACCTCCAGACTGACCACAATAAAGCACGGGCCTTGCCGCGCTCCCACCCTCTCCCTGTCCTCTGTGTCTGGTTTGCTTCGGGAGGCCGCCTGGCGTCCGACGGAGGCCCGTCCCCATCACGGGTGGCGTGGGGGGTGGCCGCCGCCCAGCCAGCACCACCTGGATGTCCTGCAGTGGCCCGGCCACCGGTGTCCCGGAGAGCATCGGGGCGGCTGTTCTGTGCCAAATCCCGAGGCCACGGCCGCCCGGGACGGGCCTTGCGTGGGGATCGGGAGTCTTTTCCACGTCTCGAAAGGCGGTATTTATTTTCATTGGGTGGTTGATTCCTCTGACCTGACGTTTTAGGGTTTAACCGAACAGCCAGTCCGGGAGTGAGCGGATCTGCCCTTTCTCGCTGATGCCAGACCCGGTGTTCCCAGGGCGATTACAAGAGGGGAGACACTTTATTTTTTCACAATTTAAAATAAGAGTTGTAGATTAATACACAGTGATCATGCATGGCAAGGCGTAAGATACACACACTTTTATTGACTGTAAAACGAAGTTTAAAGGAAGGTTTGTGTTAATTGTTGAGTTTAAATAAATCCTTTATACTGGGTTTTGCTGTGCTCGTCCTTTCTGAGTGCGCAGCGGGGAGCGGCTGCCGAGTCCGGCCTGGCCAGGGCTGTCTGGACCGTGCCCATGTGGGTGCTGTGGATGGCCACGCGCGGCCGGTCGCAGGTCTCGTGGCTCTGGTGTAGACGCGTGGCAGTGCGTGTGTAGATGTGGAGACACCACAGGCCCCTGGGGAGGTGGGGACAGGCCACGCCGGGGCCCCCCCAGCTGCCCGGCGTGGCTCTCCGGAGCAGGTGGTGGTACGGGTTGGCTCTGAAGTGCAGGGTCCAAGCCCACCACGGGCGCCTGGCTCCTGCCGTGACGTTTGTTCCGGAACTACAACGCGCGCCCAGCGCAGTTGGCGTGAGGGGAGTTTGAGCGGCACGGCGGTTTTTCTGTGCGGTTCTGCCGGGAAGCACAGCACCCCTGTACAGCTGCTGTCCTGCCTGTGCCCACGTCCCCCGGCGGTGGCGTCTGCCTGGACCCTCAGCACATGGAGACCCGCGTCCCCCGCGGGTGCGGCCCTTTTACCGGGCAGTTGTGAGCGGCGTCTGCAGCCGGGCGGGCCTTGTGTCCCCATGTCTCCGCCATACGGCACGAGGGAGCAGAGGCCACCACGACCGCCAGCCCCGAGCCGGCTTCTAGCCCAGCACCTGGACTACGAATGGCCCGTCACCCGGACGTCTGTGAGGTAAGCTCGGTGACACCCTTTGTGGACCATGAGTTTGCTACCTTGTTTCGGAAATTGTTCCCGCCAGTGGTGAACTTGTTTCCTGTTGAAACGGGCACCACGCCTCTGCCTCCGGGCCAAGAGAGGGTCTAGACTACCAGTCCCGGAGGACTTGTGGCCTGGGCCGCTGGCCACTCGGGGAGGGGACCACGAGGTTACCCGTTCCACCTTGGAGGAGACCTCCTCGTTTCCTTGGGGAAGACGGACCAGTGACGGTGGCTTATGGTGTGGCAGCACAGCTGGGGAGGAGCAGGGCCAGTGGATGGTCTCTCCTGGGGCAGGTGGGGTCTCTGGGACTCTGGCAGTGGCCCTGGCTGACCTCTGGCTGGCCTCACCCCCAGCCCAGCTGTCTGGGGAGACCCCTACCCCGCAGCCTCTGCGCAGTAGGGTCAGGGTTGAGACGGCGGGGGGCGTGGTGCAGCCTCGCACTCCCTCTTGACCCTGCAGCCGCGCCCCTGTTCGGGCGTGCAGGGGTCCGAGCTGGCGGGCCGTGTGCTCGGATGCAGAGGGGAGAACAGGTGGTGGGAGCTGGGCCCACGAGGACAGGCAGAGGCCCTTGGACACCCTTCCCCTGGAGGTGTCCCCACTTCCTGCCATGTGCCTGAGGCCAGTGGGTAGATCTTCCTGGGACCCAGAGGCCCCCCCCCCCCCCCCCCCAGCCTCTGACATAAATGGCCACTTCAGGATAGGATGTGAGGGTTGGTGTGATGGGTCAGGACACCCTCCCTTGGGGACTCTCTTCCAGTCCCCTCAAGGGCTGGTCCAGGCAGGACGGGTGAGGGGCACCTGGATCACCCAGCTGGTAGCCCGTGCCCTGCACATGCTCCTCCATTCCCCCCCCAAAGGGTGGGCAGAGCCAGGGCGCCCGGGGACGAGGCTTGGCGGCTGTAACTACCGTCTGGCCAACGGCACACTGGGGTCCTGCGGGGGGCAAGCTCTGCCTTTGTCTTCCAGGCGGCGGGGTGGGTCACCAGTCCGTGCCCAGCGGCAGCAGACCAGAGCTGACCCTTCATTCTCCTCCCCCATCCAGGTGCCCAGCAGGTAGGCCGGCCTGAAACCCCGACCCGGGGTGTTACAGCTCACTGGGGCCTCTGCCCCCCAGACCCTCGTGTACATGCCAGGTCAGCTCCCTGAGGACGAGGACAGTGTCCCCGTGCCAGCACCCAGGACCGTACAATTGACACACAGCAGGTGCTCAATAAATACTTGTTGAGGGGATACGTAGGAGGGGCCGGAGGGGAGGCATGCAGGCTGCCCGCTGTCCCCACAGCCCAGCCTCCTGCTCGGGCAGGGTCCTGCTCTGGTGGGCAGGGGGCAGGGTGAGTTGGTGAGGGGCCGCTGGGCTGCCCTGAGCCAGGAGGCTGGGCCCAGGCCCCGAGGAAGGGTGGTCTAGTGGACGGGGGGGGGGGGGGGTGGGGGGGGGGGTGGGCAGGGTCACATCCATGGGCAGCAGCATGATGGGGGCAGAGGTCAGGTCAGCCGGCCTGCAGTGAGGCTCCGGAGAAATGAGTCTTAGTGGCTAGAGCACAGGCCCCGCCTGGCCACGTCCAGGGCTGCCCCTGAGGGTGGGGGCCAGGAGGCCTGTCCTCCATCACCGGCCCCCTCTGGCTGCTGACTCTTCGGTGGCGTTTCCCGTGAGTCCAGCTCCCTCGGCCTCCACGACCAGCTCTTGTTAGGGTTTATGCTTGAAGTGGGCTTCCACTGAAAAAAGGACAGGCGTCCGGCTGTGTCAGAGCCACGCAGGAAGTGTTGGGTTCCCCCAGCCCCCCCACCCCCCCGCACTCACCTGCGTACTCCTGGGGCAGCATGGGTCTGTCCACGACCTTCCGAAAAGCCTCCATCCACGCCCGCTGCTCTGACTCCGTCTCACAGGCCAGCAGGAACCTGCGCTCCGGTGTCACGATGGTAATGCCGTGTGGCCAGTGGTGGCCCTGGGTGGACGGCGGGAGCCCGTCCAGCACCGTGTAGCCGCTCTCCCTGCTGCCGATGAAGACTTCCCCACGAGCAAAGGCGTCCTGTGGGTCGGGGCCGGGCTGAGCCTCGGGGCCGGGCAGCCCAGGCCCCAGGGATGCGGCCCTCCCCTCCCGTATGTTCTCCTCGCCGCCCGTGGCTGGCAGCCCTCGGCCTGTCATCGTGGGAGAGGAGGCATCACCCGTGAGGGCCCAGCTGACCCGGGCCAAGGCCCGTCCTTACCAGGGGATCTTTGAAGTACATGAGCCTCCGGTCGTCCATGGTGAACCAGCGCTTCCGGAAGCCTTCTGTTTGCTGTGAGAGAAACCCGGGGAATGGTCACTTAGCCTGAGGGCAGGGCCCCCACCTGTGTCCCTTCTTCACTTGGGCCTTCTGTAGGCTTGCTGCGTCCTGTTCCGTCCGCCAGATGGTGCCCCAGGACCTTTGCACTTATACGGTCCCACCTCTGTGCCCTCCCCTCCCCTCCCCACCAGTTCCCCTCCTCGCTGCTCTGTGCATCTTGATCCTCCCTGGGGGCTCAGCTGGGGCTCAGCCTCAGAGTCCTGTCTGGGCCATGGGGTCACTGCGTGCGGGCCTCCATGTGGCAGGGAAGGGGGCCCCAGGCGGGTGCACAGGTACCAGATGGACAGGGGCAAAGGCACGAGGCAGGACCTGGCACTAGCTAGGATGAGTGGCTAGGGCTAACCAGAGCCCCACAGTCCTGGGTCCACGGGGCCCCTGCTTACAAAGGTTTTGGGGTCAAGATGACCCATTAGAAGCGTGCCGAGAGCAGAGTGAATCTTCGCCAAGGTGTGTCGCTGACCCTTCGACCCTGCACGGCCACCCCAGCCCCTGGAGGCTGAGACACTGGCCTCCAAGGAGGCCCCGGCGGCTCAGGTCAGCCGGTCAGACTCACCTTGGGCCCGGTTTTCTCCATGTATCCTTCTTTCAGGTAGTTCCGGGAGAGCTTTGGCACCAGCTGGGGCAGAAGACAGGCTCAGGCCTGGGCCTTCCCGGTCCCCCCCCCCACCCCCCACCGTGTGTCCCAGCCCCTCCATCCCACCCCCTCCATCCCACCCCCTCCATCCCACCCTCATGGCCGCTGAGCTGAAACGCCCCAGCAGAAAGGAGCAGCGTCCGTGGGGGCCCTCGGCCGGCCCCCCGGCCCAGCATCCCAGGCTCGGGCTGTGCCCCTCACCCCCTCCAACAGACACGAGCAGCCACCACTCACGTCGGCGTCGCTGGCGCCCGGGAACGCCACCTGCAGGTAATGGAAGCGGGCCGCGCGGAGCGCATTGAACCAGTCCACGATCTCCTGCGGGTCAGAGGCTGGTGTGGGCCTGGGCCGTGAGCTCTGCCCCCCGGACCGTGTGCTGGGCGAGGCCTGCTGGGGGAGGGGCGGGGGGGGCAGCCCTGAGCCGGCCCAGAGCGGGGGTGGCGATGTCTGAGCCGGCCGGCCCCTGGCCCTGAGCTGACCCTGCCCCGGGCTCTGGGCGGCTCCTTTCCTCTCCTACGGAGCTGCCGTTGCAAAGCATACACGTTGCCCAGAGGGAGGCCTGTTTTTAACCCCACCCGGGGCTGCCACCCCTCTCCTCTGAGGGAAAGAGCAAGAGGGTTGCTCTGCGGGAGGGGAGCCCCATCACCAGGCAGGCCGGATCCCCAGCCCCTTCCTCTCCTGGCTGCCACGCCCCGCTCTGGGCCCCTACCCACCCGATGCTGGAATCTGCCCCAACCTTGGACGAGCCCAAACAGCTCCTTCCCCTGCCAGCACTTGGTACCCATCAGGCCGCCTCTCCCTGACCGCTGGGCAGCCCACTCCTGCCCACGGGTCACCCTGCGCCCACCTTGGCCACAGCCGCCCCCCTCCCTCCTCTGCCATGCCTGCCTGCTGCAGATCCCACCCCCTCTAACCATCCCTGCCCCTGGGGCCGGCTAGTGTCCCCTTCTGTTCTGTCCCCCACCCTCCTACACAGGACGTCCAATCCAGGCCGTGACCTCTACCTGGGCCCTGCCCACAACCCCCGTTCACCCTTCCAGTGACCACTGGGCTCTCCATTTCCTCACCAGCCCCGGAGACCAGAAGGCACCGTCTCCTGCCTGCTCCCCGGCGCTGGCCTCCCACCTCACGTCAGGCCTCCCTCGGATCATTGAAACCACACAGCTGGGTGAGTCATTGGCAGTTCGGTGACACTTTCCCAGCAAACCACCGCTGTACTTCCAATAGAGGTGAAAGTCCAGAGCGTGGCCGCAGGCCCTGCGGGGTCGGCCCAGCCCATGCCCTTCCTCTCCTGCCAATCTCAGCCTTGTCAGCTTGTCCAGTGTGTCCTGTTTCATCTCGCCCCAGGGACGTTGCACGTGCCATCCCAGTGTCTGTCCTCACCCTTGGGATGTGAGTCCCCTCCCCCGCAGTCAGTCACTGTTTCCAGTTCTCAATGTAGGTGGGATTTTAACCACTTGTCTCTCCTGACAAATCGTGCACCTGCTCACCGAGGGCAGAACCACGTCAGACAGTCTTCCTTGTGTCCAGGCCTAGGGCCCGGCCCCAGCAGGTGCGCACAACCCTCTCGGGGAAGGCACCGCTGCAGACGCGTGCTGCACCTACAGGAAGGCCCTGGTCTCAGTCTCCTGAGGAGAGAGGGGGTGGAAGCTTCTGGGTGAAGCTGAAGACTGGCTCACATGCCTTGAGCCACGTCCCTCCTACAACCTGTTAATAGCACGTAGCCTTGCGTGCAGTCTTCCAAAACCAGATGAGGAAGTAGAAAACTTGAACATGCCAGCGACTAGTAACGCAACGGGATCGGTAATCAGAGATCTCCAAGCACACAAATTACAGGACCGGACGGCCTCACCAGTGAATTCTACCGAATGTTTATTTTATTTTTATTTTATTTATTTTTTTTTTTTAATTTTTTTTTTCAACGTTTTTTATTTATTTTTGGGACAGAGAGAGACAGAGCATGAACGGGGGAGGGGCAGAGAGAGAGGGAGACACAGAATCGGAAACAGGCTCCAGGCTCCGAGCCTCAGCCCAGAGCCCGACGCGGGGCTCGAACTCACGGACCGCGAGATCGTGACCTGGCTGAAGTCGGACGCTTAACCGACTGCGCCACCCAGGCGCCCCTACCGAATGTTTAAAGAAGAGTTAATACCGGTTCTCAAATTACTGCGAAAGATAGACGTAAAGCTTCCAGATTGTTCTGTGAGGCCAGCATTACCCAGATAGCAAACCAAACACAGCCAATATCAGGCCAAGAGCTCTGAGAAATAGATACAGAAATCCTCAACCAAGTACCAGCAAATCGGATCCAGTGATCATTCACCTTGATCAAGTGGGTTTATTCCAGGGATGCCAGCGTGACTCAGAGTCACAAACCAACACGGTTTGTCACGTCAACAAAACAAAGGCTAAAAACCGCATGATCGTTTCACCAGATGCAGAAAAAGCAAAAGAAGGCTTTTGACAAAGTACAATCTGTTCACGATACAAACGAAGGGTTAGAGGGGACATGCGTCAACATGATAAAGGCCTTATTACGGGACAGACCTGCAGCTGGGGAAACAGAGCTGCTCCTCTGAGATCAGACAGTAACTCGAAGCTGCACGGAGAAACAAAGGTCTCGGGAAAGGGAAGTATTGGGGCAGTTGCACAACCTAGTTTTACTGTAACGACGGGCTGTAACTATACGTTGTGTTCTTCACATGATTTAAGACTAAGACTTTGAAAGAAACAAATAGTAATTAAAAGCTACTCTTAACTGTAACTGGTTTGTAATTACATATCTTGTTTTATACGTACGTTAGGAGATGGAGCATTTAAAAGGATGACTATTTATGCCTCAGGGCACACGGTGCACCAAGAGGTAAGACTGTGGCATCTACAACCACGGGGTGTGGTCCAGGCCGAGTGAAGGAGCAGTTTCTGCGTGTTCCTGAAGTTCAGCTACTGTAAATTGGATCCAGGAGGTTATAAATTTCGGATGTTAGATGGAATCCCCATGGCAACCACAAAGAGCCACAGAACATACACAAAAGGGAACCGGGAGGGACTTTCAACACTCGACTACAGAAGCTCAACGCGAGAGAGGACAGGGACGCGGGAAGTGAGGGACAGCAAAGCCGTAGGCCACGCACAACGGGACGAGCGCGAGCCAGACGGCAGGCCGTCCTTATCCACGGGAAAGGTGAACGCGGGAAGCTCTCGGATCCACAGACAGGGAACGGCGGGCTGGACGACAGCCCGTGGTCCAGCCACGTGCCGCCTGCGGGAGGCTTGGCCGAGGTGGAGACACAGCAGGGTGGCGGTCAAAGGCGGGAAAGGAGATTCGTGCACACAGCCGCCAGGAGGCTGGAGCGTCTCGTGGACACCAGACAAACAGACTCGAAGTCAGAGCAAGGTCCCAAGGGACAAAGAAGGACGTTGCACGTTAATAAGTCCTCGGTGTGGCCAGAAGACGTGACACACACTCACACCTCGTGCCGCACCGTCACGACATACGAAGCAAAACCCGGCGGAGGTGAAGGGAGAAACAGCCTCGAATAGCAGACGGGGGGGGGGGGGGGGGGGGGGGGGCTCGATACCGCGCTCACGGTAACGGACGGCAAAGTCCGACACGGGAAACGAGGACTTCACACAAACGGCCAGATCCAACCACACGCGCCGGCCGACCGGGACGCGTTCTGGCCTGGTGCCCACGGGACGCGGCACGGGACCGACCCCACGTGAGGCCGCCTGTCGGTCTCCTACGAGGTGTCCTCTCTGGCCGCGATAGGGCGGATGCAGTTAGAAGTCAACACAAGGAAAAGCGGAACGTTCACCACTTCGTGGAAGCCACACACTTTTACGAGACGACCAGTGGACCAAAGAAGAAGCCGCAAGGGAGGTGAGCAGACACTTCGAGACGGGGGAAGGCGAAACACCACAAAACACGGGATGCAGCCAAGCGTGCCAAAGGCGGGTCTGGCGCCGCAAACGCTGCCGTTAAAGCGCAAGGAAGGGGTCCGGTCCGCGGCCTAACGGACAACGGAAGGAGGCCGACAAAGAAGAACAAGCCAGACCCAAGGCCGGCCCGAGGGAGGGGAGACTGGAGCGAGCTTGATGACGGAGGGAGTAGAAACGCAGGAGAGAAAGTCAGCGAAACCGACAAGAGCCGGCTCTTCGACAAGAACGGCAGTTGGCGAGCCTTGAGCCGGACGGACTAAGAAACACACTCGGGCCACTAAAATCAGACTCAAAAGCGGGGACGCTGCCACCAGAAATCAAAGGGTCCAGGAGACAGCGCTGTGAACAAGGTCGCCGACGACGGGGGAACCAAGATGAAGTGGATAAATCCCTGGAAGGGGAAAGGCCACCAAGACGAACCCGCGAAGAAATGCACGGTGTGCACGGGCCGGTAAACGAGTCGGGAGCCCCCCTCGGGAATCAACACTTCCCAGCAAAGAGGGGCGCCTGGGCAGCTCAGTATGTTAAGCGTCTGACCTGATTTTGGCTCAGGTCATGATCTCACAGTTTGTTAGATCAAGCCCCGCATCGGGCTCTGAGCGGAGTATGGAGCCTGCTTGGGATTCTTTCTCTCTCCCCCTCTCTCTCTGCCCCTCCCCTGTTTGCTCACTCTGTCTCTCTATCAAAGTAAATAAACATTTTTAAAAGTTTCCAACAAAAAAAAACCCTGGTCCTGATGGCCTCACTGCTGTTCCACCAAACATTTCAAGGATAACCCACACCAGTCCTTCTCAAACGTCTCCAAAAAAATTGGAGAGGAGGGAACACTTCCTAACTCCTAGGCAGCCAGTGCAACCCTGATTACCAAAGCCAGACAAAAATAGAAGATGGCCACAGACCAATATCCCATGTGAACACTGACGCAAAAACCCTCCACCACGTACTAGCAAACAATTCAGCATATTTAAGGGTTATACATCACGACCGAGTGGGATTTATTCCTGAAATGCAAGGAATTTTCAAGAAATCAATGAATGTAATACATTGTATTAACAGAGTAAAGGAAGAGTAAACCACGTCACCACCTCAGTTGGTGGATAAAATGCATCTGCCAGAATTCGTACAGAAGCTCTGGGAACCTGAGTCATAACAGTTCTAAAAAACAAACATGGGAGAGTCACCCTTCTAATTTCAGCATTTATTGCAAAGCCACAGCAATCCAAATTACCTGGCACACAGACCAATGGGACGGAACCAAGAGCCCAGGGAGCAGTTATGTTATTTTTTGAGAAAGGGCGCCACCACCACCCGACAGGGGAAAGGACAGTCTTTTCAACCAAGTGTTCGGAAAAGTGGACGTCCTCATGAAGAAGAATGAAGTTGGACCCTTACCTCACACCACACACAAAAATGAACTCCAAGTGGATCAAGGACAAGGTAAGACTGGTCACTACAGATCTCAGAAGAAAACACAGGTAGAAGCTTCGTGGCGTCAGACATGGCCACGATCGTGCTGACGTGACCCCAAGGGCACAGGCAGCAAGAGACAAGTTGGACTTTTTGCAAATTGTGAACTTGCGTCCTTCAGATGACACTATCCACAGAGTAACAGGGACCCACAGGTGGGAGAATGTTTTCAGATCACCTATCTGATAAGGGCGTCACATCCAGAACATACAGAAAATCTACATCTCGGCAACAGACCACCCACCTCATTCCAAAACGGGCAAAATGGGAACCGAGTACACATTTCTCCAGACCCAACGTGCAGGTGCCCCTCCCCCCGAGCAGCGTCACGCATCATCAGGGAGACGCGGGTCAAAACCGCTGTGATCTGGCCCCTCACACGTCACAACGGCCAGAATCAGAAACCAGAAGCCGGTGCTGGCGAGGACGCAGAGAAACGAGCCGCGTGCCCTGCTTACGGCGATGCCAAGTGGTGCTGCTGCCATGGAAACCAGTGCGGTGGTTCCTCAAAAAGCAAAACGGTGACCCCCGCGATCCCACAATTCCCCTCTCGGCTGTATAATCACAAACACTGAACGCGGGGTCTCAGGTGTCGCTACCTCAACGTTCACAGCAATAGCGTTCACGGCCACCAGCAGGTGCCACCCAAGGGTCTGTCGGAGGAGGAAGGGATAAACCACAGGTGGTCCATCCACACGACCACTCGGCCTCGGAAAGGAAGGAAGGAAGGAAGGACACCCGCTACCATGTGGACAGCCCTGAGGCTGTGGTGCTGAGTGACTCGAGCCAGACGTAGGAGAACACGACACTGGGATCCACTCACACGAGGTCCTGGAGTGGTCAGACTCACAGAGCAGACGGCGGGGCAGGGGGGCCAGGTCAGGGTCACTATGGGGAGATGGGACGTTCTGGAGACAGATTTGGGGGGCCGGCTTCACAACAACGAATGTACCTCATACCCCGGAAGCAAATGCTTAAACGTGAGAATGTGCATTTTAACGCAATAAAAGGAGAAAAGGTTGTTGACAGGTGGTTGCCAGGTGCTTGTGTCTGAAGCCTCACAGACATGTTTTGCCCTTGAAACCACGGGCACATGGTCTGGAGCCAAACGTGGAACAAAATCCAAAGAACAATGATGAGAATCCCCCAGTGGCCAAAAGGACAGACCCCGAGGTGTTTGCAGGGAGCTCCCTCCACCCTCAGGCTGCAGAGGTGCAGGGTGGGAGACAGGGGGGACGGCCACGGAGCAGGATGCTGCGCACACGCCCCCAGACCGTGGCCCTCTTCCGTGTGGGCCCCTCCGGGTCCCATCCCCCACGAGGGCCCAGCTGGCTCCGCGCTCGCCGTGGGGGCGGGGCTCTCCCGAGACGAGGGCAGCCCGGCACCCACCTTCCCGTCCTCGTGGTAGACAAAGATGTTGCGGGTGCTGTTGTCCTTCAGGTAGGTGATCTGCAGGCCATGGGGGTGGCCGATCTTGGCCGGCTGGAAGGTGGCGTTCAGATGTTCGATCTTCATGACGGCCTTGGGCTCCTTGGCCTGGAAGGAAGGCCGTGCCTTAGCTCCGGGTGGGCAGGGGAGCGGGCAGTGCGGTCCTGTGGGCGCTGGCTGTGCTCTGTGGCTTTGGGCAAGGTGCTTACCCTCTCTGGACCTGGTTTCCCTGACCCATAAGCCAACGGCAACTGGCGCTTGGCACCTAGGTGGACCTTCCTCTGCTCCTTTGGCACTGAGCGCCTCTGTCCCGTGTGCCCCCTGCGCAAGGCCGGGCACGGTCCCCCACACCGCTCCCGTCCCGCCAGCCTGGCTTTCCTCTCTGCCTGGGGCGCCGGCAACCGTACCCTCGGCTCTTTGTGTCACGGGGCCACGTTCTGATCTGGAACTGGTCTGGGTGGGGGCAGGGCTCGACCTGCCCCTCCCCTGCTCGCTGCCCGGGCGTGCCCAGCAGGGAAGGGCTCGCTGGTTCTGTTCCTGGCATTGCCAACCCAGGCCTGGCCCCAGGGAACACTGAGGTGGACGGGGGCGGGGGGAGGGGGGCGGGCATCCCCATCCCCACGGGAGGGGCAGTGTGGCTTCCGGGAACTGCGTGCGGGCAGCTGGGGACCACGTGCAGCCACGACAGACCCTGGGCCCAGCTCACATCATTTCTGTTGAAATACTTCAGGGACCCCTCTCGCTCAGTCAGTACAAACTTCCGGCTTAGAAACTGCCCGTTGTCCCGGCCTCGCTTCCAGAGGGAGCCTTCTCGGTATCCTGGGGGGGAGAGAGGGCAAGGGTCAGAGGGTCACAGTGGACCACAGCCAAGGCAATCGTCCTGACCCGCACAGAGCATGGTCCCGCCCCTCGCCAGGAGACCCGTCAGCCTCGGCTGGGAAGCTGGGTGCGCACGGGCCAGACGGGCCCACGGTGCAGGGGCCCGAGACCACCCCTCCCCAGCACGCTGCCCGCTGCTGCCTGCCGTTTGGGCCATTTTTCCTTTTTCTTCCTGGAGGCATAATAAACACACACGGAAGGGGTGCGGTGCGGCCCCGTGCGCAGGCCCACGGGCCCCTGTGGAGACGCCTGTGGGGCCGCCCGCGCCGGGCAGCCCCGAGGTACCCACCGCGGAGTCCTCGGGACTGCAGGCGTGAGGGGGTTCTGGGGATGGGCGAGCGTCCTGCATTGTCCAGAGGGCCCGAGGTCATCACGAGGGTCCTTGCACGCGGGCGACCACGGAGATGCGGGAGCGGACCCGCGCTGGCCTTCTCTCCGGCCCCAGGACCCAGGCTGCGGCCCTCCCCTCCGGATCCACGGGACCGCCAGTCTGTGTCGTCCTGAGGCACGCGAGTTTGGGCCGGCCGCTGCGGCAGCTTTTGGAAGGGAATGCTGCCCCCTCCCGTGCACGCTCCTGCCCCCAGACGCCCCCTTCTCTTTCGTTCCTGCCTCACTCCCGTTGACTTCGCCTGTTCCAAGACCTGGTCCGGCGCCCGGCTGTGCCTTCCCCCGACAGCGCGCGTGCGGGCCGTGTGCGGCTCCTTCCTTTTTGCTGGGTGGGGCCCACCCGGTGCGACCGCGGCTCCGGGCGCCTGCCGTCCTTGGGCGCGTTCCACGGCGGGGCTGCCGGCCGCGGTCAGGGCTTGTGGGTTCCGGGACGAATCGCCCCACGGTTCCACCTGTTGTGCCCCGGGTGCGGGGGGCTCCCTGGGGCTCACGTCCGGCCGCCCACCTGGGCCGTCAGCCCCGCTCGGGGCCGTCTGAGGCTGGTCCAGGACGGGAGGAGGAGGCGGCCGGGCCCGGGGCTGCTCGTGCCGGCCCCTCGCCCCGCTCAGCACCCCCCAGAGCCCGACAGCCCTGGCCGCCTCCTGTTCGGATGCCACCTCCAGGCCCTGACCCCACCGCGCCTCCCCTCTGCGGCCCTGGCAGCCCCCTCCCGGACACCACGGAGACCGGGGCTATTTTCTCTGCTCTAGAGACACGTGGCCAGAAAAAGGCGGCAGCCTGGCGTCGGGGAGGGGGCAGCCGGTGCCGCTCGGTCTGTCCCGGGACGGAGTGCCGAACGGGGCCTCTCCCCTCCCCTCCCCCCCCACCCTGCCTCGGAGGCTCCTGCATACGGCACCAGCAGGCACCTCCCCACCGCGTGCACTGGGGAGCAGGGCCACCACCATGTCCCCAGGCCCACACAGGGCCCTACCGTGAATGTCTGTTGACCAAACGAACAGCCACCCAGGGCAAAGCTGCAAGTGCACTTGCCTCCCGGGTCTTTGTGAGCAAGTGTCCACAACCACCGGGAAGCGCGGAACACAGGTTCTGCCCGGCAGGTGGGGCCCCCCACACCTGCAAGGACGGTCCCCACCAGCATCTCCGGCTGGGCCCCCGACACACACGGCCCCATTCGGTCCCCAGAAAGCCCTCCGCGCTGTTCTCCTCGTGCAGGAGGGGAAACAGGCCCAGAGGCATGGAGCGCTGGCTGACCTTCGGCTCGGGGCTGTGGCTCCCGGCGCAGCAGGACCCCCGCGGCCCGGCCCGCCCGCCCGCCCGCCCGCCTTGCCCGCCGGGCCCAGCAGGTGGCAGCAGCGCCCGCGACCCACACTCCTGCAGGCCCAGGCCCTGCTGGAAGTGGTGGGGGGGGGGGGGGGCAGCAAGCACGGGCCCCAAACCGCTCTGGCTCCCGGGCCACGTGGGTCCCGACGGCCAGCCGCTGGGAGGCCTAATTCTAGCAGCGGCAGTATTTTCGGACGGGCGCTGGCCGGGGTCCCTGACTGGCCCCAGCAGCAGGACGCTTTGGCCCGGAGCCCCAAGCCAGCGGCCGGCCGTGTTCGCACCCGGCCCTGCCGTGGGGTAGGCCTGCCCAGCCCTGGCCGGGGAAGGACGCCCGCCCCCCACACCCGGGGCCACACCCCGGGGTTCTAGCCCCCTGCAGACTCCGGGGCTCCTGGCCATCGTGCCGCACGCCTACACAGCCTGGGGTGTGTCGATGCCCCACCCTTCCCCACACCCCTGCCAGAGGGGTCTCTCCAGGCGGCATGGGGCCCAGGGTGCCCTGCGGACGCGCACCCTCGGAGCTGGGCTGAGCGGGGAGACTGTCTACTCCCAAGGGCTGACCAGCTCCGGGGCAGAGGCCAGATGGTTCACTCAGCATTTACTAAGCGCCTACTGTGTGCCGGGCCCCACCACCCCCTGGGAAGCCGGACCGGCCAGCCCACCTCCCGGCCCCACTCGCTGCCTCTCCCCAGAAGCCCCGCGTGGAGCGCCAGGAGGACGTGCGGGGAGAAGGTGCCGGGCCCCCAGGGGACACCGCTACTCACCCCCCGGGGCGGCCCGAGCAAACCAGAGGAACGGACCATCCCCAGGGCGGGCCGGCGCCCGGGACTGGACGTGCGGGGAGAAGGTGCTGGGCCCCGCCTCGGCCGCAGGGGCTGCAGAGCCGCTCGCTCGTTGACGCGGACGGGGAACCGCCACGCGCTTCTCACACGACGCAGAGAGAACGGAAACCACATTCCCGTGAAAGCCTGAGCACAACGCTCGCGGCGGCTGCAACCGGACACAAGCTGGGGACTCGTCCGCGCACACGACACTGCTCTGCGCGGGAAGGAGCGCCGGGGACGGGCGCAGCGCTGGCCAATGTCGGCCGTGTCACGCCACACTCCAGAGGTGCCACGTCACTGGCTCCACGTAGTGACTCCGGGGCAGAGCGGGGGCCGGGAGGGGAGGCCGGCGATGGCCCTCAGGGTCCTGGTTGATCGGGAGTGTCCCGTATCTGCCTTTGTCACGGCTCACAGAACTGTCCCCCTCACGGGCACGGAGCTTATACGTGGATTGTATCTTTGATTTCTTAACTGGAGCCGGGACACGTGGCTTCCCGTGCCCAGACCCGGGGCGGCCCTCCCAGGATGGGAGACGCCTGGTGGAGAGGTGTTCTCTGGGCACAGAGACAGGGCCCGGAGAGGCACCAGGGAATCGGAGGCCCACGGCAGCCTCCTCCCGAGAAGGGCCAAGACCTGGTTCCCGGCCTGTAAGTTCTAGACCCTGAGAGGTTGACACAGGGTCCCAGGCCTGGCCTCCCTTGCCCCCCTCTCTCCCGCCTGCTCCCGCAGCCCTCCCCGCCCCGCTGGGGGACCAGCACAGCCTTCCGCGTGGCCAACTCCACACGCCGCACACCCCGATCCCCATGTACAACATACTCGAGGGAGCAGCCAACAGTCCCGAGCCCCGTGGGGGCCCGCTCGCATCCACGTCGGTGCGGGGGTGAGGGGCCCATCAGCCTGCCCCCTCCCAGACAGACCCCCCTCCCCCGAGCACCTTCACTCTACGGGACCCCACCAGCCACCACCCCAGGGATGCCTCAGGCCCACTGGCTGCCCCGCATGCAACGCCATTTGATGCTTAACAACGACCCCATGCTGAGCACTGTGTCCTCCCCGCTACACAGATGGGGAAACCGAGGCATGGGGGGATGGGCTCTGTCACACAGGGAGCCCCTGGCTCATCCTGTGACAGTGAGGACAAAGGCGGGGCGGGGTGCAAACTCGGGACCGGCCCTGCTTTGCACAGACAGGAGGGGACACAGGGAGATGGGGCGAACCACCCCCCGCCCCCAGCCCCGGCAGGAACGGGGTCCGAAGCCTAGGCAGGAAGTGCTGTGTCTGTCGGTGACTGGGGGCGGCCTGGGCAGCCAGGCCCTCTGGACAACAGGGGGCATTGTCCTCCCAGTGAAAGGCGGCCATTGAAGCCCTGGCTCGAGGCGGGGCACAGGGTGGGGAGGCAGCCGTCACCAGGGTCACCCCTGCGAGATGGGGTGGGGCAGGTGGAGACACCCTATCTCTACACGCCTGCGACCTTGTCCAAGGGCGGGGAGCGCCAGCCTGGTGCCTGTCCGTCCAGGGTCCGTCCGGAGCCCGGGCCGTGTGGCCGCCCCTCGCCCCTCGCTCCCAGACACCAGGCGGTGCCTGGCCTGCGCATGACCCGGCGGGAGCCCAGGGCCCACTCCACACCTGGCGACCGCAGGGCACTATGAACTACCCCGTTCTCGGCGGCCCTGCCGAATCCCAAAGCCCTACGATGCCCAAAGGCGCCACCAGCTTCTCAGTCTTCCCTGCAGGCCGTGACCTTGACATCTTCGAAGAGTGCTGGTCAGCTCTTCGGGTCAGGGCCCCTCACGCAGGTCTGTCTGGGGTCTCCCTGAGGCGGAGCAGAGGCTTTATGTCTTCGGCCAGAAGGCCACGGAAGCCACGCTGCCCGTGCACCGGGGCCCCGTCCAGCCTGGTTGCCGCGGGTTAGGCGGGTCCGGCACTTCTCCGCCAGGGACACCCTTTCCCTCCGTCCTAATCTGACTCCACGGGAAGACGCTGGGGGACGTGCCAACCCCGCCCCTCCTCCAGCCCCCGCGCATTTCAGCCCCGCCGTGGGCCCGTCCACACCTGCTCCGCCGGGAGTCCACCCGGGGCCCGGCCCTCCCTCCCTGGCCCGTCCCTCCGTGGGCTCACGGGCGTGGCTTCCCCTGTGGCACCTTTGGCGCCCACGTCCCCTCACACAGCTGTGCCGAGCCCTTCCTCCCGGGGCCACGTGTGGTGGTCACCGGCCGGCCCCACCTCCTACTGGGGGTGCAGGCTCCCGCCACGGCCCCTCCGAGCTGCAGGGCGGCCACGGCTTTGCCTCTGCTGTGCCCGGGCCTCACCGGGCCCCCAGGGCTGGAGGCCTCCCCGAGCCCCGCGTCTCCCTTCCTCCCCCTCCGAGGGGCCCGGCTAAACTGCATTCGGGTGGCCAGTGGGTGTGTCATCCCCTGGGCCCGAGAAAGTGCTCTTGTGGCAGGAAGTGCTCCCAGGAATCCCCTGGTGCTCCTCACAGGACTGGGGGAGGGGCGCCCGACGAGGAACCACAGGGCCGGGACTCCTCAGTGGTTGCCGGCCCCCCAGGTGCCCCTGCCCTACCCTCTGGACGCCGGGCTGGGGTGGGGGGCCACTCCCTCCGTCTCAGCAGAGCACTGCGCCGGCTTGGGGTCTGGGGCATCCAGCCAGCCGGGCACCGGAAGCTGCGGGGCCTGGTGCCCCTGGAGGCCCCCGCCTGGGAGACCCAGGAGGGCACGTGTGGGGCACTGGGGAGGCCTCTGTGGTGAGCGGGTGAGATCCAGAGGCCGTGTGGGGCTGTGGTTCCGGCTCCTCTGGGTCCCCAGGCTTGTGGGGGGTCGGTCCCCGAGGCCGACCTCTGAGGCCCGTGCACCAGCACCTCCCACGTGACTTGGAGCGTGGCCTTGCCCCAAGGGGGGGCCTGGTGAGGACCCGGGCGGGGGCTGCCCACGGCCCGCGTGAGCCCTGAAATGGGGACGCCAGCACCCTCCGCCAGCCCCGCGGGGTCCGGTGGAGAGGCGACCGTCTGCACGGCTGTGGCCTTGTGGGGCCATGGGCTCGGGGCTGCTGGTGTGTCCCTCCTGAGGACCCCCTGCTCCTGGCCTGTCTCACACACGCACGAGATGCTGGGGACGCTTCCCGAGGGGAACAGTGGTGGCAGCAGCTACGGGCAGAGAGGACTCCCGGCTGGCCCCGCGGCTGCGGTGGGAGGCACAGGGGGGACCTGGCCCTCGTGGACCTCAGCACCTGGGATGGACCCACGCACTCCGGCCGTGGACCGGTCTGGTGCCCGCACCCCTCACTTCCGGAACCCAGCAGGGCCCCTCCCGTCACCCCTGCCCCATCTTCCGGCCCCGGCCCCACCCAGGCCGAGTCCATCACTCCCCTCCCACCAGCACCTGGTCACCCTTCGGGTGCCTGCCGTGGCCCCGAGGCGCCAGCCCCGTCGCAGCTGTGCTGTGGGTGACCATGGGGTCTGAGCACCGGGCCACCCAGCTCAGTGTCAGGAGGACCGGACACGGGCCAGACCAGTTAGGCCTGCCAGCGCCTCGGACAGGGAGGAGAGACACAGAGACAGGGACAGAGAGATAAGGACAGAGAGAGACACAGAGGGACACGCGCACTCTCACCTGCGGAGTACGGCTCCTGCTTCTCCGGGTGGGTGAACTCCAGCCGTTCGTACTTGGCCCGGATCCACTGCTCCCGCAGGAGCCTGGGGAGGGAGGGCAGAGTAAGCCCCGGGCCGAGCGGGACCGCGGGGCGTGGGGGCCCCTGGCACCCCACGGACACGCGGCCACTGAGAGCGCGCGTGTCCACCCTTGCCGGCGGCAGGGCCGAAGGGCCGCCCGCTTTGATTTTTAAGATCATTTGCTGGTCAGACAGGTCTGCCACTAACACCTCCTCCTAAGAAAAGAAGAAATGGCCCCCGGGGGCGCCTGGCTGGCTCGGCCGGAGGAGCCTGCGACTCTTGATCTCGGGGTTGTGAGTTCAAGGCCCCGCACTGAGGGCAGAGATTACAAAAAAAAAAAAAAAAAAACAACCTAAAAAATTGGCTCTGACTCACGTGGCCGTAACGCGACCACCGAAAGCGCCGATTCTGGCAGCTCACGGCGCCTTCCCAAGGTTATGCCGCCGTCACCCCCAAGAGGACCCCCGTGCCCACCAGCGCCCCCCCCCCAGCCCCCAACCACAGTCCACTTCCGCACGGAATCGGGCGGGTACGAGGCTGTCTGGGTCAGCCCCACTGGGGCGTCATTCCTTACCGTCCACCGGCCCTCGAGGTGCACCCCCGCTCACCGCCCCCCCGGGAGGGCTGCCCCAGAGGCGGCAGAGGGCCGTCTGCCCGGAGCGCCCGCTCATGCCCGTGGTGGGTCCTGCCAGACGGCCCGCTGCCCACGGCCCTCGCGGCCCCTCGACCGGGCGAGGCAGCGGCTTCCTCGCCCTCCTCGCCCTGCGGCCCCTGGGGCCCGACCCCCCTCGGAAGGGGCCATCCGACGACACGTCTGGGACCCCGGCACGGCCCTCGGGCTCGGAGGCCCTTCCTGCCGCGTGCGGGGGGCCTCCCCGGGCCCGGCACAGAGGCTCCCGGCGGCAACAGCGGGACTAAGCCCTGGGAGCAGGCACGGGAGGGGGTTCCCCGCGCTGCTTGGCAGGCACATGCCGGACCGCTCGGCCCCCGGGGACCCCACGGCCAGGGTGTCGCGGCAGGGGGCCCCGCCCTCCGGAGGCCATCTGGCCCGGCCTCCCGCACCAGGGAAAGCCGGCAGCGATGGGGTTCCCGCTACACGTGAGGCCCGGCGACGAGGGAGGCAGTGCCCACACCCCGTCTCGGGCCGCTGATGAAACCCCAGACCTGCTCTGCGTTCTCGGGAGCTGAGGGCGGCCAGGCTTCACCACCTCCCCTCCTGCCCCGTGCCCTCCGCCCTCCCCACAGCAGACCCACCTATCGTTTCATCCGCCTGGTTTCAGAGGCCGTTAAGGGATGAACTGTGTCCCCCACCCATGAAAAGACGTTGGGTCCTAACCGACACTGCAGACCGGCCCCCGTTTGGACGGATTAACGGGTCATGATGAGGTCGCCCCGGAGTTGGGGCGCCCTCGGGGTGGGGGGAGTCTGCACAGACACAGGACGGCCACGTACAAGCCGAGGAGGGGGCTCAGGGGACCCCACACGCACCTCGACCTCGACCTCCAGGATGTGGGAACAGTGAATTTCTGTTGCAAAAGCTGAACACCCGGTGTTTCATCACCCTGGCCCCCGGAAGCCAGCACGGGGCCCCTGCCAGCCGGGCACCCTGCCCGCCGAGGGCTCGGGGGGCTCCTCCAGGTTCCGCCGAGGCTGCCTGCTGAGCCCACGTCACAGGAAGCCAGGGGCTGGCTGACAGCAGAGGGAAAACCGGGAGGGCCCTGGCGACTTTCTTCCCGCCGTGTGAGGACCGAATGCCAGGCCAGCGGGGCAGACACGGGAAGGGAACTGGGTCCCGCCCCCCTCTGAGTCACCGCCTGACACTAACACGGCCTGATCCGCAGGCCTTCTGAGCACGGCTCCTCATGGGCCCCGTGCCCCGGGCAGGGGGACACCCCCCCCCCCCCCCCCCCCCCGCCCAGGCCATCCTCACGACACCTGGGAGGCTCCCTGGCTCCACAGTGTGCACATCTGAATCCCCACGGTTTACAAAGGGATTCCACCACACCTCCTACCGCTGCACGGCTGTCCACAGGGAGCTTGGTGGGTCGGCTGCCACACCACCCTGGTCAGCTTTCCCCACGAGGGGCTGGGACCTCACCCCTGCAGATGTCTGCACCCTCCTGGGCCTCTGGGGCTTGGCCTGGGCAGACCTGAACACCCACAGAGTGTGGGGGCCAGGGCAGGCTCGGCTCCCACAAACCTCCACCTGGCAGAAGCTTCTGGAAGGCAAGGCCTGCCCCGGGTCGGCAAGCTCACCACCCTGGGACGCCCAGTCACCTGATGGGTCCTGACCACCCTGCCCCAGCAAGGGGCAGGATGGTCTCTGTGAGCATGTCCTGGCAAGGGCGTGGCCTGTGTTCCAGTCTGTCCCTTGTCATACACTCAGAAGGGACATATGGGGACACATGCAAATAACCAGACCACAGGGCAGCCTGTGGCCGGGGCGATAAAATCACGTCTCACAAATAGGTATCTGGCCTCGCTGATTCATACTGGGACATGAATGGCCTGGCGTGGCCTCAGGGTCCAGATTTCCCCGGGAGCCCAGAAGCATTGGGTCTCGGGATGTGACACGGTGTCTGCATGGGGGTGGGTCCCTGGCAAGGCGTCCTGTCCCCAGAGACCCGCAGCCAACAGCATATCACCGGCCCGGGAGGTGGGTGGGCCAGGTCCCCACCTTCCTTTCCAAGAAAGGGCACCTCACCCCCAGGCAAGTGGCCACGAGGTTTCCCACCTGCCCCCATGGGAACAGGGCTCCCCAGCATAGAGACCATGTCCCAAGTGCTGGTTCCAGCTCGTCTGCTGGCATCTGTGTCACCCTGAGAAACTCACCCAACCCCTCTGGGCCCCCAGGAACACCCTTGTCAAAAGAGGGCCATTCGTTCCGAGCTGTGGCTGCCACCGTGGAAGAGGAGAGGCGGTTGGCGGGGGGCGGGTCTGGGCGGCACCCCAGGGCCAGGCCTGTGCTGGGAGCAGAGGGCCGAGGCGTCCCGGGCGGCGATGCCCAGGGAGGGAGGGAATGCAGGGAGGTCTAGCGACCCCGGGGGAGGGGATGACTGGCTTGGGTGGAGGGACAGGGGGACACCCTGAGACAGGCGGTCGCACAGGTGCAGCTTCTCAGCATCCTCCTCAGACCTCCGGGGGTGCTCGAGGGCCCCCAGCAAGGACCCCACCGCCCAGCCACCGGCCAGGGCCCACACCCGCCCCCCCCTCCGGTCTTCCAGCCCCAGACAAAACCTCTCGGCGACTTACTGACAATCAGAGGACGTGGGCCGGTAGTAGAAGGGAGGCACTTTGGACTCATACGCGTCTCTCGCAGCGTCATTTCCATGGGAGGCCATGAACTGTGGAGAGAGGACAGGGTCAGTGCTCCCGGAGGCCGGGGCCGGGCCGGCTGATCCCCAGCCGCTCCTGTCCCAGCGAAGGTGGTTCGCAGTGGCCGCAGGGACAGGACCTACACTTCCGGGTAGAAGGGGTGCTGGGGAGGGTGGCAGAGAGGCCGGGCCCTGCATACATCCCCCGGGACGGCAGCGCTGTGCCCTCCGCCCGAGGTGCCCCGTCCCTGCCTCACGCGAGGCCCGCCGTCCACCGATCTGACCCACACGGGCAGGCGGCCCTCGAGAACTGGACACAGCGAGGGCCCCAGAGATGGAGACTGGCCCGGGGCAGCAAAGTGCGTGTCCCCCGAGGCGGACGGACAGCAGGAGTCAGGAGTGGGGAGCAGGGCACTGACATGGGCAGTGTGGGTGGGCAGTAGGTGCAAAGGCCCTGAGGAGGGTGCTTGGCGTGCTGGTGCTGGACGACATCCCAGGGCCGGTGTGGGGAGCAGGGAAGGGGCCAGAGGGGCCTGACCGCACAGTGGCCTTGAGGACAAGGGGAGCAAAGGAAATCCCTTGTGTTCCAATCCTGCCTCCTTCCCGAAGCCTCCAGGGAAAGCCTTTCTTCTAACAGCATGGAGCTTTGGGGACCACTGGGTCGTGACCATGGACGACCCAAGTGGGTCAACTGGAAAATACCACCAACAGTAAGACACTTGAGCAAAAGGCTGGTACCAAATTAGAATTCTGAAATCAGAATTCTATGTATCCGAAACCTCAGCCAAGAAGCAGCCTCACAAGAAATGCTCAAAGTCTCCACAAGACAAAACTTACACGCTCCTGAGGGATGAGCACAAAACTGCGCACAGAGACCCGTGCTTGGAAGGGGTGGGAACATGCCGCCTCCTTGTGTTAATCTACGTGCTTTTGGAAGTTCTCAAAAACAAAAACAAAAACAAAATAGGAATAGCAGCTTTTTTTTTTTTTTTTTAAATTTTTTTTTCAACGTTTATTTATTTTTGGGACAGAGAGAGACAGAGCATGAACGGGGGAGGGGCAGAGAGAGAGGGAGACACAGAATCTGAAACAGGCTCCAGGCTCTGAGCCATCAGCCCAGAGCCTGACGCGGGGCTCGAACTCACGGACCGTGAGATCGTGACCTGGCTGAAGTCGGACGCTTAACCGACTGCGCCACCCAGGCGCCCCAGCAGCTTTTTTTTTTAATTTTTTTTTTAACGTTTATTTATTTTTGGGACAGAGAGAGACAGAGCATGAACGGGGGAGGGTCAGAGAGAGGGGGAGACACAGAATCGGAAGCAGGCTCCAGGCTCTGAGCCATCAGCCCAGAGCCCGACGCGGGGCTCGAACTCACAGACCGTGAGATCGTGACCTGAGCCGAAGTCGGACACCCAACCGACTGAGCCACCCAGGCACCCCTAGGAATAGCAGTTTTTAAAGCTAGCAATGGTTCTAAAGTTCATTTTAAAGTTAACAAGCAGGGTAGGGGCGCCTGGGTGGCTCAGTCGGTTAAGCATCCAACTCAGCTCAGCTCATGATCTCACGGTTCGTGGATTCAACCCCCACGTCGGGCTCTGTGCTGACGGCTCAGACCCTGGAGCCTGCTTCGGATTCTGTGTCTCCCTCTCTCTCTGCCCCTCCCTGGCTCATGCTCGCTCACTCTCTCCCTGTCTCTCTCAAAACATAAACCTTAAAAAAAATTTTTTTAAAAATACGATTAACAATGGGGCGCCTGGGTGGCTCAGTCGGTTAAACGTCCGACTTCGGCTCAGGTCACGATCTCGCGGTCCGTGAGTTCGAGCCCCGCGTCGGGCTCTGGGCTGATGGCTCGGAGCCTGGAGCCTGCTTCCGATTCTGTGTCTCCCTCTCTCTCTGCCCCTCCCCCGTTCATGCTCTGTCTCTGTCTCAAAAATAAATAAAAAACGTTAAAAAAAAATTAAAAAAAAATACGATTAACAAGAAAAAATATTCTAGAAAATTCTGTAAATGAAGACTCTTCCTACCAGATATTAAAACCTGTTACTGACTAGAAAGCCTAATCAACGAAACCAAGAAAAGATCCAGAAATCGATCCGCTAGAATCTAATACTGATATTAAGTGAATTTAATAGGATGGATTAACGGCCATCTCACATCAGCGAGGGGCGTCCACTGGCTGATCATCAGTGGGGGCAGGAAACGCAGAAACCATTGGAGAAAAAGTATGGCTGGACGCAGCCTTTCAGTGACATAACTTCCAGCTGAACTGAAGCTGTGATTTCCAAAATTAAACAGTAAAAATAGTAGATAAGAACCATGGTATAATTTTAAAAATCATGTTAGGAAAACACAGGAGGAAATCTCCCATTAACGTCTCCCATTAAGACGTGGTTTCCCAGATGTCTTTCCAGAAGCACAAACAACCAGAGACAACAGTGGAAGTTCAGAATTAAAAACTGTGCTCCAAAGGACGCCATCGAGAGAGTGCAAGCATCGTGCTGACAGCAGCCGGGCAAGAAGGGCACAGCGTGTGGCCGCGGGGCCGGTGGCACTGGGTCCTTGGACGTGACGGGAATACTTGGAAACAGACAACGTGACCGTGGCAGACGCCATCACACTGTTCCCTTTAAAATGGCGGGTTTGGGGGCGCTGGGTGGCTCGGTCGGTTAAGCGTCCGACTTCAGCTCAGGTCACGATCTCGCGGTCCATGGGTTCGAGCCCCGCGTCGGGCTCTGTGCTGACAGCTCAGAGCCTGGAGCCTGCTTCAGATTCTGTGTCTCCCTCTCTCTCTGCCCCTCCCCTGTTCATGCTCTGTCTCTGTCTCAAAAATAAATAAACGTTAAAAAAAAAAATTTTTAAATGGCGGGTTTGGGGGGCGCTGGGGCCGCTCAGTCACGTGTCAGACTCTTCATTTTGACTCAGGTTATGATCTCACAGTTCATGAGTCCGAGCCTCGCGTCGGGCTCTGTGCTGACAGCGTGGAGTCTGCTGGGCATTCTCTCTCTCTCTGCCCCTCCCCCATTCGTGCTCGTGCTCTCTTTCTCTCTCTCAAAATAAATAAATAAATGTAAAAAAATAAAATAAAATGGTGGGTTTTCTGTTACATGGTTTTCACCTCCGTAATAAGAAATATATACGTATATAGCTCTTCAAGAATATACATTTCTTTTTTTTTTTTTTTTTTTTTAATGTTTATTCATTTTTGAGAGAGAAAGACAATGTGAGAGGGATAGAGTCAGAGAGAGAGGGAGACACAGAATCCGAAGCGGGCTCCAGGCCCTGAGCTGCACAGAGCCCGACGCAGGGCTCGAACCCACTGACCGTGAGATCATGACCTGAGCCGAAGTCGGACGCTTAGCAAACTGAGCCACCCAGACACCCAAAAAATTGGTAAAGGATTTGCACGGACCTCTCTGTGGAGCACGTACGCAGACAAGCCGGCCGGCGTACGTGGAGATGCTGACCGCCAGGCGCCCACGAGGGCGTCTAGAATCAGAGGCAGGCGGTACGATGTGTTGGGGGCCGGGGACCACAGTGCACTGCCAGGGGCCACGTGCACCTGTCCTGGACCCCCTGGGAGACCCCCAGGCGTCAAACACAGAGCCTCGTAAGGCACAGCGAGTCCAGGCCATTCCCGGAGGAAGGCGACCCCTGCCCGTGACTGTTCGCAGCAGCACTTCCTGTGGGAGCCGAGGGAGTCACGCAGCCCAAGAGTCACCGATGGACGGGCGAGGGCGTAAGTCGAATGTGGCCTATCCACACAGCGGGAAGCAGTCCACGATAAAGGGGCTTGTGGCGCCGATGCCCACGGCCACGTGGCTGAACCCTGAACACATGGTGCTCGGCGGGGAAGGAAGTCACAGAGGCCACGGGGGCGGGGGGGGGGGGCGGTCCACTGACATGACCCGCCCAGAAGACGTATCGGGACAGAAAAGCAGATGTTACTTCCGGTAGGGGCTGGGGTGAGGGTCGTGGAGGGAAGGGGGAGGGGCTGCTGAGGGGCACAGGGTCTATTTTGGGAAAATGTTCCAAAATCAGACAGTGGGGCCGGTTACGCAGCCGGAAACGCGGTGAAATCGCGTCCGTTCACACCTCACAAGGGCGAGTGGCCTGGCGTGAGAGCTGCGGCTCAGTGACGCCCTTATGAGTCAAAAGGAGCCTGGGGCAGAGCGGGCCCCTCCAGGTACCCAGAGACCCGAAAACCACAAAACGCTGATAATTTTGACTTCACCAAGTAAAAAAGTTTCCACTGCACACAGCACGAGCAGAGCCAGAAGGCAGCGCGGACCGGCGGGCCATACGGTCTCGAAGGGTCAGACCCCCAAACGTGGAAGAACACGAGAAAACGAAACAGCTAACAAGGAGTCAGCAAGGGCGCCAACGGGAGGCCACGGATGAGACGCAGAGGACGCTGACCCGCGCCACGGACGCTCAGCGTCACTCGTGATACAAAATGCCATTGGGGCGCCTGGGCGGCTCCATCGGTTGAGCGGCCGACTTCGGCTCAGGTCGTGATCTCGCGGTCCGTGAGTTCGAGCCCCGCGTCGGGCTCTGTGCCGACCGCTCAGAGCCCGGAGCCTGTTTTGGATTCTGTGTCTCCCTCTCTCTCTGACCTGCCCCCACTCATGCTCTGTCTCTCTCTGTCTCAAAAATAAATAAACGTTAAAAAAAAAAAAAAAAAAAAAAAAAGCCAAACAAGGACCCCGCAGGGACACAGCAGAAGAGGATCCCGGGGCCAGGGTGTGCGGGTGACGCGAAGTCTCCCGGAATCACAGTCACGTGACCTCCCACGTGCAGGAATTAAGGTTCCAGGACCTGCCACGGGTCCCGCGGTGGCCTGGCGGTCACGGGGGGTGGGGAAAGGCAGAGCCGGCGCGTCTGTCCAGGGGCCTGGTTCCATGAACCAAGATTCTCCACCGGAGGGGTGACTCCGCCCCGGCGGGCAGGACGGGGGCCACGCTCGGTCACAACACTCCTTGTGGGCACAGGGCTCGGTACCAAACGACGGCGCCCCAGGTGCTCGTGGGCAGGTGGACGGGCAGACAGAACGAGGCCTGTCCACGCAGCGGACGTCGTCCCCCACAGAAAGGCCGAAGCCCTGACAGGCGCTACCAGGCGGGCGGAGCCTGGCCACGTGGCACTCAGTGAAAGCAGCTGAGGCCAAGGCCACCTGCTGCCTGCGCCCTTTCACAAAAATGCCCACGACAGCCACGTCTGTGGAGACGCAGAGCCTAGGGACGCCGCTCGGCCTGGACCGGACGGCGAGGAGCACGGGTTCCCTTGTCGGGCGTGAGATATCCTAAAAGTGACTCCGGTGACAGTGGCCTGACCGTGGACCCACCGGAGACGGCTGAGCTGTGTGCTTCGAAAGGGTGAACTGGGGGGCGGACAGCACAGGACACAAAGGCCTTGCTCACCCCATAAGCCCGTCCCCCTGCCCCACCCGCCCCTCCCTGCCCCCAGCCCCCTGGGCTCCCCGCACCACCACCCTGCCCTCTGCCCTCACCCCTCTTCCCCTCCCCCCCACCCCACACTCCTCAACCCTCCCGCCCCCCACCGCTCCCCCCTCACAGTGCCGGCCACAGTCAGGAGCCGGGAACACCGGGGGTGGCCGCTTCGAGGTGTCTGTGACCCAGGGGGCCGGGCCGAGGGCCTCGTGGGGGTGCAGCCGGACCACAGGGGCTCCTCCAACCCCCCGCAGCCCCATCCCCTCGGGGCCGTACCTCCACTTGGGCCTCCTCCCAGGCATCCAGGCGGACTGACTTCACCTTGCTGACCTGGGGGATGTTCCGGTGGATTCCCGAGCAGCTCAGGCAGATGAACACCCCCAGGGTGTAGGAGGCCCAGTCGGGATCTGGAAGGCAAAGGCGAGACCCTCAGGGGCTGGAGCTCGGCCGGGCCTCTCTGTGGCCTCAGTCTCTCCATCTGTGCAACGGGAGACCGGCGAGGAGATCCCCGGGGGCGCACCGGCTCTGTGCCCCGCGCGGGGTCCCTGCCACCAGCCACAGGTGAGCGGCCCCACCCCCGAAGTCCCAGCTCCACAGACGCCCGAGCGGACGCGCCGCGGCCACGGAGACGTGCCCGACAGCGACACTCGATCGGCACCAAGTGCGCCGGGCGCGACAGGGACACTGGCTTGGCCACGCGCCCACGCGCTCGGACGCACCCCGACGTCTCGCTGGGTGCCACAGCCACGTGCGTATGCGGATGGCCCTTGACCCGGTCACGGGCGCGGGCCCACTTTTCCGCAGGTTTGCCAGGTTTCACGTTGAGCCACGGCAGGCGAGCGTGGCTGAACGTGACGCTTGTTCACTCGGGGCACCGACAGCGCCTCCAGGACTGTTCCTCCTGTTGCGCACACCCCAGCCTGGTAACGGCGCGCGGGGCCGGGGGCTGGGAGGACCGAGCCTCAGGGCCAGCTCTCAGAAGGGGCGGCAGCCGCTGAGACACCTTCTACTTTTAAGCGAAGCTGCTGGATCAGCCAGTTCGAGTCAAGAGGCCAGGAGGGCCAGAGCCCCTCCGCAGACACCACAGGCCCAGCCACCGGCCCACGGCTCTGTGCCAGGGGTGTGTTTGCAGGGGGTGTGCACGTGTGAGTGTATGAGAGCTCACGTGTGCACACACATGTGAGTGGGCAGATGTGGGTGTGCACACGTGTGCGGGTGGGCAGGTGCGGGGGCTGTGAAGGGGCACCTGGGGCCCTGGGGCCCCCCGTTCCCGCCCGGACTCTCGCTGCCCCAGGGCAGCCGGCCCCGCCCCCTCCCGTCCGTCTGGGGAGACGAGGGCTGGCCTACAGCGAGACCCGAGAGGGACACAGGCGGCCGGGAGGCTGGGCAGTTGAGCACGGGGACAAGAAGCACCAGAGCTGGCGGCCACGGGCCTCGCTACTTTCCAAACTTAACAGCCTAGCTCGCGGCACCCCCGTCCCCACGGCGCCCACGGGGTGGTGAGCCGAGGTCTAGCAGAGGAAGTGCGGGCCGGGGAGGCAGGCTGCTTCTAAGCGGCGCCCAGAATAGAGAAGTTTCAGGAGAACAGCCACGTCATCCCGAGGGCCCTGCGGCCCCCAGGCCGGCGGTCTGAGGGGCGGGGCCTCCGAGCCCTCCCTCCTGGTCCCCACAGGTGCTTATGGGGTGGGGGTGGCTGGTGCAGGATGGGGGTCCCGGTGGGTCTGGGGCGGTGCGGGACGGGGAGGTGACCCCACGCACAGACACGGGCTCCTGGCCGGCGCTCTGAGACCACCAGGAGCCCCGGCCCCCCCCACCTCCTGTCTATCCCGGGGTCGCCGACCCAGAGGCTCCCGCCAAGGGCGCAGCCCAGGGAGCCCGAGGCCTCAGAGCCTGGGCTCTGGGAGCCTCGCCACCCCCGCCCCCCCAGAAGAGCTGTGAGCAGAGGCGCAGGGCAGACAGGCACACCCGTCCTCCCACACGTCCCCTCCATCCATTCCCCCCACCCCACCACCCCCGGGGCCCTTCTGCCAGCTCCGCCCACAGGCCGCCACCCCGGAAACCAGAACATCACCAGCTTTCTGCTTGGAACCCACAGGGGACTTTTCCCCACCTCTCCGGGCTCCTCCCCACGCCCGGCCCGCCCCATCCCTCCCACACCTCAGGGCAAATGTCACCCTCTCAGGCCCCCCGAACACCAGCTCGAGGGACCCCCGCGCGTCCCCATCATAACGCCCTCTGGGTTCTTCGCGGCATCTGCCGGTCCCGACACTTAGTTCCTGCCCTGTTTCTCGTGTGCTGTCGGGGCCGCTGCGCGTGGACGGGTGCCACGAGCCCCCTCCCAGCAGCCCGGCCGCACCCACATTCGGTACCCAGATGCCCACGCTGCCCCCACAGCCACGAGCTCCCTTCCGCGGCTCCAGGGTGACGGCT
Source organism: Neofelis nebulosa (assembly GCF_028018385.1). Classification (NCBI taxonomy): domain Eukaryota; kingdom Metazoa; phylum Chordata; class Mammalia; order Carnivora; family Felidae; genus Neofelis; species Neofelis nebulosa. Next base: position 672,240 of record NC_080799.1, read on the forward strand.
TGGGGGACGCCAGGGCACAGGCCACCACCCCTGCCGCCCTGAGCACTGACCTGGGGACGAGGCTTGGCTGCGGCCAGAGGCCAGGCCTCCAACGTGCCGGGACCGTGGAGCAGGCAGGCCAGGCACGTCGGGGGCCCCGGGAGCGGGCCGCGGGGAGCTCGGGTGGAGGGGAAGGCCATGTGCCCCGGCTCTGCGCCTCCCTGGGGCCCTGGGGGCAGAAGGAGACCCCGGGCGGGGGTCGGAGAGCCACAGACCCACCTCCGGCCCAAGGGCTCTTGGCAGCACGTGGACAGAAGACCGCCACACGCGACCCAAGCCTTCACAGGAACGCGGGGACGCGGACAACACGCAGAGAACGAGCGCGGGGTCCCCGGCTCTGCACGAGCCCACCTCTACCGCTGCCCGCTATTCCCAGAACGCCCACTCCCTGCATTCTGGTGTCATTCTCGAGAAACCGCCCGGCTGCTGCGAGGGGCACATGGAAGTCCCGCCCCCGGTCTGCCCCCTGCCAGGCCCCCGCCCCACGTACCCCTGTGCCGTGGGCACAGCCCACCCTTGGCGGCCCTCCTGGAGGCACCCACCCTCCCTGGGCCCCAGGAGCCGCTCCCTCTTTTTGGAAATGCGGCCCCACCAGGAAATGAGGAACTCGTCTGGCAGGAGACAACGTGAGCAGGGAAGATCCACGAGGGCCGCGGACTCGGCCACCAGCCGGGCTGGGTCCCCTGGCGTCGCCGCCCGGCCGGAGGGGCCCGCCCAGCAGCGGAAAATCACACCAGGGCAGAGCGGCGGGCTTTCTCCCACAGCCAGACCAGGGAGCCACGGCTCCCTCCCGCATTCGTACTCAGGAGAGACGTGGGCCCCCGCCCGCCTGAGCTGCCCCACTGGCCGCTCACCAGGGAGGACCCCGTGGCCCCGTCACATGCGCTGCAGAGCTGAGCAGACCCCCCCAGAGCCAGATGGCCCGGGTCCCCCCGCCTTCCACCCTTCTCAGCTGGGCGTCCCAAGGCAAGTCACTGACCTGCTCTGGGTCTGTTTCCGGCCCGCAAAATGGGCACGCAGAGCATTCAGGAGCAACAGCCGGGCGCAGAGTGCTCGGTTAAGGGCACTTGTCGTGCAGTGGCACATGTGTCCAGGCCACGCTGCCTGTCCCAGGGATTACTAACGGCTCCCCCGTGCACCCTCAGATATGTCCCGGTTCGGATGGTAATTTCCTCGGCCCCCGGGATGAGGGTCTGCGGCAGAAACCATCGGGGCTCAGCAGCATCTGTTTCTCCAGCTCCCCGGGGTCAGAGCTCACTTCCCAGTCTCCTGGAAGTTCGGCGTGGCTGGGGTTCTGGCCCGGGGAACGTGATCGGATGGACCCGTGTCCCTCTGGGCCTGGCCGACAGTCACCACCCACCCATGTGCTCATGTCTCTATCCTTAGCTGGTGGGGGGGGGGGTGGCTCTGAGAAGGGGCCTGGGCCCCCGAGGCACTGTCTGCAGCAGAGAGACCCGGGAGAGCTGGGACCGGGAGCCCCTGCAAAGCTCTGTGTTACAGGCAAATGACAAATGACAAGTCTGGTCTCTGAGATGCGGGGTGTCTGTTACGGCCGCTGGCCTTCCTGACGAACTGTCTGTCTCCCCATTCATTGGGGCTGCCAGGACCCAGCACAGAACCTGGCCAAAACCAGGGGCCCGAGAGTTCATGATGAATGAGCCCCCCAACAGCCCTACGCGCAGTCCCACTTCCGAGAGAGAGTCAAGGCCTCGTCCCCCACCTCACCGGCCCACGTTCGCCGAGGTTGCGCGGGCAGGCGGGGAGCGTGCAGAGCACAGGGGCTTCGCGGGGAAGAAGGGAGCTGCAGCGGGGCTCACGGCTTGCAGTGAAATGCTGTCCCGGAGAACGAGTGGCGAGGACCAGCGCAGGTCCCAGCAAGGGGAGAGTCCCAGCTCACCACTCGGCTCTGCCTTCCCCAGAGACCTTCACGGAGCTGCTCCGTCAACGGCTGCACACAGAGTACCCAGCAGGTACAGAGTCTCGGGTGAGCAGCACCCCTTCCGGGCCTCACCCTCCTCATCTGCAAGACGGGACAGTAACAGACACCTGCAAAACGGGCCCAACTGGGATGCAGGGCCCACCGGAGTGCAGGAGAGACCCCCACTTTTCACCACCCGGGGACGTCTGCTCTGAGAGTGGACCTCTAGCCCAGGCCTCCCTCCTCACGGCCTTCATCCACTTGTGTGTACATTCTGAGACTGGCTGAACAAAGACCACCAGATGCCCCTGCCCGGCCATCCTTCTACGCAGTGTCCCGGCCTGGAACATCCGTTCGCAGAACACTTTGGCGGGGATTAGCAAGCTGCGGCCCTCGGGCCCAGTGTTTTGTAAATAAAGTTTTATTGGCACACAGCCACGTCAATCATTTAGTCTATGGGCCCTTCTGCAATAACCCAGCAGAGTTGGGTGGTCGTGACAGAGAAGGTGTGGCCAGCAGAGCCCGAAAAATTTCCTATCTGGTCCTTTAAGAAAACATTTGCTGCCTGGCTCAGCAGAAGAATACCGACTCTCGATCTTGGGGTCGTGAGTTCGAGCCCCATGTTGGATGTAAAGATTAAGACACAAAAAGAAAAGAAAAAGAAAACGTTTGCCAAGCCCCGCATTAGAGGGAAAAGGGGTGAGACACAGATGTGAGCCCAGGGAGGACCTGTGATCGGAGGGGTGCTTACTGTCACTGCTAACAATGATCTCTGACAACAAGGCTTCTGGGTTTAAGGAGTGGCTACAGATGGGCCCGACATCTCACGACTGACGTGAGGACCCACTGGTACACAACTTAAGGCTGCCTGCAAGCCTGCCCGTCTGGCGTGTGGGGGGACACGCCCCGTGTGCACGCCCGCACACAGGAGGGCTCCGTCCAAGGGGGGCTCAAGGAAGTCTGACTCTAAGAAATAGAGACACTAAGCCTTTCGCAGAGGAACAAAGACAGAAACCGGGGCGCCTGGCTGGCTCGTTCGGCACAGCATCTGACTCCTGATCTCAGGGTCATGAACTCGAGCCCTACGTTGGGTACAGAGATTAAAAAAAAAAAACAAAAGACAAAATCAGGTACATCACGTGTGTTAGAGGCTATCGCTTGAGGAACAGGATGTTTGTTGTACCTTTTGAGAAAAGCGTTGGGGACGAAATGCCGTTACCCATCCACCAGAAAAGCTACAATGTAGAAGACTGGACCCCCGTGTGACGAGGGTGCGGGGAGGCTGGTACCCTCATACGTCACCCGCAGGAGGATAAGTGGCTTCAACTCACTTTGGAAAACGGCTTGGCTGCTGCTCACAGAAGGAAACTTCTCTCCCCCGTAAACCAGCATTTCTACTCCCAGGTGCTCACCAAGGCGAAAGGCAGACACGTCCACACTTCCTGTGACCACAGGAAGATGGTCACACACAGTAACAGAGACAGGACACGGACCACGTCTCCAGGGATTTATGCCAGGAATGAAGAGCTGCCTTCGCATCTGGAAATCGGTCAACGTAATTCGCCATGTTCACAGGTTAAAAATTCACAGGACTGTCTCGTAGGTCCAGAAAAAACACGTGACAAAATGTAACATCCCGATCAAAATTCTCAGAACACTAGGAATGGAGGGGACCTTTCCTAACTTGGTACACAGCTTCTATGAAACACCTACAGCTGACATGATACCTAACGGAAGACGACGGAATGTTTCCCCCTAAAATCAGGACCAAGACGGGAAGGTCTGTTCTTTTTTTTTTATTTAAAAAAAAATTTTTTTTAACGTTTATTTATTTTTGAGACAGAGAGAGACAGAGCATGAACGGGGGAGGGTGAGAGAGAGGGGGAGACACAGAATCGGAAGCAGGCTCCAGGCTCTGAGCCGTCAGCCCAGAGCCCGACGCGGGGCTCGAACTCACGGACCGTGAGATCGTGACCTGCGCTGAAGTCGGACGCTTAACCGACTGAGCCACCCAGGCGCCCCAAGGGAAGGTCTGTTCTAATCGCTTCTAATTAAAACTGAACTGGAGATTCTAGTCAGTGCGATAAGGCAGTGACAAAAGAAAAGGCTTCCAGGTTGGAAAGAAAGAAACAAAACCTCTTTCATTCACACACAACATGATTATCAATGTAGAAAATCTGATGGATTCCACAAAAACACTACTATAACTCGTAAAGTTGCAAGATTGGGGCTCCTGGGGGGCTCAGTCGGTCAAGCGTCCGACTTCAGCTCAGGTCATGATCTCACGGTTTGTGGGTTCAGGCCCCACATCAGGCTCTGTGCTGACAGCTCAGAGTCTGGAGCTGCTTCAGATTCTGTGCCTCTCTCTCTCTCTCTCTCTCTCTCTCTCTCTCTCTCTCTGTCCCTCCCCTGCTCACACTGTCTCTCTCTCTCTCAAATAAATGTTAAAAAATATATAAATAAAGCTGCAAGATATAAAATATACAAAAATCAATTATATTCGTATATATCAGCAATAAGCAGTTGGAAACTGAACGCTTAAAAACACCGTCTACGGGGCACCTGGCTGACTCAGTTGAAAGAGCATGTGACTTGACCTCAGGTCATGAGTTGGAGCCCCATGTTGGGTGCAGAGATTAAATAAACTTAAAAAAAATAAAAATACCATTTATATTCTAGAGATTGTTGTACAACATGAATGTGTTTTTAATTAATTTTTTACTTTATTTTAAATGTTTATTTTTGAGAGAAAGAGAGAGATGTGAGTGGGAGGGGCAGGGAGAGGGAGACAGAGGGTCTGAAGCTGGCTCGAGTCCGAGCCGTCAGCACAGAGCCCAACACGGGGCTCGAACTCACGAACCGTGAGATCGTGACCCGAGCCGAAGTCGGACGCTCAACCGACTGAGCCACCCGGGCGCCCCGACAATGTGAGTATTTTAAATGCAAATTAACTATACTTAAAGAGGGTAGGGGCACCCGGGTGGCTCAGTCGGTTGAGCGTCCGACTTCGGCTCGGGTCACGATCTCACGGTTCGTGAGTTCGAGCCCCGCGTTGGGCTCTGTGCTGACAGCCTGGAGCCTGGAGCCCTTGGATTCTATGTCTCCCTCTCTCTCTGCCCCCCTCCTCCCTGCTCGTGCTCTGTCTCTCAAAAATGAATAAACGTTTAAAATAATTTTTAAAAAAGAGGGTAAAACAGTAAGTTTTATGTTTTATGTGTTTTCCTACCATGTAAAGTTAAAAACACTGTTACAGAAGCATTGAAAAAATGAAATACCTACAGGTAAAAGGACAAAAGATACGCAAAACAGCACACTGAACACTACAAAGTGCTGCTGGGATAAATCACAGACCGCCTACATATGTACGCAGAGATACAGTTTTCCTGGATTGAAAGACTCAATATCATGAAGATTAAAATTCTCTCTAAACTAACCTAGAGACTCAAGGATCCCAATCAGAGTTCCAGCAGGATTTTAAAATATATATTCACAACCCCATTCTAAAATTCACGTGCAACTACAGGGGGACGTAGAGTAGCCAAAACAACTTGGAAAAGGGACAAACGCTACTTGGTTTCAGGGGAACAGAACAGAGACCCAGAAACAGTCCACACGCATTGTTGACAAAGGTGTAAAGGCAATTCAGGGGAGAAAGAAGAACGTTTCAGCACACAGCGTCGGAACAGTTGGAAAACATCTGCAAAAATACTAAACCGCCATCCACACCCCCTGCCACGTACGAAAAGTCACTCGCGACGCACCGCGGTGCCAACGGTAAGACCCAGAGCCAAGGAACTTGCCAAAGAAAACGAGAGAGGCCTTTGGGACCTTGGGTTAGGCAAAGCCTTGTTAGCCACAGAAAACTGAAAAATTAAACAAGTTAAGCTTCATCAGAATTTTTGGAAAGATCTGCTCTTTGATTTTTTTTTTTTTTTTAACGTTCATTTATTTTTGAGAGAGAGAGAGACAGAGCATGAACAGGGGAGGGGCAGAGAGAGAGGGAGACACAGAATCTAAAACAGGCTCCAGGCTCCGAGCCATCAGCCCAGAGCCCGAAGCGGGGCTGGAACTCACGGACCGTGAGATCGTGACCTGAGCCGAAGTCGGACGCTTAACCGACCGAGCCACCCAGACGCCCCAAGAAAGATCTGCTCTTTGAAAGACACCGGTTGAGGCCGGCCGCACCGGGGACGTTTTGCAGATCGTGTATCTGACGAAGGACTTGCGTCCAAAGTACATAAAGAACTGTTCGAACTCAGAAGAAAAGAACTCCATCAGAGAGAGAGGCAGAGGGAATCGACCCAGCAGAGGCGACGTGCGGGCGGTACCTGGCACGGGGACTGCCTGGCTGGCCATCCGGGAAGGGGGACGGGCGTGGGAGCTCTGGGGCCAGGGCAGCCCGCCCTCCAGCCTCTCCTCCCAGCATCCCGGCACTCTTAGAGGGGGTGCGCTTTCTGTTGTGTAATTCACGCCTCGGTAAAGGTGAATTTAAGGAAGCGGAGGTGTGTCTAGACCCCAGCCCTACCCCAGACACCGGGGAAGCAGAGAAATCAGGGCCTCTCACCCCGGTGCGCCCTGCTCTGCGGGGCAGGCAGGGACCTGCTGGATGTGGGCCCATCCAGCGGCCTGACCTTGGAGCAGGAAGCAGGAACGTGCTGGCCATCTCGTCCACCTGGGGTAGGGGCACTGACCCCCATCACACTCGCTTGGGGCTAAAGATCAAGTACGTTGTCCCACCTGGTCCCGTAGCTCTGCCCATCCTACTAGTCCACTTCTACAGAACAAGGCATATAAAGCCCAGAGAGGGTTACACACTCGCCTGAGGTCACACGGCGGCGGAGCTGGACCAGGCTGGCATCTGTCTCCCAGAGCCCGCCCGGACCCTGTTCAGCACAGGCAGGTGCCAGGAGCGTGGGAAGCGGCACGGGCTGTGGGACCGGGCAGGGGAGAGGGAAAGAGGTCCTGGGGGCGGGGGTGGCCTCCTAGGGGGCCGTGTGGCAGGTCCACAGGGACACAGGGGGGTGGGCACGGTGGCCCCGCCTCCGGGCAGGGCTCCCAGCACCCGTGGAAACCCACTAGAGGACTGACTTCACATTTGGGTCCGACCCTTCCAGGGGCAGGAGGGGGAGGTGCGGGGACCCCGGGCCTCTCTGAACACCCTCACGTCACGATGGGCGCAGGGGCTTGCGGCCTCCCCCGGGTCCTAAACCTCAGGCCCGGAGAAGCAAGACGACCAGTGACAGGCACAGGCTGGGCAGAGCTGGGATCCCACCCAGCAAGGCCCGCCCGTCCGCCATCCCTGGAGGTGACGGACTGCCCACCACCCCTCCGGCCTCTCCTCCTGGGGCGGGGGAGTGTGGAAGAGGAGGCCAGCCTCCGCGCACGCCTTCGCCTCGCAAACCCGTAACAGACGGGACAGAGGTTCCCCGCCTGGGGAGCCCTCACCGCACCCCACAGATGAGCTCTGCATTGAACCAAGGCCAAGGCCGCCAGGAGAATTGCCAGCAGGAGGCGGGACTGGGCTGGACCGCTGGGGAGAAGGAAGCAGAAGCCTGGGGCCCGTCTTCCAGGCCGGCAGGGTCCGGAGCGGGGCTTGATCCAGCAAGAGGGGTACTTTGACCCAAGGTGCAGAGTGCGGTCCCCCCCCCAAGCCTCAGGCTAAGGATTCTACAGCACTGTGTGGGGGTGCCGTCTGCCTAGCGAAGATCCTGCCCAAATGTCCCTTCTGTGGTCACGCAGGACGGCGGCTGAGTGCCACTCGGAGGCTGGCCAGCCTGCCTGTGTGAGGGGCCTGCGCACAGTAGGCTCACAGCAGCCCCAGCGAGCGCACCACCAGGGTTGAAAGCCTGTAATCCCAAAGATGAGGCGTGGGGCACCTGCCTCCCCCCGGGGCCAGCCGGGGACATGGTCCTGCTGTCCTCGGACTCAGTGACCCCAAAGGGCCCTGTCCAAGCAACACACACCTGAAACGTCACCCCTGGGCCTGGGGCCTGGGAAGGCAAGAGCCCTTACTTTAGGGGCGCCTCGGTGGCCCAGTCGGTTAAGCGTCCGGCTTCGGCCCAGGTCACGATCTCATGGTTCGTGGGCTTGAGCCCCACGTCGGGCTCTGTGCGGACAGCTCGGAGCCTGGAGCCTGCTTCCGATTCTGTGCCTCCCTCTCTCTCTGCCCCGCCCTGCTCATGCTCTGTCTCTCAAAATAAATAAACATTAAAGAAAATTAAAACAGAACAGACCCTGGACTCAAAAAGTTAAAAACAAACAAAAGCCCTTATTTTTTTTTTTTTCAACTTTTTTTTTTTTTTTTTTTTGGGGGGGGACAGAGAGAGACAGAGCATGAACGGGGGAGGGGCAGAGAGAGAGGGAGACACAGAATCGGAAACAGGCTCCGGGCTCCGAGCCATCAGCCCAGAGCCCGACGCGGGGCTCGAACTCACGGACCGCGAGATCGTGACCCGGCTGAAGTCGGACGCTTAACCGACTGCGCCACCCAGGCGCCCCAAAAGCCCTTATTTTAAAGAAGGATCCTGACTCTGGAAGGAGAGTTCTGGACGTGATTCTGAGCAGCCCTGTAAGACTCCTGGGCTCCAGCAGAGGGACCCTCCCCACTCCCACCGCCACACGCCCCTGAAACCACCACAACAGAGGGCAGAGGGCCAGTGCCCAACAGACTGGCCCTCTGCTGGTGCCCACGTCTTACCAGGACCAGCACCCCCACAGGAGTCAGGTTAGTGGAGTAACTCCTTGCCAAGTGCTCCTGCTTCTCCTGGAGCCAGAGACTCCTGGGCTGCCAGCCCCTCCCTCCTCCCTGAGAAAGCCCCTGGGCAGACTCTCAGGAGGTCACCCTCACCTCCAGAGTGGGGCCTGTGTGCACGTGCACGGAGGACAGGAGCAGCTGGATGAAGGCTGGCGGGAGGTCCCCAAGGGAAGAAGGATGGGGCTGAAGCATTAGTTCTCCAAGTGGCAGGGCTGGGCCTGTGGGCGTCCTTCTCAGGCTGTTGGAGCACAGCCAGATCCGCCCATCTGAGCACACGCCCCCCCCCCCCCAATCAGGTCTGCCCACCTGTGCACATGCACCGCCCCTCCCCACCCCCCCCCCACCCCCCCGCCAATATGAGAGCCAGGCACCAGGGGTAGGATGTCCACATGTCACGCTCCCTAAGCTCAGAGCCCCTCCAGGGTGGGAGGGCAGCTGGCTGGGGTATCCCAGCAGCAGAACCCCCTGACCCCAGGCAGGAGGGTCCCACACCCTATTCCCAGGCTCTGCTCTGGCTGCACCCCCTCCCCAGAACCAGACACACAGCTGTCCAGAGCCTGCCCTGCTCCTCTCTTCGGGCACCAGGGATCAGGACTTCCTTGCCCAGGGGCCTGGAGTGAGCCTCCGGCACCTGTGGGGACAGAGGGGGACACGGGGGGGGGGGTCAGAGGGGGACACGGGGGGGCAGAGGGGGACACAGGGGGGCAGAGGAGGGCAAAGGGGGACACGGGGGCAGAGGAGGGCTAAGGGGAGGCAGGGAGGAACAGAAGGCAGCAGAGGGGGGCATAATGGGGCAAGGGGGACAGAGGGGGGCAGTGGGGACAGAGCAGGGGTGGGGGGTAGAAGGGGTAGGGGGTAGGGGGGCAGAGGGGGGACAGAAGGCAGCAGAGGGGGACACGGGGGGAGCAAAGGAGGGCAAAGGGGAGGCAGGTGGGGACAGAGGGGGGCCAGAGGGCAGAGGTGGGCAGAGGAGAGGCAGGGGGGGCAGAGGGGCGCAGAGGGGCGATGGGCCTGAGCCTGCAGTTCTACCCCTGTCCCCAAACCCACGACATCAGGGCTGCCGGCACATCAGGCCAGGGCCTCGCCCTCTGGGGTGACATTGCCCATCAACCCCAGGCTGCCAGCTTCTTCCCGACTCCCCCAGCGACCCCCTCCCCTCCTCCCCCACTCCCGTGCCTTCTGGGATGTCACTGCCCTCCATCTACCTCTGCTCTGCATTCTCCCAGGGCTTGGAGGTGACTCAGCCCCTCACCATTTCCTGGAGCAGAAGGGAGGCACCTGGGCAGGTGAGACACATCCTGGGGCTGAGCCGGACTGAGCCGGTATCGTCTGGAACCGTGCTCTGGCACAGCCCGGTGGCCGGGCCCCAGAGAACGTCGCCCCTCCCCTGCTGAGGCCCAGGAGTGAGGGGCGCTGAGGTCCAGAAATACAGTGGGCCCGGGGAGGGGGGAGGGCACAGGCGGCCCCTCCCCCACAGCCGCCCTGCTGTTTATCCCGTGCACCCCCTCCACAGAAGCCAAGCTCCGGGGGGGGGGGCGGCACTTTTGCCACCACCAAGGAGGGGCCATCCACAACAGTGGCGCTTAGCGGCCCCGTGGCACCTGGAGGAGGGAGGCTCCCACGTTGCCCTTGCTCCCCCGCTGCAGAGGACCCGGCCTCCCCTCCCGACCCTCCCCTCCGGCCCACCTGGCCCAGGGGCCTCCTCCTGGCACGTTCCCTTCCCCCTCCTGGCCCCACGGTACCTTCCGGCCTCCACCCCCGCGTTCACCGAAGCCCCGTCGCGGACACCGCTGGCCTCCAAGGTGCCGACCCGAACCCTTCAGGGACGGGGCAGCGCGCGGCCGGCCTGCGCACCCCCGGTGGTCTTCCCGCCCGCCGCCAGCTCCCCAGCTCTCCGTGGCGTCCCGTCTGGTCCCCTGGTTATAAACACCCAACCGTGGAGCTGAATGGAGGCCGCAGGCCCTGGAAATACGACAGATGCCACAGAACTGTTGGCTTTTACTGGTCGATTCCGTTTGTGTGACTTTCCCCTCGGCGAAGAAAAACACGAAACGGAAAAAGGTACACACCGTCGGCTATTTTCTACCTGGGTTGTACCTCCGGTCGCTTCTCCAGAACGCTCCTCAGCCCCGAGCTCGTGTCTACCCCCCTTGCCCCCCGGTCTGTGGCGACCTCTCGACCCTAACGCCAGCTCCTGGTCTCCACCCCACTCCCTTCAGCCTCGGCCAAAAACTGGAGTGGCCTCGCCTCTCCCTGTCCGGCACCCCACGCCCCAGGTCGCAGCACACGCTGTTCCCCGAACTTCAGAACATGCGCAGAATCTGACCGCTTCCCGCGGTGTCACCTCTTGTCTGAACGACTCCAAAGTCCCCTGAGCCTGTCTCCTGGCGTCCACCCCACCTCTGTCGGCCGGGGACTCTCCCCAAGAGCCGCAACAAGGCCCCGCGTGCACCGTGCCACCGGTGAGCCCGTCCCCCACCCTTGGCTCTGGACACACCGGCCCCCCTGCTTCCCCTTTCAGCACACGAAGCCACTGCCCTGGCCGGGGCCACCCGCCTTCCGGGGGAGCCATCTCCCCTCCTCTGTGGATAATTCCGGAAACTCCGGCACTGGGCAGCCCTTTTTCTGACCCACCTTTCCCCGCGTCCCGTCCTGGTGGCACCCTCACGACACCCTCGCCGTACCCCAGGACCACACCCTGACCTTGGTCACTGCCAGTAACCCCACGCTGGCCACCTCAGCACCTGCGCTCCCCCGCGGCCTGCCCCGACGCCAGGGGCCGCCGGTCCGTTGGCTGCCCCTCTCCCCACAGCCCCGCGGCCTGTGCCCCTCACGTCCACATCGTGTAGAGCCCATCCCTCCACCAAAGCCTGTGCCCGAAGAGCTGAATGTTCTAGACCAGGGGAGGCCTTTATGGAAAACTGCGGTCAGTGGTCAATGTCAGCTCTTAGCACAGGAGCAGCGACGCCTCTGGACCCCTGGCCCCGGGCAGGCGTTGGCCCAGCACACAGGAACCAGGTGGGCAACAGGGACCCCGTCCTCCACATATCGTCCCCGAGCTCTTTTCACGGACGGCTGCCTCCAACGAGGAGGTGGGCGGCTGCTCCCCCTGCTCACGTGACCTCCAAGGGCATAAAGGCCCAGCACCCCCTCTGCCCCCTCGGAAGGCAGACCTTAAAGTCCGGGATATTCAAAACACCTGCAGAGACAGGAACGATTTTAAAGTGACCGCAAATGGCCAGAGAAAAACTAAGACCCAGGAAGGTATTAAGTTTACCCTCAGGCTGATCCTTGGCGGACACCTTCCAACAATAAATAAACAGATAGATGACGGAGGGATAATAGATAAATAAACAAAAACAATGACGAAACCCTGGGACGAGGGGAGAGTCTGATCTCCAAGCTCCCACCTTATCGGAAAACAGTCACGGGGCAGAGACACAGACACGCAAGGCCATTTGAAGGAAAAGATGAACAAAATATGTCCCCGACAAAGATTCTGTAGCAGATAAATTACACAGACGCAAAAACCAGTTTTAAATGTGCTCGAGGAGCTAACGGAAAAGTGTGGAGAAAGCCAAGAAAACGATCTACAAACAAACGGGGGATAGGAATAAAGACAGAAACGGTACAAAGGAACCAGAGAGGGACGCGGGGGTAGAGCCGAGCAGCGGGACCCACGGAGGCTGCGGGGCGAGGACCACATGGAAAGATCAGATCGAGATGCTGTGAGCAGAGCCTCAGGGGTCAAGCGACGGGCGTGGGGGCTTGCGGGCGGGGGCAGGGACGCGAGCTGGGGACATGACGCCGGGAAAGTACCCCAGGTGCAGGGAGCCGGGAGCTTACACATCCACGAGGCTCCTGAACACCGCGGCCCAACAGCGCGACGTCCAAACCCAGACTCGAGGGCCGTGGAGCGGGACAGTGGCCACGGGTCACTTCCGACACGTCCCCAAATAGATGAGGAGCAGGCTTTCTCCTCGGAAACGTCAGAGGCCGGAAGACCGTCAGCCGATATGTACAAAGGGCTCAGAGGGAAAGGCCGTCAACCAGGAATCCTGTTTCTGGCAAAACTGTCCTTCAAAAGTGAGGGAGAAATCCAGACCTTCCCAGCTAAACGGAGGCCGAGGGAGTTTGTGACCAGACCTGCCTGCAGGTGAAACGAAAGGACGAGGCCGGACGGAAACGAAGATCTCCGGAGAAGGAAATACACGGCGATTATAGAAGCTAGTGCTGTTAGACACTGGAAGGCATTCAAACCACGGTTTTCTACAGAATTTGAGACTAATTCATTTAACGAAAAAAACAATTATCAAAGTAAGAGTCAGTGTTACTCTAACTTTGGTATTTACCCTAAGTCTTATTTTCTACATAAGAAACTACTGCATTTAAAATTTTTCTCTCAAAATAAATAATTTAAAAGAGACAGCATGGGGGTGGGGGGAGCGGCAGAGAGAGGAGAAGGGAGAGAATCCCAAGGAGGCTCCATGCTGTCAGCACAGAGCCCAGTGTGGGAGTGGAACTCACGAACCACGAGATCATGATCTGGGCCAAAGGCAAAATCTGGGCCAAGTCGCTTAAGTGACTGAGCCACCCAGACGCCCTTACAGCACGTGACTCTTGATCTTGGGGTCACGAGTCTGTGTTCCACATTGGGTGTAGAGATGACCTTAAAAATTTTTAGCAGGCGTCTGGGTGGCTCAGTCGGTTAAGTGTCAGACTTCATTGAGCTCCGGTCATGATCTCACGGTTCGTGGGTTCGAGCCCCGCGTCGGGCTCTGTGCTGACAGCTCGGAGCCTGGAGCCTGCTTCGGATTCTGTGTCTCCCTCTCTCTGTGCCCCTCCCCTGCTTGTGCTCTGTCTGTCTCTCTCTCTCAAATATTAATAAACATTAAAAAGAAATTTAAACAAAGAATACATTAAAAAATTTTTTTAAATAAAATAAATACAAAAAGAAGAATGACTATTTATGCCTCAGGGCACACGGTGCACCAAGAGGTAAGACCGTGGCATCTACAACCACGGGGTGTGGTCCAGGCCGAGTGAAGGAGCAGTTTCTGCGTGTTCCTGAAGTTCAGCTACTGTAAATTGGATCCAGGAGGTTATAAATTTCGGATGTTAGATGGAATCCCCATGGCAACCACAAAGAGCCACAGAACATACACAAAAGGGAACCGGGAGGGACTTTCAACACTCGACTACAGAAGCTCAACGCGAGAGAGGACAGGGACGCGGGAAGTGAGGGACAGCAAAGCCATAGGCCACGCACAACGGGACGAGCGCGAGCCAGACGGCAGGCCGTCCTTATCCACGGGAAAGGTGAACGCGGGAAGCTCTCGGATCCACAGACAGGGAACGGCGGGCTGGACGACAGCCCGTGGTCCAGCCACGTGCCGCCTGCGGGAGGCTCGGCCGAGGTGGAGACACAGCAGGGTGGCGGTCAAAGGCGGGAAAGGAGATTCGTGCACACAGCCGCCAGGAGGCTGGAGCGTCTCGCGGACACCAAACAGACTCGAAGTCAGAGCAAGGTCCCAAGGGACAAAGAAGGACGTTGCACGTTAATAAGTCCTCGGTGTGGCCAGAAGACGTGACACACACTCACACCTCGTGCCGCACCGTCACGACATACGAAGCAAAACCCGGCGGAGGTGAAGGGAGAAACAGCCTCGAATAGCAGACGGGGGGGGGGCTCGATACCGCGCTCGCGGTAACGGACGGCAAAGTCCGACACGGGAAACGAGGACTTCACACAAACGGCCAGATCCAACCACACGCGCCGGCCGACCGGGACGCGTTCTGGCCTGGTGCCCACGGGACGCGGCACGGGACCGACCCCACGTGAGGCCGCCTGTCGGTCTCCTACGAGGTGTCCTCTCTGGCCGCGACAGGGCGGATGCAGTTAGAAGTCAACACAAGGAAAAGCGGAACGTTCACCACTTCGTGGAAGCCACACACTTTTACGAGACGACCAGTGGACCAAAGAAGAAGCCGCAAGGGAGGTGAGCAGACACTTCGAGACGGGGGAAGGCGAAACACCACAAAACACGGGATGCAGCCAAGCGTGCCAAAGGCGGGTCTGGCGCCGCAAACGCTGCCGTTAAAGCGCAAGGAAGGGGTCCGGTCCGCGGCCTAACGGACAACGGACGGAGGCCGACAAAGAAGAACAAGCCAGACCCAAGGCCGGCCCGAGGGAGGGGAGACTGGAGCGAGCTTGATGACGGAGGGAGTAGAAACGCAGGAGAGAAAGTCAGCGAAACCGACAAGAGCCGGCTCTTCGACAAGAACGGCAGTTGGCGAGCCTTGAGCCGGACGGACTAAGAAACACACTCGGGCCACTAAAATCAGACTCAAAAGCGGGGACGCTGCCACCAGAAATCAAAGGGTCCAGGAGACAGCGCTGTGAACAAGGTCGCCGACGACGGGGGAACCAAGATGAAGTGGATAAATCCCTGGAAGGGGAAAGGCCGCCAAGACGAACCCGTGAAGAAATGCACGGTGTACACGGGCTGGTAAACGAGTCGGGAGCCCCCCTCGGGAACCACCCCCCCCCCCCCCCGAACAGAGCAAAGTCCCGGTCCCAACGGCCTCACCGGCGAGTCCCGCCGAACGCTTCAAGGACACCCCACGCCGGTCCTACTCAGACTTCTCCAGAAACGCTGAGGAAGAGGGAGCGCGTCCCAACTCCTTCCAGGCGGCCGGCATAGCCCCCATACCAAAGCCCAAGGCGCCGGGAGGAGATCGGGGACCGCCACCCCTCGTGAGCGCTGATGCAAACAGACCACGACAGCGCACGCACGGACGACGCGCCCCGAGGGGCCTCGCGCCTGCACCGCGAGGAGAGCTCCCCACGACAGGCCGGCAGGGGGGCGCGGCCCCTGGGCAGAGGGGGAAAGACCCACGCGATCGTCCACCTCCACGGACGCGGGATCGGCCCCTGGCCGGCCCCTGGCCGGCCCCACGCGGTCATCACGGCACTCAACCAACCGGGAACGGGAGGAGCCACCTCCACACGGTCCCCGCCGTCTCTGGAGAGCCCACGGGGGACGTCATGCGCAGGGGCGAGACACTGAGAGCTCCTCCTCGAGGAGCGGACAGGCGAGAAGGCCCTCGCCACCTCCATTCCACACCGAACTGGAAATTCCAGCCAGAGCAAGCAGGGAGAGAGAGAAGGAAAAGGCACCCACGGCGCAAAGGGAGCAGCAAAACCGTGTTTGCGTAGGACGTGGTCCTGCCACACAGAAAACCCCAAGGGCTGCACGAAACAGCCGTCGGAGCAAGTGAATTCAGCAAAGGAGCGGGATACAAAGTCAGCACATGGAGATCCGTTGCATGTTTATTTTCATTTATTATTTTTTTAATTAAAAAATTTTTACTTTATTTGAGAGAGAGCACAAGTGGGGCAGAGGCAGTGCAGACAGGTGCCCCTAATTTTTTTTTAATTTTTCTTTACGTGTTTATTCATTTTTGAGAGAGAAACAGAGAGAACCAGCTGAGGAGGGGCAGAGATGGGGCGGGGGGACACAGGATCCGAAGCGGGCTCCACTCTGACAGCAGTGAGCCCGAGGCAGGGCTCAAATTCAGGAAACGTGAGATCATGACCTGAGCCAAAGTCTGATGTCACCCAAGTGAGCCAGCCAGGCGCCCCAGTGGGCTGCATTTTTACACCCAATAAGCGATCTGAAAGTAACTTACAACAGCATCGAAAACAATATAATACCTAAGAAATAACCAAGCAGATAAAAAACTTGCAGGATGATAATTATAAAACATTGTGTGAAGAAATGAGAGATGTAAATACATGGAAACACATTCCATGTCATGGACGAGAAGACTTGAAACTGTCAAAATTCCAGGGGCGCCTGGGTGGCTCAGTCGGTTACGCGTCCGACTTCAGCTCCAGTCAAGATCTCACAGTCTGTGAGTTCGAGCCCCGCGTCGGGCTCTGTGCTGACAGCTCAGACTGGATGGAGCCTGTTTCCGATTCTGTGTCTCCCTCTCTCTCTGCCCCTCCCCTGTTCTTGCTCTGTCTCTCTCTGTCTCAAAGATAAATAAAAACATTTTAAAAAAATAAAAAAAAAAGAAACTGTCAAAATTCCATATGACCCAAAGCAAATGTACAGACTCCACCCAATCCCTATCAAATTCTGAATGACATATTTTGCAGAAATGAAAACCCATCCTAAAATTCATATGGCATTTCAAGGGACCCTGAATAGCAAAAACAATCTTGAAAAAGGACAACCAAATTGGAGGATTCACACCTCATGATTTCAGAAAGTAATACAAAGCCACCATAATCAAAGCAGACATAAAAACAGGGCAGCTGAGTGGCTCAGCCGGTTAAACGTCCGACTTCAGCTCAGGTCATGATCTCACGGTTTGGGGGCTCAAGCCCCGCGTGGGGCTCTGTGCTGACGGCTCAGAGCCTGGAGCCTGCTTCCGATTCTGTGTCTCCCTCTCTGTCTGCCCCAACCCTGCTCACACTGTCTCTCTCTCAAAAATAAACTAACATTGACATTTTTTTTAAAAAAGGAACAAGAGAGATCTTTCATAAACCACCTAACTCCACACCTCAAGGAACCAGAAAAAGAAGAACCAAAGAAGCCCGAAGTTAGCACAAGGAAAGAAATAACAAAGAGCAGAGTGGAAATGAATGAAACAGAGATGAGAAAGACAATAGAAAGATCAATGAAACGTACAGCCACTTTGGGGGAAATACAAGCACAACTTGCAAACCTTTAGCCAGACTCAACAAGAAACACAGAGGGGCAGCGAGAGGACTCAGATGAGATCGGAAACGAAGAGGAGTCGTGCCACTGACACCACAGACACACTGGGGATCACAAGAGACTATTAGGAACGACTGCACGCCAGCAGGAAACTAAAACATCCCCGGGAACGTACACCCTACCAAGACGGAGTTGTGAAAATGTAGAAAATCCGAACCGACCCGATGACCAGCAAGGAGACTGAATCTGTAATCGAAGACCTTCCAGCGAAAGGTGGTCTGGCTGGTGGATTCTACCGGCATTTGAAGAAGAAGTAACATCGATCCATACCAAAACGGAGAA
Source organism: Neofelis nebulosa (assembly GCF_028018385.1). Taxonomy (NCBI): domain Eukaryota; kingdom Metazoa; phylum Chordata; class Mammalia; order Carnivora; family Felidae; genus Neofelis; species Neofelis nebulosa. Next base: position 690,022 of record NC_080799.1, read on the forward strand.
GAGGGGAGAACACTTCCAAACTCACCTGATGAGGCCAGCACCACCCTGAGGCCAAAACCAGACAAGGACGGCCCAAGAAAAGAAAATCATAGGCCGATATCCCTGATGAACACAGATACAAAAGCCCTCGGTAATGTATCTGCAGACTGAACTCAACAACGCACTGAGAGGGTCACATGCCCCAAAAGAGTGGGATTTACTCCAGGGATGCGGGTTTGGATCAAGAAATCGATTCGAGGGGCACCTGGGTGGCTCAGTCAGTTAAGCGTCCGACTTCAGCTCAGGTCACGATCTCGCGGTCCGTGAGTTCGAGCCCCGCGTCGGGCTCTGGGCTGACGGCTCAGAGCCTGGAGCCTGCTTCCGATTCTGTGTCTCCCTCTCTCTCTGCCCCTCCCCCGTTCATGCTCTGTCTCTCTCTGTCTCAAAAATAAATAAAAAAACATTAAAAAAAAAAACTTAAAGAGAAAAAGAAATCGATTCGAGCAGTCAGTCTCCCCTTTGCTGTCCCGTCCACTGCTGGCGTGTTCAATAAACTTGTATCGCCTTAAAAAAAAATCAACTTGACATCTGCAAATCAATTAATGTGACACACTGCATCCATGAAGTGCAAGATTAAAATCGTATGATGATTCCAATGGATGCAGCAAAAGCGTTTGACAAAATCCACAATCTGTTTTGATAACCACCCTCAACCAAGCAGGGACGGAGGGGACGTGCTTTAGACACGCTAGAGGCCGCAGGTGACAACTCAGAGCTCATATCACGCCCAACAGGGGGATGCTGAGAGCTTCTCCTGGAAAATCGGGAATCAGACGAGGAAGCCCAGCGTCTCCACTTTTGTCCCACAGAGTCCTGGGTGTCCCGGCCAGAGCAACCAGGCGAGACGGACATACAGACAGCAGCTCAGCCGACAAGAAGCGGAACTGTCACTGTTTGTAGATGACACATCATGGAGAGAGGACCTTAAAGCTACACACACACACACACACACACACACACACACACACAGCCGCTGGAGCTGGTAAATGAATTCAGTGAAACTGCAGGACACAAAATCACTGTCCAGAAATCGGCTTCTACACACTAATAACAGAGCATCGGAGAGAGAAATTAAGAAAACAATCCCCCTGACAAGTGCATCAAATAAAACCCCGAAGAACAAACTTCATCAAGGAGGCGAAAGACCCGTACACTGAACACTGTAAAACCCGAGAGAAAGCGGTGCCTGGGGGCTCAGTCGGTGAAGCATCCGACTCCTAGCTTCGCCTCAGGTCATGATCTCACGACTCGTGAGTTCAAACCCCGTGTCAGGCTCTGTGCTGCCGCATGGATCCTGCTTGGGATTTTCTGTTTCTCCCTCTCTGCCCCTCCCCGACTCACACTCTCTGTCACAAAAATAAATAAACATCAAAAAAAAAAACAAAAAAAACAATCTTAGGGGCGCCTGGGTGGCTCAGTCGGTTGAGCGTCCCACTTCGGCTCAGGTCACGATCTCGCGGTTCGTGGGTTCGAGTCCCGCGTCGGGCTCTGTGCTGACAGCTGGGAGCCTGGAGCCTACGTTGGATTCTGTGTCTGTCTCTCTCTCTGCCCCTCCACTACTCACACTCTGTCTCTTTCTCAAAAATAAATAAACATGAAAAAAAGTTTTTTAATCTTAAAGAAATAAACTGAAGACAACACAAATAAATGGAAAGAGAGTTTGTGCCCGTGACAGGCAGAATTAATATTGTCAGAATGTCCACAGTACCCAAAACAATCTACTATTCAGTGCAATCCCTATCAAAATTCCAATGGCATTTTTCACAGAAATAGAGCATACAGTCCCAAAATTTGTATGGAATCACACAAGACCCCAAATAGCCAAGCAATTCTGAGAAAGCAGTGGGACACCATCCACCTGCAAAACTTCTGCCCGGCACAGGAAACCATCCACAAAATGAAAAGACAACCCGTGGAATGGAGAGAATATTTTCAAATCAGATCTCGGATGGGGGCTAATGTCCAAAATATATAAAGAACTCATACAACTCGACAGCAAAACAAAACAACAAAAACCCCAAAGAATCCAAGTAAAAACTGGACATTTCTCCAGCGAAGGCACCCAGATGGCCAACAGGCACAGGAAAAGGTGCTCGCCATCACTCAGCATTGGGGCGCCTGGGGGGGCTCGTCGGTTAAGCGTCTGACTTCGGCTCAGGTCACAGTCTCACGGTTGGTGGGTTGGAGCCCCGTGTCGGCCTCTGTGCGGACAGCTCGGAGCCTAGAGCGGCTTCGGATTCTGTGTCTCCCTCTCTCTCTGCCCCTCCCCCACTTGCATTCTATCTCTCTCTCAAAAATAAATAAACATTAAAAAAATTTTTTTTTTCAAATCACTCATCATCAGGGAAATGCAAGTCAGGACCACAGTGAGATGCCACCTTGCACCTGTCAGAATGGCCACCGTCCAAAAGACGAGAAGGAACAAGTGTCAGTGAGGATGTGCAGAAAAGGGAAGCCTTGCACCGCTGGTGGGAATGCAGACTGGTGCAGACACTGTGGGAGACACTATGGAGGTTCCTCAAAAATTAAAAATAGGAGTACTGTAACATCCAGCAACTCCACTTCTGGGTATTTACCCAAAGGAAACAAAAGCACTAACTCAGAACGGCATCTGCACCCCCGCGTTCACTGCAGCATAATTCACGAGGGACAAGACGCGGAGGCAGGTAAGTTTCCGCTGGTGGACGAGAAGACACAGAAAATGCGTTCACATACACATTATTCGGCCATAAAAAAAAAAAAAAGAAAACCCTGCCATTTGCGACAACATGGATGGACCTTGAGGGCGTGGCTAGTGAAGTAAGGCATACAGAGAAAGACAACTACTACCCGTGAAATCTAAGAAAAATCCCCTGAAGTCATAGATACAGAGGCCAGATCGGTGGCTCCCGGTGGGGCAGGTGAAACGGGTGAAGGGGGTCCAGACACACAAGCTTCCAGGTGTAAGACAGTAAGACCCGGGGATGTAAGGGACAGCGTGGGGACTGTGGTTAATGACACCGGATTGTATAGGTGCAAGTTGCTAAGAGAGTAGATCTTGAAAGGTCTCCACACGAGCAAAAGCTGTAACTGTGTGGCGACGGACGCTAACTACTGTGGGGGGGCCTATGGCAACACACACGATATCGGATCGGTATGTTGTACCCCTGACCCTAATCGAATGCTGTGTGGGACTCACATCTCAGCTTTAAAGGATTTTTGTAAATGTTTTTTAACGTTTATTCATTTTTCAGAGACAGAACGTGAGCGGGGGTGGGGGGGGTGGGTGGGAAGAGAGAGAGGGAGACACAGAATCCGAAACAGGCTCCAGGCTCCGAGCTGCCAGCACAGAGCCCGATGTGGGGCTCGAACCCACGACCCTGGGATCATGACCTGAGCCGAAATCAAGAGTCAGACGTTTAACGGACTGAACCACCCAGGCGCCCCTATTTTAAAACCATAAAAGGAAAGGGGTGCCTGGGGGGCTCAGTCGGTTAAACGTCTGACTTCGGCTCAGGTCACGGTCTCACGGTTCGTGGGTTCGAGCCCCGCGTCCGGCTCTGTGCTGACAGTTCGGAGCCCGGAGGCTGCTTCGGATTCTGTGTCTCCCTCTCTCTCTGACCCTCCCCTGCTTGCACTGTTTCCTTTAGTCTCTCAAAGATGAATAAATGTTTTTAAAAAAAAATTTTTTTTTTAAAAGAAAGAAGGGGGAGAAAAGCCTGTCCCAGCCACTGTCCTGGGCCTGATGGAGAGCAACAGACGAGAAAGCCCACACCCTCCCCCTGCACCCCTGGGCCTGGCCAGGCAGGGGCCTGGGGTGGGTACTGGGGGCCTGGGCGAGCTGGGACCGTGCAGCCAGCTCACAGGCATGGGGAGTAAGTGAACAGGGGACATGCCTGCAGGGGGGCACCTGGTGCAGACCAGGGCTTAGCAAACACAGCCCAAAGCTAGCAGCAAACCAGGAGGGTACCAGGGACAAGGTCGCCCTCACCCCATCCCCCGCCCCACATGCAGCTGGAACGCGGGCACAGCTCACAGACCCGTGTGGAGGGAGAAGCCAGCCCGGGCCCCTTCTGGTCAACCCAGAAGCCCTGTGTCGGCTCGGGGGCCATCTTGGCCACGTGCATCTCCCCCGGCAGGACAGGCACCGCGGCTGTGCCTCGCACGTGGGGAGCGGGTGCAGTCTGGGGAACAGGTGAGGGCGGTGGCTGCGTCCTGAGCAACCACTCCTTGCCAGCAGCACCCCCCCACACACACACACACCGGACCGCTGGCCTGTGGCCTCGGCACAGAACCAGGTATGGAAAACAGCCTGCAGGTTCCCCTAGCCAGTCACACAGGGTCCTCACGTGACCCAGCGATCCCCTCCTCCGTCTCCACCCCCCGGACTTGAAAGCAGGACTCAGAGACCCACCCACCCACGTTCATGGCAGCCAAGAGGTGGAAGTCACCTAGGTGTCCACGGGTGGATGACGGGACAAAGCGTGGCCCATCCACACAAGAGCAGAACGTGGTCCCATAAGGTGGATGACGGAGGACCTGAGGCTGAGTGGAATAAGCCAGCCCAAGACAAACACCGCGTGACCCTGCTCCCACACGGTCCCGGGGTCATCAGACTTACAACACGGGGGGACACGCACCGGGACCCGCTCACACACGGTCCCGGGGTGGTCAGACTCCCGGACAAGGGTAGACGGTGGGGTCGGCGCTGGAGGAGCGGGCGGGGGTCCGTGTTTCAGAGTGACAGGATGAACAGAGCTCGGGAGACGGACAGTGGGGACAGCTGCATGATAACGAGCAGTACCTCCTGTCGCCGAACTGCATACTTACAATGGTTGCAATGGTAGCTCTTATGTTATCCGTGTTTTACCACAACAACACCATGTTGGCTAACCCAAGACTCAGGTGGGGCTGCCCGGCCCACTCCTCAGCAGCCCTCCGCCAACCACGCGCCCACCCAGGGGACCCTCTCCCAAACTAGGCCACATCCCGGAAATTCCTCCCCGCCAAGCTGCTTCTGTCCTGGCTCACGGCGATTCCGATTTTGGAAGACTCGCCTCTCCCTCGAGGCCTGGCAGGGCTGCGGGAGGGGCTCGTGCTGAGGTCACCTGAGAGGCCGTGCGGGCACACGCCGGGTCCCGGCTGAGCCGCGAGGACCCCCAGGTCAGTCACGCCCAGACCCTCTGGGTCCTGGCTCTGGAAAACGTGCGTGGGGCAGCCCAGAACATCCGCTGTCTGGCCCGGCACAGAGACCCCCGCTCGCTGAGCCGCCCGCTCAAGCCAGAATTGGTTTTACCTGGTGCCTCAGGAGTCTCTGCTCATCAGAGTACCGCAGAATGATGGCCCACGCCCAAAGCCAGTTGAACAGCTGAGAACCCCAAGTCCCTCCAGGGCACCGGACCCGAGGTCAGGACTTGTCCCGACTAGGCAGGCAGCTTGGAGGATGTGCGGGCCGCCCCACCCCTCCAGATGGGGCCCCCACCCGGGCCTTGCCGAGAAACGGATGCAAACACACTTACTCCCCCAGGCCCGTCACGAGAAACGCTTCTCTGGAGGCTGTCAGCCGGGTCCCATGTTCAAAGGTGGGGGGTGGGGGGGGGGGGGGCGGCTGCTGGGGCAGGTAACAGGGAGGGAGGGTCTGGGAGCAGGTCCTGTGGGGGCTGCAGGGACTGCCCCCTCCCAGGAGCCCTCACACGACCAGCCGGCCAGGTCTGCCCAAATCCACCGCAAGGCCCCCCACCCCCACCGGGCCAGGTGTTGGAGGCGGCCCAGGCCCGCCCTGATGTCCTGCTCTCTAGGGCCCAGGCCTCGGGGACCCTTGCCCTGGCGATGCCCTGCTCCTGGCTGTGGTCAGGACAACCACGAGCCGGTCCGTGTCACCACAGAGTGGCCCCCAGTCGCCCATCTGGGCCGCGGCAGCACCCCACGGTGGCTCAGAACCTGGACAGACTAGGCGGCTTCATCCAAGCAGCAGGGACTGTAGGCGAGCATTCTATGGGGATCACGAGGGAGGAGGCAGGGTAGCAGGCCTCACCCCTCCACACACCCCTGGAGCAGGGGGGAGGCCAGGAGAGCGGGGGGCAGGGCTACAGCATCAGGAGACCTGCTCTGCCTTTGAAGCACCATGTCCCCCGAGGCGGCTCAAGTTTCCAAGGCCTCAGTTTCCCCAGCTGTGAAACGGGCTCCACAAGGCTGCCCGACAGATCAGGCAAAATGCCGGTGTCGTGGACCGATTTGTGGGTCGATTCTGGAAGATGAGAGGCTTGGCCCAGTGCCAAGGAGAGCTGGGCTTGCAAGAACCCACCACTCCAGAGCCCCGCGTGCCTGCCTCGAGGCGGCGGATGCCAGCTGAGCGGGTGGGCGGGGCAAGGCAGTGCCCACTGGAGGGGAGGGGCCCCCCCGCAGGGCCCAACAGGCCAAGGAAGCCCCCTCTCCCACCTACAGGCTGGGGGCCCCGGAGGTAGCCGGTGGGGGGGGGGGGAGGCTCTGGGTCCAAAGAAACTGCTTCCAAGCACTGTGACCAGGAAGGACGGGGCCCGACCCCCCCCAGCCCGGCCCCCAGCCCACGTCTGAGAACATCCTGGCTGCCCTTTCTCAGCTGCCCTCTCCCCGGCAAGGCCAGCTTTCCTGAACAAGTGGAAATACGGGTCTGGAAGAGGGAGGGAGAGCGTGGGGTGAACCAGCCCAGCTGGCGGGGGCAGGGCACAGTAGCTATGCCAGTGCTGCCCCCACCGCACCACCAGGGTGGGCCCTGCGGCTCCCGAGCTCAGGGGGCCGGGAGAACGGCCACCTCAGGCTGCTCGGCTTCTGGAAAGGCCTGTCGCTGCCTCCCCTCTGGGGCACTCAGGCTCCAACACTGCCGCTGACCAGCAGATTCCCAGGACCTGGGGCTGCCAGAGACGCCTCCCGGCCTAGCGGGTGGGCGACAGAGGGGAGCCGGGGACCGGGTCCCTTTGGGAGTGCCCAGGACGCACGTCTCAGACTGGTGTCTCAGGACGAATGCAGGCCTTTAGCCTCCCCATGGGGCGCTAGCTTTGTTCTGAGGAGCTCAGGCTAGAAGCCCCCAGCAGAGCGTCCAGTGTCCCCCTGGAGTGCCTGGGGGACAGCGCCTGAGGGGGGTCACCCTCCACGGAGGCGGGGAGCAGGTGAGCCTCTAGGGGCTGTTCCTGCCCCACCCCCACCTTCAGCGAGGCCCAGGGGCTGCTGCCCTGGGCTCAGAAGCAGGTGCCGATGGCCTGAGGGCACAGCCTGTCTGTTCCCTGTCAATCCCAGGACAATTAGCCCCAGGAAGGGAGGGGAAACTACTCAGGACTCTGGCACCTTGGAAATCACCCCAGAGCAGGGGCCACCCAGGAGCAAAGTCCAGGAGATGCGGGCGGCGGGGAGGATCCGCGCAGGTGGATGGACTGCGAGCTCATTACAGGCCGCACCTGCCCCCTCCCCCGAGCGCCACCTGGACTGGCCGCCTGCCCAGCGCAGCCGGGCACCAGCGCGGGGAGAGGGGGGAGCCCTTTCCCACCCCACCAGCTTCAGGGGGACCCAGCCGGTCCTTGCTCCCCTGCCCCCTGATCCCCCGGCGAAAGGGTGGCTCGAGGTGGGGGCCATGACGTCACCTCTAGGTGGCGGGGAGCCAGGTGGACCCCCCCCCCCCCCACACACACACCCACGCACAGAAGCCCGCGGGGCCGCCTGGCCCTTTCCCTCCCTGCAGCCGCTCGCCCGCGCGATTTCCTCTTTCTCTGCGGAGCCGAGGTTTCGCAACGCGGCGGCGGAGGTCTGGGGCGGCGGAGGTCCGCGGGTGACAGCGAGACACGCAGCCTGGGGCGGGGGGAGGGGGTGGAGGGAGACGACACAGCCTCAGGCCCGGGGCCGCTGGGAGGCGACGTCCGGCTCCGTGCAGGTGCACTCCGGGCCCGCGCCCCCCAGCCACGCAGGCGCCGCAAGCAGCCCTCCTGCCCACCCCCCCACCCCCCACGCCCGGGGCCGGCATCCAGGCCGGCCCCCACCCCGGGCCGCACCCATCCCGGCCCCGCACCCTCCCCGGCCCCGGCCCCGGCCCCGCACCCGCCCGGGCTCCTGCCCCGCACCCACCCCGGCCCCGCACCCGCCGGGGCCCCGCAGCCACCCCGGGGCGCACCCGCCCGGCCCGCACCTACCCGGGGCGCCGCAGTCGGCGCAGCGCGCGTTCCCCGGCCGCTGCAGCAGCTCCAGGACCGCCCTTCGCCGCTCCTTGGCCATGGCCGCGATGCCGCCCGCCCGCGATGCCGGGGCCGGGCCCGGAGCGTGCGCCCGCCGCGCTAGCGCCCCACGCAGGCCGCCCGCCGCCCGCGGCCCTGCGCCATCCTGGGCGGCCTCAGCCCGCGCGCCGGTTCCGCATTCCTGCCGCCCGGCCCGGCTCCGCCGCCGCTCGTGTCGCCGCCGCGGCCGCCGAGCGTGTGCCGGCGCGGGGCCCGGGGCGCACGGCGCGCTCTGCTCTGGCCGGCGCGGCCCGCGGGCGGCCCCCAGCGGCGCGGGCGGGCGGGCGGCCTCCTTCCGCGCCCGCCCCGGGCCCCCAGCCCGCGCGCGTGGGGACCAGCCTGGAGGTCTGCCCGCCGCCCACGCCCATCCGAGCACCGCGTCCCACCCGGGAGGAGGTGGTCAGAGGGCACCGGCGTCAGCGGGCGCTCAGGCCGCAGAAGGGACAGGACACCTGTCACCTTGCCGGTCACCGTGCCCGGGATAAAGCCCCTCTGGCAGGAGGCCAGGGACCCAGGAGTGCAGGTGAGGGGAGATAGAGGGGACAGGTCACAAAGGTGTCCCCTTGTCTCCTCGTCTGCTTGCCTCTGCAGTTTTTCAAATTCTTTCCATTTTCTTGTTATGAATGCAATGGTACCTGCTGTTACTGCAAATTGAAACTATCAGACCGAAAAATTATAGCTTCTCTCCACCCCCACCCCAGGAAATTCTGACCCAAACACTGTTAACAATCCCTTAGCGTCCTTCCAGAATGGTCCCTGGCCTGTGAGAACACCAGGGGAGTCCCTAGTCCTTCTGATCTGCCGCCTTTCTTTCTTTCTTTCTTTTTTTTTTTTTTTTGTCATTTGTTTTGGTTTGGTTTTTGGTCGGTTGATTTATTTTCACTTAATAAACCTTCCTATCTCCCAAGTCCATACATACAGATTCACTTCCTTCTTGTTCAATGGCTGCATCCTGCTCGGGGCTCGGCGGGACCATCACATGTCCACCCAGCTGTGGGCTGAGGGGCCGCTGGGCTGTTTGCAGACTTTCAGAGTCACAGGCCACACCACGGAGTCCACCACCGACACCTTTGGGACTGTCCAAGGGGAGTCCCCTCGGGGACAAGGGGAAAGGCGTTCGAATCCGTGGCCAATCTGTGAACTTGCACTCTGTCAAGGCTGCACTGGCTTGCTCCCTGGGGCCTGGCTCCCCGCACCCCGGCCAACAGAGGGTCCCGGAGCTCCCGGAGCCTCAGCCACCTTTTCCACAGAACGCGGCAACCCACTTTGGTCTGCATTTCTAGATCCTGTCGGGCTGTGTGCTGTTTATCATTTTTTTCAGCAGTCTCCACACCCAGCGTGGGGCCTGAACTCACAACCCCAAGATGAAGAGTTACAGGCTCCACCGACCGAGCCAGCCAGGCATCCCGTGGTGCTGTGAGGTTTAACTGGTCACACGTCTGCCTCCCCCATCGGACTGGAGCCTTGTGAATGAGGACAGGTGGCATTTTCATCTCTGGGTCCGGTGCCAGGGTCAGATCCTACCCCCCAGCACAAGCAAGAATGTTGCCGAAGGAAGACGTTAGCAAGTTACAGCTTTTGACCAGGTACCAGGCACCAGGCATGAGGTTGAACCCCTAGAAATACTTTCTTATTGGGGCGCCTGGGTGGCTCAGTCGGTTGAATGTCCGACTTCAGCTCAAGTCACGATCTCACAGTTCGTGGGTTTGAGCCCCGCGTCGGGCTCTGGGTTGACGGCTCAGAGCCTGGAGCCTGCTTCAGATTCTGTGTCTCCCTCTCTCTTTGCCCCTCCCCTATTCATGCTCTGTCTCTCTCTGCCTCTCAAAAATAAACATAATAAAACAAATTTTTTTTAAATAAATACTTTCTTATTTAAGTCCCATTTTATGGGGAAACTGAGGCATGGGGCAATTCAGTCACTGGCTCCAAGCCACACATGGCTTATACAAGTCAGGACCGGGGTAAACGGATAACTGGGAAAGAGACAGACACACACGCTGGTCAGGTGCCCAGAGAGGCCGACTGCCGTGGACCTGGACGTGGTTCCACCTGGGGACAGAGAACAGCATGGAAGGACGGGGGGGGGGGGGGGGGGGCACAGAAGGGCTCGGAGGAAGACCAGGAAAGGGACGGGCAAGCGCTTTCCATGGGAGGGAACGGCCTGAGCAGCTGGCCTCACCCTGTTGGGTGGGGAGGGGGGTCCTCTGCCTTCTCTGTCGCCCCTTCCCCCTTCCGACTGAAGGGGTGATGACACAGTCCCCGGGGGAGGGATGACCCCAAAGGAGGCAAAAGCGAGATGTGCAGCCCCTGCCCGGGCTGCCCGGCAAGGGGTGGGGGTGGGCCCCCCCAAGGGCTCCTGCTGGCTGCGGTCGGGCTGCCGAGGGTTGTGACAGCACGGCCGGTGCCGGGTCAGAACCGGCCCGGGTCTCGTGGGAGGCGAGGGGTCGGCGTGGGTGGCTCGCCTGCCCCTCCCGCTGTCCTTGGTCTGCAAGGCTCTGCTGAAGGTCCCTGAGTCCCAGTTACCCAAGCATCTCCTGAGCCCAGGCAGGGGCCTGGACAGCCAGTGCCTGCCCGCCCATGACCGCTCAGCCACCCCGAGCAGACGGGGAGCTCCGGGGGGCTGGGCCTGCCTGCTGCCCATCCCCACAGCCCCGGGGGAGGCCACGCACAGCTGGCCGGCAGGGGCACCGGCGTCTCACCAGCTGGCAGAGCCAAGGTGAGACCGGGCCCCTTGGGCTAGGGGACGGGGAGGCACGTCGGCACTGGCAGGGGCTGGCCCTCCCGAGGAAGGAGTGGAATGGACACAGGCTTCCAGGGATCGGGGCCGGTCCTGGGCCCCTCTGAAGGGATGGACACTGCCCTCAGCCTCGCACTTGGCCTCTACTGACAGAGAACCCACTTTCCAAAGGCGGGTGACAGGAGCCTTGCCAGGCTCCCTTCCCTGCAGATACACACAGCTCCTTGCCGCCGCCTCCTCCTTGAAGCCCTCCCAGACGGCCCCGGGCAGAATTCCCCACATGAGGAAAGATGACCCCTGCCCAGTGTCAGGATTTTGTCCATGGACCTCAGAACACCCAGCTCCCAGCCCAGAGTCTTGAGATGATCAGGCCCAGAGCACCCTGCGTTCTAATTCCCCCTTGAGCAGAATACAAAGGGAACCACCTCTCAACAGTTTCCTGTCTTTTTACCACCAAGCTCTTTCCATCCTACCAACTGGATTTCTAAGACCTCCAAAGCACAAACTGATGTGACTACCAAGAAACCTTTCTAGTCCGTGGAGTCCCCCTCCAAGCTGCGAGCGGCTCTGGGGCACGGGAATGCTGTGTGGTGTCTGTCCACACCCCTGACGTCTCTAGTCCTGATCAGGCGGACGCTGGGGCGGCTGGAAGCTGAGGGAATCCCGGCTTGGCCGGCGTGCAGCTCGGACGTGTGAGCTGGGCTGGGAAGACACTGGACTGCTCTGGGCCTGAAACTTGGGCCTGGTCATGGAGAACCTCGCTGGAGAGCAGGCCCTGGGCTGCTCGGGGGTCCCAGGATGCACAGCGTTGGCGGGCAGAGGACAGAGACCCTCCGGCCCAGCCACAGAGACGGAGCCCCAAAACTGAAGGCAGGGGTCCAGACGGGGTGGAGAAACCGAGGCTGGTCGAGGCGAGAGTGGCCCAGGGGGTCTCAAGAGCAGGGCGTCCCGCTGAGGCGCCTCCTGGCAGGCAGCGAGGTTGCGCTGGGGCAGGAGGGCCGCTCTGGTGCCTGGTGGGGACAGTCGCCCCGCAACGAAGGGTCCTGGAGGGCAGCACCCCCCCACCCCGGGCTGCAGGATTGCCTTTGCAGTGTCCCGCATTTGCTGATTTATGCTGTGGGTTGAATTGTCTCCCTAAAGCCATGCTGGAGTCCCAGCCCCTGTACCCTTGAACTGTGAAAGTGGCCTTATCTGGGAGGGGGACTTTGCACATGAGGGGTGGGCCCTGATCCAATGGCCGAGTCCTTATAAAAGGGGGATTTGGACACAGACACACACCCAGGGAGAGTGCCATGTGATGAAGGACGAAGAGATCAGGGGTCAGGGGGGTGGCAAGGGGAGCGTCCTGGAGCAGCTGCCTCCCCCAGAGCCTCCGGGAGGAGCCTGGCCTCCACGGGGGCCACCCCCAGAGCTGGGGGGGACAAATGTCTGTAGTTCAAAGTCTCACGAGTGAACTAACACAGTTACACATTGCTGTTTTTAGCCACCTTCGTACAAGTCAGGAAGCCATCAGCCGGCTGGCGGGCACCCACACCTCCCCCTGTGGCCTGCACCCAAGGGGACCCACAGGCTCTCTCCCCTCCCCAGCCTCCCGCCCACTTGCATCGGGGACGGTCCAGGATGCCTGGACAAATCTAACTTGGGGAGACAAAAAGCAAACGGGGTGGGGGTCTGACCGCCTTAGAGCCCCGGGCCCAAGTCTGGGGGTGCATTTTCCTCCCCCTGAAGCCAGAGGAAGCCCTCGGGGCCCCAGCTGCCTGCCCCAGCTGCCCGTTCTCACGTCTCCAGGTTCCTGCCTACACCCCTGGCCTGCAGCCCTGCCCGGGGCCATACCTTCCTGTGGGACCCCCACCTGGTGTCCCCTCTTTGTCCTGCCCTCCAGAGGCTGATGTGGAGAACGCCCTCCCTGCTCCATCCTGGTGGACCCATTCCACACACTTACTGAGCACCTACTGTGTGCCCTGTCTGGGGTGGGAGCCCCTGTAGGCCAGTCCCTGCCTCCAGGGAGGCCAAGAGACTGGCCGTCATCCGTGTTGGATGGAGGGGGGAGGAGAGGCCACCAAGTGTCAGGGAGGACAGGGAGGGGTCCCCCCGGGGTCCGTGGGCACAGAGGCAGAGGGCCGGAGACGGGGACAGGGGAAGGCTACAGTGAGCAGGGTGCCCGGGAGGGCTATGCGGGGCTGGAGGGAGCTCTCAGGGAAGGGGTGAGTGAGGCGGGACAGCGGGGTGGGGTGGGGGGGCCGCAGGATAGATGGTAGGTGGAGAGGACAAGTTCAGAGACAAGGAGGCAGCATGAGGGCCTGGGTGCCTCAGGTGTCCCCGTCCCCACAGAGGTGTCTCCACAGAGGTGTCCCCCCAGGTGTCCCCACAGAGGTGTCCCCTTTTCCCTGGATGCCAGGAGCCCCGAGGGGAGCTGACCACCAACCGCCTGCCTTGGCTCCCTCTTTTTCTGCCCGGACACCAGCCGTCTCCAGATTCTTGAGGAAATTCTGTAAAGCAGGTGGGGTTGGCAGTCCCGCCTGGGACAGAGGAGGGGGCACACCCAGCCCAAAGGAGGTGGGCAGCATGGAGGCCGATCCCCTCCACCCCTGGCCCAGCACACAGGAGGAGCCGGGCGAACGCTCAGAGTTCTTTGGTCTACACGGCCCTGTCTTTCCCGGGAGCCGGGCCCCTCCTCCCCTGGGACCGGGCGGTGGCCACGCGCCTCGACAGTGTTCACTGCGCTCCTGCTCCGTGCAGAACCCTTAGCAGGTTGGAGGAGCCGGCCACCTAATCGGGGAGGAGACAGGGACCCCAAGGCACCCAGCAGAGGGGGTCCAGCCCCTGCCAGAGCAGCCCCCCCAACACCGAGCACGAGGCCTACACTGCATCAGGCCTGACGGGGCAGACACTGCCTCCCAGACCCAGACCCCAGCCTGGAGCCCTCCCCGCAGACACCGAGCAAGCAGCAGATCCCAGGGCGGCCTCGGGCAAGCTGTGAGCAGAGCGGGAACCAGGATGGGTCCCGGAACCCTCCCCCGGGGCCTCGCGCCCTCCTCCGGCCCTCTCTGGGCAGGGTGGCCGCATCCGGGTGCCTTGGCCCTCCTTCCTCCCTGGGTCTGCCAGTCCCCAGGGGGCCCCTGGCCTCCACTGTGAGCCGGAGTGTCAGCTGTGGGCAAAGCCCCCAGGAGGACATGGGATGCAGAAGCCGAGGAGGGTTGGCACGAGGTCCAGGGAGGCCACGCGCCTGGCCACGAGAAACAGCCTCCTGGTGTGGCTGGGGACACAGCCCTGTCCCCACAGAGTTCCCGTTTTCCAGCCAGCCCTCGGGTAGGCCATCAGCCCACGGCCCCGCCCCCGTAGACATGGTCATTTGTTTGCTCACCAAGAGAAACACAGACAAAGCAAAAGGAAAGAGGATCCGAGTCACCCAGGGCCTCACGGGAGAGAGGATGAAACGAGGGGCCGACAGATGTGCAAAGAGGGCGCCGTCCTGCCCTAGCCCAGAAGTCACAGCCCCACAGGCTGGGGGAGCCGGCCCCAGCCACCGGATGCTTTCCACATCGCCGTCTGGGAGTGGCGCTAGCCCAGAAACTGCCTCGGAAGGTGCGGGTCTCCGGGGGTGTCCCCAAAGATGATGTGGGGGTGGGGTGCTGAGGGTTGCCGAGTGGGCTTGGGGACATTGAAAGACAGTTTTGCTTGGTTTCCCAAAGAGCAAGAACACGACAGCATCTGGCAGTGGGAGGAGGGTGGGTGTGGGAGGCGCTCCCACCCGTCCCGAGGGCCGGCAAAGGCATGGTCCCCCCCTGCGTGTGAGGCGTCCCCGGGGCCGGGCGGGCCGCAAGGGTCAGGTCCTCTGGGGCTGTCTGCCACTGTCAGCCGTTCCCGTGGTTTGGGGAGAAGGGTGAGGTCCGAAATAGGACACTGGGGCTTGCTCTCTTCCCCTGACCCTGTCCCCTTCCGGCAAGGACGTTGAGCAGTGGATCTTAAGTTCACCTGCAAATCAGTGGGAAAAAAATTCCAAAAAATCACTTATAAGGAACCTCTGCAAGTCAACAATAAAAAAGGCAAGTGACCCAGTTTAGCAACAAGAAGACGATCGGAATAGACGCTCCTCTAAGACCTACAGCTGGCCAGGACGCACACGAAAAGATGTTTGACACCCTCAGCCGCCAGGGAAATGCAGGTCAAGACACTAGGAGATCCCACTTCTCCCCCCCTCACACGCACACACAGACACGCATGCACGTGCACATGCACACACAGAGATGCGCGCATGTACACACAGGAATACACAGGCACAGATGCACGCGTGTGCACATGTACACACATGCACAGGAATGCACACACAGGAACGCACGCACACACGCACACAGAGAGGCACACGTACACACAGGTGCACATGCACAACGATGGCTGCAACTCAGAAACAGAAAGTGACAAGTGTGGCGACGGTGTGGGACCCAAACCCTCGTCCATGGCTGCTGGGCACGTAGAATTCGCAGCCACTGTGTGAACAGTCTGGGAGGTCCTCCGACGGTCAGTGAATTCCCAGGTGCCCAGCAAGTCCAAGTACAGATCCCAGAGAAACGAAACCACATTCACATAAAAGCTTGTACATGCATGTCCGCATTATGCACGTAGAAATTCAATATTATTCACAACAGCCGAAGGCGGAAGCAACCCAGTGTCCATCAGACGAGGAATGAGTAAACACCACGTGGCCTGCCGCACCATGGAATATTACTCTGCGGAGTAGTGACCCGCGCACCACCTGGATGAACCCGGAAAACACGACGCTTGGTGAAATCCACCAGCCACAAAAGGACACGCGCTGCATTCTACTCCTGTGAGTCCCCTTCACGGGAGTACTCACGCCGGTCTCCCTGTGTTGCAGTAAGAACTCAGAGGCTCTGTGCTTCTCGCGTCTGACGTCGTGGCCCCTGTGCTGAGCCTCCTGAACGAAGGGGTCCCGCTTTCCACTGCTCAGCGGCCCCACACAAGGCCGACATCACATCCCTTAGAGGACGGGGAGACTGAGGCGGGAGGCGTTGGGTCACACAGCTCACAAGGCTTCCCTCCGAGATCAGACCACAGGCCTGAGGACAGACTAGGGTAAAGGGACCCCCACACACCGCAGAGCACCGTGGCCAAGAAGCCTCTCAGCCTCACAAAGCACGAGGAGGAAGGTGTGGAAGCACTTCACAGTCTGTCAGGCCCTGCACACTGCGAACAGAGCTGCCTGCCTCTGAGCCCATCTGCCGTGAACTGAGTCTACGAACGAGTACATCAGGACAGGTCTCAGACAGGTGCAATGGGACAGGGCGTTTGAGATAGGTCTTGTATTTCCCAGAGAAGATCCCTCTGCCCACCCTCCCATCCATCCATCCACCCACCCATCTATTCATTCATCCATCATCTATCATCTCTCCATCCATCCATCCATCCATCCATCCACCCATCCATCCACCCATCCATCCATCCACCTATCCACCCACCTATCCATCCATCCGCCTATCCATCCATCATCTATCCATCATCTATATACCCCTCCATCCATCCACCCACCTATTCACCCATCTATTATCCATTCATCCATCATCATCTCTCCATCCATCCATCCACCTATCCACCCACCTATCCATCCATCCGCCTATCCATCCATCATCTATCCATCATCTATATACCCCTCCATCCATCCACCCACCTATTCACCCATCTATTATCCATTCATCCATCATCATCTCTCCATCCATCCATCCACCTATCCACCCACCTATCCATCCATCCGCCTATCCATCCATCATCTATCCATCATCTATATACCCCTCCATCCATCCACCCACCTATTCACCCATCTATTATCCATTCATCCATCATCTCTCCATCCATCCATCCACCTATCCACCCACCTATCCATCCATCCACCTATCCATCCATCATCTATCCATCATCTATATACCCCTCCATCCATCCACCCACCTATCCATCCATCCGCCTATCCATCCATCATCTATCCATCATCTATATACCCCTCCATCCATCCACCCACCTATTCACCCATCTATTATCCATTCATCCATCATCATCTCTCCATCCATCCATCCACCTATCCACCCACCTATCCATCCATCCGCCTATCCATCCATCATCTATCCATCATCTATATACCCCTCCATCCATCCACCCACCTATTCACCCATCTATTATCCATTCATCCATCATCATCTCTCCATCCATCCATCCACCTATCCACCCACCTATCCATCCATCCGCCTATCCATCCATCATCTATCCATCATCTATATACCCCTCCATCCATCCACCCACCTATTCACCCATCTATTATCCATTCATCCATCATCATCTCTCCATCCATCCATCCACCTATCCACCCACCTATCCATCCATCCACCTATCCATCCATCATCTATCCATCATCTATATACCCCTCCATCCATCCACCCACCTATCCATCCATCCGCCTATCCATCCATCATCTATCCATCATCTATATACCCCTCCATCCATCCACCCATCTATTCACCCATCTATTATCCATTCATCCATCATCATCTCTCCATCCATCCATCCATCCATCCACCTATCCACCCACCTATCCATCCATCCACCTATCCATCCATCATCTATCCATCATCTATATATCCCTCCATCCATCCATCCACCCATCCATCCATCCGCCTATCCATCCATCATCCATCTCTGTCTTCCCTCCTATGGGATCTTCTAGAACATGACTGACATCCCTCCTACCTCCCACTGAGATGTGGGATCCATGTCCCCACCTCGACTCTCAGTGGGGGGCTGTGATTGCTCCATCCAGTGCAGGATCGTTGCGAGACACCGGATAGACTTCTCCGGCTGAGTCCGAAAAGGATGTAGCTTCCACCTGGTGCCCTCTCTGTCTCTGCCTCCGTCTCTCTGTCTCTCCTTGGGAACCTGAGCTTCCAGGTACCAAGCCTGGCCCCCAGACACCGCACTGCAGAGACCACATGGAGAGGGCCCGGAGACAGTGACGCCCCAGCTGCCAGAGGCCTCCCGGCTCAGGTGCCGGCCGTGTCCGTGCAAGTGAGGAGCCTCAGGTGCGGCGGCCGACCCTAGAGACACAAAAATCGGAACCATAAAATGCTGTTGCTTGAAGGTAAATTTGGGATGGCCTGCAGTCTGGCAAGAGCTAACTGGCATAGCTGTGGGAGAAAGAGAAGGAGAGAGAGAAAAGGAGGGGGGGAGGGGAAAGGGGAGGGGAAAGGGGAGGGGAGGGGGAGGAAGGGGAGGGAGGGGGAGGGGGAGGGGGAGAGGAGGAAGGTGGAGGGAGGAGGAGGAGGGGGAGAGGAGGGTGGAGGGAGGAGGAGGGAAGGGGGAGGGGGAGAGGAGGAAGGAGGGGAGAGGGAGGAGGGAGGAGGGGAGAGGAGAATAGAGGCCTGGAGGAGCAGGGGCCACAGGGCTGTGTGCCTCAGGAGACCACGGCCCCGGGCAGACACCTGCAGCCTAGCGCTGGGTCCCAGGGGCTGGAAGGCCCCTAGGCCTGGCCTGAGCCCTCCTCCCAAACCCCCTCATTCACGGGGACCCTCTTGTCCCCAGGGGGGTGTCCTCTGAGGGGGGCTCCTACTACCCCCAGATCACAGTTTGTGGGTGCGGCGAGCCCCTTGCTACCCGTCACGGACTCCCCTGTGGTGCCAGACACTGGGCGTGCACCTGCTCTGTGCTGCCCTGATGTGTACGGGGGAGCTGGCACGGGGGCGGTGGCGGGCAGCTGAGGCTCCCCTTCTCTGAGCCCCTGAGCCCCCGGCCTGGCCGTCAGGTCAGGAAGACCTGGGGCCTCAGGCATGCACAGCCCTGGTCCTATCTGCAGTTCCTGGAGCGTGGGGAAAACTGTGCACGCGGTCCCCCCTAGGTGGCCCTCTTCAGGCGCTGCGGTGTCGCCTCTGTCCGGCAGGGGCCGCCACGCCACCATATTCTGTCCCGTGGTGCCGCTGGCCCCGCAGGCCAACGGGAGGAAGGGACAGCTGGTTTCCCCCGAGTGGTCGGCCCCCACCCCTGCCCCATTACTGGGCTTTTGTAATTCGGGGGCACAGTCGCCCAGCCCCACGGACCGACCCTGAAAGCCCCAAGTGGCAGCCGGCCCAGCCCCCACACCCGTCCTGGACCCGCTGTCCTCCCAACACCGCCTGCCCGCCCGCCCGAGCCTCCTGGGCCCCGCACCTGCAGCCCCAAGCTTCCAGCCTTGACTTTGCCCACCCCTCCCAGGACCCACAAGCCGGCTGTCCCCCAGGAAGCACAGGGCTGTCCTCTGCTGGGCAGGGTGGTAGTCGATGAAATCCCAAACTGGAAGGTGGCAAGCAGAACGCTGGCCCGGGAGCTCTTTCCCCAGAACTCCCCCCGCCCGTGTCACGGCGGAGCACAGCGGTCGGGGTGGTGGGATCATCTCTGCTGATACATCTCCCACCTCACGATCCCTGTGCCCCTTCTAAGTAACTTCCTGTCCCACCTCCTTCCCCTCCTCCGGTGACCCGTCCGGGACATGCCGTGGCCGAGACAGCACGACCAGGCTCCGGGGTCCCGGGGAATTCAGGTGCAGTGCCGGCCCCGGGGGCCATGGGCACGCGCCCCTCCTCCTGTCCCCTGACCGCTCCGCGTGGGCTCCCCCCGGCGATGCACCTGGGCTACCTCAGAGCTCAGCTGCCTCTAAAGGTCCCAGATGGAGGGGCGGGGACAGAGACGCACCCCACTCCCAAGGCAGAGAGGGTGCAGAGAGTGTCCTAGGATCTGAAGTGGCCACGTGACTCTGGGGTTCCACTGGACTGAGGGCAAGACAGGCTGGTCCGAGCCCTGAGACAGCCTGGAACCGGGGCAGGCTTGGGAACGAGGCGCTCTCCCGCCCTCGCCCCCTGCAGCCCTCCCCACAGGGCTCAGCAGTAAATCCATAGCTTCCCAGAGACTTGTGGCTGCCTTCCGACTTCAGGGAGAAGAAGGGTGATGACAGGAAACCAAGCAGGCACTGGGGCGCCCGGCTGGCTCAGGCAGGAGACTGTGTGCCTCTCAGTCTCAGGGTCGTGAGCTCAAGCCCCATGCTGGGCATGGAACTTACCCAAAGAAAGCACTCCAGTGGGAGATGTTCGCACAACTTTGTGAACTGTACTCTTCCAAAAGTGAATTTGTGGGATGCCGATTCTATCCCAATAAAAATTTTTAAAAAAGGAACCAAATGGGCAAGAGGACTTGCTTTACAGTGACATTCTGTTTTCCTGGGCATTGGCAGCCAACCTCAGCGCTGCTGGAGCGTCCTCGGGCAGCACCCACAAAGTCACCTGCTCCGGCGTCGTCACCGGGCGCCGCCCGCCCGCCGTCTGCCGAGGTGACGCAGGCCTCCCTGAGACTGCAGCGGGGACGCAGGCCTGGCCTGGAAGAATCAGGGACGTCCACCCAGAGGAGGGAAGGGGCCCAGGCCGGGGGCGGGGGACAGGGCGCCCTCGGGCCCAGGAAATGGTCCACGTGACACGAGAGTGTAAGTGCCTGAGCCATGACAGAGGGGCTCCCGAGAAGTGGCTGGGCACCCTCCCTCCTCCAGGGGACGGCTCCCTCGGCCACAGCCCGCCCCGGTGACGATCGATCAGAGATCAGAGCCGAGAGGCTGCAGACCGGACGTCAGTCCCTCCTCTCGGAGCGCAGAAGCCACTCTGGCTGGGCCCGTGTCGTCTCAGGGCGGCCGCTCTCCTGCTGGAGCTGCCGCTGGGTCCTGTGCAGGGCCTGCCGGCCGGCTGGACACCAAGCATCTCACCTGACCTCTCAGCTCTGTGCCTGCCCAGTGGGGACTGGAGGGCTCCCTCTGGCCTACGGCCCCCACCCGATGGGGCGGCTCCGGGAGCTGACTCTGCGGTCACAGGAGCTGCCCGGGAGCCTGCACGGAACCAGAAATGCCCCGTCCTCTGCAGGCCCGGAAGAGGCTGTGGGCACAGCGCACAGGGAGACGGGCCAGTCCTGACTGCAGGACGCCGGACAAGGTGGTCAGGCAGCCCAGGGAGACAGGCCTGTTCCAGCAAGAAGAAAGAGCCAACTGGACGAGAGGCAGGAGGGTGCTCACTGGGGAGGGGATGAGAGTCCTGAGGCCTGCTGCCCTGGTTAAGAAGTCGGCATGGCTTTCAGGTGGCAGGCGGCGCGCACGCAGGCCGGACCCACCCTGCCTGCCTTCACGGCTCTGGGTCCCATTGGTCCAGCAGCAGGAAGGACCTGTCCGCCCTGACCTTGAACACCCCCGGACCTGCCTTCCACACGGGCCAGCAGAGGGGTGTTTTAAAGCAGAACCACAGGGGCGCGTGGGGGGCTCGGTCGGTTGGGCGTCCGACTCCTGATTCCAGCTCCGGTCGTGATCTCATGGTTTGTAAGTTCAAGCCCCACATCGGGCTCTGCACTGACAGCGAGGGGACTGCTTGGGATTCTCTGTCTCCTTCTGTCTCTGCCCCCCACCCCCGCTTGCTGTCTCTTTCTCTCTCTCAAAACAAATAAACATTAAAAAAAAAAAAAAAAAAAGGCAGTGCCACCACACCCGCGCAGAAGCTCCCAGGCTTCCGCCTTCCCGAGCGCCGGACAAACCCCACACGACAGTGGTTCCGGGCTCCCTAACGCCTTGGGACGCCCCGGAGAGCGTGGCAGGTGCAGCCACATGGTGTGTACCCTAATGAAAGCTGGTGGATGACGTCCTTCCAGGCCACCGGGCCACCAGCAGGAGGGCCGTGACAGCCCAAGCTGATGACTGATGCCTGACGCCAGGCCTGGACCCTTCTTCCCAGGAGGTGTCCCTTCCGCCACAAAGCTCTGTGTGCGGCAGGTGTGAATTTGGTTCCATTCTTCCAAAAGACTAGAGATTCACAATTTTCCTCATAGAACTGTTGACAGTCACTTCTGTGGATTAATAGAAAGTTCTTCACTGCCTCTTGCAGTCATAAAATATCTGCCTTTTCGCCGTAAATAATCTCACTCAAAGACTGAATCCAAATGCCAGGTGGGTGGGATGACGGGCACTGAACTCTGGTTCCCGGTAGAGACCAGCAGGAGGCAGGCAGCACAGACAGGAAGGGGCTCTCGTTTGGGGAGGCCCCGGAGGGCTGGCTCTGTGACGGTGTTCCCGCCTTCCTACGGGGGGGGGGGGGGGGGGGGGGCGGGGACCGGAGCAGACTGCCACACCTCCCCTCCAAGACTCCATCAAGTGACCACTGGGGACATCAGGCCAGCCCTGTGTGCTTCGCGGAACTGCATCTCAACCCAAAACCAGCACAGTTTTACCAGGAAAAATAAACTGGGCAGTATTCATGCACGATATAAAATTACAACCACAAGCACGTAATTTATAGGTTATATAAAATTACGGCCAAACACAAGCAGTTTTAAACTAACGATTGTTTCTATAAAAATGATACACGCTTGTTATAAAATACAGCCATAAAGAAAAATACTTGGAGGAAAGCCACATAGGTCCGTCCAGATGTGCCCGCCACATGGACGTGTACTGTGAACACTCACCGTATGGGATCCCAGACCTCTCTCGCGTCTACATCGAATCCGCAAACGTCTAGAGAGACGCTTTACAGGAACAGGGGTCATGTCATACGTGCAAAGGCCGGTTCTGACCTTCTGATCCTGTTTATTAAGCCATACTCATTCTCTGTCGTCACCAGCGAGTGTGGCTGTAAATCCACTAACAACCAGTAACAAAGATCTCAGAAAAATACGGGATTCCAGCAGCCCTGGGCAAGTTCCACCCATGATGGGGTCACTGCAGGGGAGAAAGACCCCACAGCTGCCCAAAAGCACGTCCTCTGGGCACGGGCCTGCGCGAGCTGCCCACCAGCCAGCTGCTTGGCCGCGAGGCCCATGCGGTCCGATGTCCCATCCCTGGCTCGACCCTGTGAATCCGATTTTCTGGGTGTGATTAGGGTAAGGAGGTTGAGCAGGCAGGCGACCCTGGATTATTTGGGTCAGCATTGTCATCAGGAGGGTTCCCGTAAGGAGGCAGGAGGGTCAGAGTCAGGGAGAAGACGGGAGTGGGGGGGGAAGTTCAGGGCAGAGAGAAGGCGCCGCCCTTGAGGACGGGCCCCAGCCAAGAACGCCAGTGCCTCTAGAAGCTGGAAAGACAAGGAGACGGACTCTTGCCAGAGCCCCGGAAGAAACGCGGCCCTATGGGCCCATCTACACTTCTGACCTGCGGACGGTCAGAGCATAAACATAAACCTGTATTGTTTAAGCCACTGGGTCTGCAGTGACTTACGTGAGCACAGGACGCTTCGTGGAGGGGAGTCTGTCCTGCTCGTGACGGTGAGAGGGACAGGGCCAGCGGGGCGGAGGGAACCCCAGGGCTGCGTCCCGAGCGCTTCTGGACACGATCGTGTGGCTGAGACCACGGGCACATCCAGCGCGCCCACCCAAGGGGCCGGAGGGAGGCAGACCGGGGAAGGGCTCATCTTCGGGGAAGGCGGCTGTGGGCCTAGGCCTCACCACGGTGGTCGGGGAAAGCCGTCTCCTGCATGAGGACACTTGGAAAACATCCTGGAGGTCACCTGTGGGCACCTTTGAATATGGCTGGTGGCTTTTTGTGACAAGTGCCTAGGTGGCTTTGCTCAAGCAGACACATGTCCGGCACGGACATGTGCCACGTGGCTAGCGACTCTGATCTGGGAAGTCAAAGGCGATGCCGGACTGCTGCTCCTTCGAAGAGAGCTGGGCTGTCTCTCCCCACACGTCCTCTCCCCGGGGCCGACACCACTGAGTCACGTCACCTGCTGCGAAATCCACTGAATGCGTTTCAGAGCGAGAATTTTCTCAATCACGTACAGTTAGACTACACAGAACCTGATGCAACATACTTTCTTCATTTTGAAATAATTTAATCTGAAGCAGGTTCCAGGCTCTGAGCTGTCAGAAGAGCCGGACACAGGGCCCGAACTCACAAACCGTGAGATCGTGACCTGAGCTGAAGTCGGACACTTAACCGACTGAGCCACGAGGGCGCCCCTAGAACTTTCAAAAATTTGCAAAAACAGGACAAGAGTTCATATGTCCAGCTTCCCCAAACATCTTATGTAATCATAGAACAAGAATCCAAGCGTCCTGTGGGTCGCCAGGCCTCCCGGGCTGCCTGCCACCATCCGCCCTGACCCAGGGCCCGCGTGGCAGTCAGCCTCCTTGGACCCCTCCTCGGTTTTTATCTTTCAGGACCCTGGTGCTCCCAAAGCACCTGGTCCTCACTTTGCAGAATGTGTTCAATTTGGCGTTGGCTCAATGGACAGAGGTTACCGTTTCTGGTAAGAAAACCCCAGAAGGATGTGGTCTTCTCGGGGCATCAGATGGGGGCAGCAGCCGTGGGCAGGTCACCGAGTGGTGACCACGCACCTAAAGTGACCACACTGGCCCTATGGCTCCCTTTGTAAGTGCTGGGCGCCCTGAGGGGAGGCCCCCGAGCGGCCCATCTGCACCCCTTGCCGCTGTGGAGGGACTGCTGTCCCCACTGCCACTACGGGCGCTGTCCCTCCCTCCCTGACACATTTATTCCATTAATTATGAAAATTGTTTTAATGTTTTTTTTTGACAGGGAGTGAGCGAGCCAGGGAGGGGCAGAGAACGAGAGGGAGAGAATCCCAACAGGATCCAGGCCGTCAGCACAGAGCCCGACGTGGGGCTCAATCCCACGACCGAGAGGTCATGACCTGGACCGAAACCAAGAGTCGGTTTGCGCGACTGAGCCACCCAGGCGCCCTCCGTTAATTATTTATGAGTGTGGACTCCTGGGCAGTCATTTGTTCTGAGGACCACAACCCACTACAATATTGTGTTGTTCCAAATGGCCCATGTGTGGCTCCGTGGCGTGGCTGTGCCCCCTCATTCTTCCAGGAATCCCTTACTTTCGGACACAAAACGGTCCAGGCTGGGCGTGGACTTTCGGGCACTGGCCACAGCGTCAGCCGTCCCCCCAGGAGCCTGGTTCCTGCTGCCGGTGTCGCGGCTCCAGGACCCGGGTGCTCAGAGCCGGCCGGCACACGTGTGTGGACGCACGCACGCAGCCGAGTCTCTCTCTGTGCGGCCACCTACACCCGTGACACAAGCAGGACCCAGTCCGTGCTCTCCCGCCCCCCGGCGTGAGCTCCCTTTCAGAGCTGGGGAGGGTGAACCACTGCCCAGAGGACACAGCCCGTCTCCTCGTCCCCAGCGCCGGGCTGACCTCTGCTGTCCACTGCAGCCACGCTGTGCCCCGGCCGTGCGCCGCTTGGAACCCCCTCCCCCCGCCACCTGGCTGGGCCACCACCGCGGCTTCATTTCTGCGCACGTGAGACAGGCAGACGGCTGGGACTCTGAGCCACACTACACGCTGCTGACCGTTCTCAGCGTCCGGTTTCTCCTTCCTCGATTTCGTGTTTGCACAAACCCACAGATGCTTCCAGCTTCCTGCGTCTTTCTTGTTAACGGTACCACAGGTGCTTCTGGAGGCTGCCTTTCTCATGGAGTCACTCCGCGTCAGCACAGACCTCCCCAACCCCCGCCCCGCCTGCACCCGCCCGCGGCTGCACCGGTGAGCCGTGCGGACCGGCCTCAGGTCACTGAAGGCTCGCAAGTGTGGGCATTTGCATGGCTTCAGGGATCTGTAGAAGTGGACTCTCGTGACTCGGTTTTCGGCTTGGCGGTAAAAGCCAAGACACCTCGTAAACTAGACATGGACACAAAAGACCTGTACGACTCCAGCGGAGGGCAGACCCAGCATTCCGTGGAAACTGCAGAAGGGAGCCGGTGGTGCCCAACCAGTGACGCAGGAGGAGGTCCAGAGTGAGCCCCGAGGACGAGGACTCACACGGGAGGGACCTGCTTCAGGGTCTGAGCAAGAGCACCAGGCCACCGAAGGACGGAAAACAGGGGCCTCGAGGCAGAGGACTGGACACGAAGACGCCTCTTACCAGCCACGGCCAAGGCGGGGGTGGAGGTGACTTCTGGGAGCCCAGACCCGGGTCACAGCTGGCTGTCCCCACCGGGGTCGCTGTCCACGTGGGGACGTGCCCGGGATCCTCCGACTGCCGTCTTCCGTTAGCCACGTGAGGACAAAAGCCAGCTGGCTGGCCGGGAGCCAGGGAAGGCAGTGCTGGGCCCAGACCCCACACACTCAGCACCCGGATCGTGGATCTGAACCCCGGCCACATCAGAACCGGCCCAGGGTCCCGGCTCGGCATCTGGGTACGCGTGGGGTCGGACCGCGGGCAAACCGGTACCTTCCTGGACGTTGCCGCTGTGGGCCTGGTCGGTGACAGAGGACGCCACAAGACCCTGCCCTGACGTGTGCTCAGAGGCCCTGGAAGCCACTGCCGACGGCGCGTGCACGTGGGTGCTCTCAGAGGACACACCGGAAGACCACGTGTGCAAGTCAAACTACAAGAGTCCGGACTTCCAGAGTTACAATACATGAGTTACTGAAATTAAACTGGCTTTATGTACACGCACACAGGTCAGAAAACGAGCCTCTGGTTCAAAGGTACTGGTGATTCGAGGCGCCTGGGGGGCTCAGTCGGTGGGGCGTCCGACTTCGGCTCAGGTCACGATCTCATGGGTTGTGGGTTCGAGCCCCGCGTCGGAGTCTGTGCTGACAGCTCAGAGCCTGGGGCCTGCTTCCGATTCCGTGTCTGCTCCTCCCTCTGCCCCTCCCATGCTCATGCTCTGTCTCTCAATAATAAATAAAACGTTAAAAAAATTAAAAAAAAAAAAAGATATTGGTGTTTCAGGCACTACCAGATAAAAAACGAGTAAGTCAAATATGTCAAAAGTTAACAATCTCATTTCCAAGTTTATACTGTATATTTTGCTTAAAAAAAAAAAACCACGGGAAATAAATGGGCACAGAAGGAAACCATTTTGCCAGGAAATGGTTTTCGGACAGCGTCTACGTGATGGGCTGAAACCGCTAGCATTCAGCATGTCAGTACTGAGAAGCTACGGACAGTATCACAGAGGGAGTCACCGCGTCACGGATGCCCGCGTGTCCCCTCGCGCAGCAGGCATGACTCTGCTCTCCTTCCTCCCACCCACCACAGGCCTCCCTAGGAACTCTCCCGATGTAAAGATAAAATCTAAGTCTCCTGGGGAAAATGAGACCTAAAGGGGACAATCGCTTCTCAAAAGAACCTGGGAGACATCAAGAGGAGAGGTTTCCGCCAAGGAGGGCGTTCCAGAAACTTCTTCTGAAGTCACAGCGCCTAACCATAAACCGTCAGTTGACAAGGTCACCCAACACGCTCCACCCTGGACAAGCCAGCAGCCGGTGGATGGACTTCTTCCCATCAGGAGTTAGTTTCTGCCCCTGGTTTTCCATCCATCAAATCTCCAAATCCCAGTTTTTCCAGGGGCTCCTGTGCCATCAGCTGCCTGCAACAAAAACGAACAGCAATGTCCGTGCGAGGCCTGCGCATTCGCTCCCATCCCAACTGCCTGCGGCCGGTGGCACCGCTGGACCCAGGCCCCGGGCCCCCGAGGGCCTCTCTGCGCCCTCCTTCTCCCAGCTGACACCCGCGCCTCTGGACTCCGGACGGACGGCCGCTGGCGGACAGTGTGCGAAGCCCCTGCGGTGCCGGGTGGAGCCGGGACCCCGAAGGAAGCGGGCAGACCGCCGCGAGCCCCCCGCCGGGTGCCAGTCTGGGGCAGATGCGTGTCCCGTTCGAGGCCTCCAACCTCAACCCGGCCTCCAGGTCGCTGGGAAGATGCACCGGACAGGGCGGGGGGGGGGGGGGGGGGGGGGACAGGACAGACTTTACTTGGTAAAGTGACCCCTGAACAAGCCACAGGTTAGGGGCACCATTCACCTGCACAGTCGAAAATCTGTTCCTAACTCCTGGAACTTGTTCCTAACTCCTGGAACTTAAGGACCACAGCCCCCACCTGACCAGAAGCCTCAGCGACAACGTGCATTTTGCGTGTCGTGTGTCTTCCGGCCGTACTCTTACCAACAGGTCAGCCGGACAAAAAAAGCTCGTTAAGACAATGGTCCAGGAAGCAATACGTTTACAACACCTGTCCTACACGTATCAGGAGATCTGGGTGGTAAGTGGGCCTGCCCCGTTCACACCGTGTCGTCGAAGGGTCACTGCACTTGTGAGCTTCACCTGTGACTCAGAAACACTGGACACGTGGCCCACCAGCTCTGTCTCCTCTCACTGCTTGCCCCAGGCCCCGTGCCCCACACGGCCCGAGCCGTGGCCCCACAGCTGGCCGGTGGCCGTGTCCTCTGTGCTCCCGCTCCCTCTGTGCCCAGCCGTGTGCCAGCCCCTCACCGTGTCCGTGTAAGTCAGGACCTCGAAGACCGAGATGTCCCGAAGCACCTGCTGGGCTGGAGCCGCCCCCGTCCAGCCTCTCACTGCCCACACTCCAGGGCGGAGGGCCTGGCTTTCATTCTGCTTCATTTTTTTTTTTTGGGGGGGGGGGGGGCAGGGAGCAGGGACAGGTCCAACTCTTGGAGGCCACCTGTCCATCCTGCTTGCTGGTGGGAGCTCAGTGTCCCTGCAGAAACCAACAGGCCCGGCCGGCAAAGGGGACGCCCGCCGCGCCAAGCTCACCATCACTTGGCGCTGTGACCCCCCCCCCCCCCCCCCACCGCTGAGCTCACGCACCCCCCGCAAGCCCGGCAGGCCAGCACAGGCAGCCAGGGTTCAGCCAGCACGCTGGGAACTGAGGGACACTGTGAGCCACCTGGTCACCGGTCAGACGACCCCACTTTGTGTGGGTTCTGTGGGGCTCCAGGTGGAGCCCGGCTACCCTCCTGCAGAAATACAAAACCTGGCAGATGACCCTCCACCCAAGCTTCACAAGGGCTGTCCAGGCCGTCCCCACTGAGAACGAAACTAAGTGTTTAGGGTACGTGCCCTCGAGGGCTCCAGCCGCAGGGACGGGGGAGTGGGCAGGTGCCGCGGCGCTGCGTTCCCTCCACCGGTGCGCGCACGGCAATTTCCGTTACAAAAAGCTGGAATCCGCTGAAAGGTACAACAGTCCACTTGTGCGACCAGACTGACTGTGTTATCTGTGTCCTTACGCGGCAAAGGGGGATGAGCTGAGGCGGAACACAGGAGCCGACCAGGTGCTGCTGAGGGGAGACCGCCTCGGACTCCTCAGGCGGACTCAGCGGCAACGCGGGAACCCTTAAATCAGAGAGCCTGCGCTGGCTTTGGTCAGAAGGACGGAGGAGGAGGACGGGCCAGAGACACGGCATCGCCGGCTTCCAGAGGGAGCAGGGCCACGAGCCGAGGGGCGTGGGGCGCCTCTAGAAGCTGGAAAGGCCGAAGCAGTTACTGCATCCGGAGCATCCACGAGGAGCGCGGCCCGCGGGACCTGCGTCAGACATCTCGCTGCAGAACGTGAGTGTGCTGGGGGCACCAGGAGCACGGGGAGCAGCAGTGCTCCTCGAGACACGACAGGAAGGACCCCGTGTGTTCAGCAGCAAACAGGGAGCAAGGGGGAAAACACTACAAGCTAAATGAGACGCAGTTCAAGAGGCCCTTTCTACAGACGTGCGAGTCTTCACAAAATCCAGCTCTGTGGCCAGGACACAACAACAGCAAGTCCAACGATTACCGAGTTCTAAAGCCAAAAGGATGAGGTGGAACGCCTCCCCTTCAGCATAAGGGGACAGTGCAGGTGTTTAGGACCCGGGGCTTCCAAGGAGCGTGCGCCGGGCCTCCTCCAGCCCGGCCAGGAGGCCCGGATCGCACGCCACAGGATGAGTGGCACAGCCCCCGGATGCCCACCACACGGGGCAGGAGCTCAAAGTCAAAAGATCACAGAGGCTTGAGATCGCACATCACAGTGTACTTGCTGTTTTCTTGGCCCACAAAGTCATCCCTGACTTAACAGCTCTTCCCGCAAGAGTGTGATCCACATCCACGCCGCACAGACACTTCCACGTCGAGCTAAGACGGCCCAAGTCCTCAAGAGGCAACTCTAAAATCTCACTGTGGTCCAGTTGTCTACAGATGCTTATGGTGCGGGGGGCCTGGAGGCTCAGTTGGTTGAGCGGCCCGACTGTGGCTCAGGTCACGATCTCACGGTTCAGGAGTGTCGAGGTCCGCACTGCGCTCTGAGCACAGCCGCCCACTTCGGGTCCTCTGTCCCCTCCGCATCCCTGCCTCCTCCTCCCACTTAAAACTAAACAAACATTAGAAAGAAAGATGCCTGTGGACGTTCGTAGGGGTAAGTAACGTCTGGGATTTTCAGCATGAAAGGAATAAAAAGGTTTACAAAAAGTGGGAAGGGAAATAAATGTGCAGTCTCGATACTGAACCTGGATGGTCATGGACTTGGAACTGAAAACCATCCCAAAGCCTGCAGCCAAAATCACCGACCGAGTCTGAACACACATGTACCCCTACATTGGCCTTAACGTCACCGGACCAACCAGAGAAGCCACCGGAAATAACGGAACTCACGGAGAGGCGAGCTGCACCCCCCTGCCGCCGCGCCCCCGTCCCCACTGACCCTCAGCAGGCCTCAGGGCAGGCTGGTCTCGAGAGGCCGTGCTGAGCGAGGCGTGGCCACGTGGACAGCAGACAGCCGCACTTCCAGGGTCACATGGGGAGAAAAGTCAGAACCCTTCTGCTGCCCTTTGCCAGACGAACCAGGAGCCTCTCTGGGGACCCAGACGGGCCAACTCTCTGGAGCAGCTCCCAGCAGGAGCGGCTGCCTGCGTGTGCTGGCCACTGTGCTGGCCGGCACGGGGATGGCTCACCTGAGCTTCACGGGAGCAGGTGACCTGCTCACAACCCTCACAACGCGGTCAGAAACCAACTTCGAACTGTCTCCAGGGAGTGGCAGCACCAAAAAGAAACTCAGTTCACTTCTGAAAGGTGTATCGACTTAAAACACAGTAATTTAGGGGTGCCCCTCCAGTTAAGCATCTGACTTGGGCCTCAGGTCACAACTTTCGCCATTAGCGAGCTCGACGAGCCCGCGTCGAGCTCTGTGCTGACAGCTTGGAGCCTGGAGCTGCTTCAGATTCTGTCTCCCTCTCTGCCCGCTCCCCTGCTCGCACTCTTTCAAAACTGAATTGTTCAAAAAAAAATTTATATTTATATATATATATATATATATATATATAAATAAAAGACAGTAATTTAAACACGTGGATTCCAGCAATGGGCTATTTAAAGATGGCGAGAGCTGGACTCGGTGGCCCTGAACGACTCAGAGGAGACAGAACGAGGCGCCTCACATGAGGGCCACACTCCCAAAGGGCCAACGTCCCACATGTCCACTGACAGCCCTGAACGCACCTGTGGGCCTGAAGGACACAAGCGATTGTGCCGAGGGAAATGTCGGACTTTGTTACGGAGAAACGACAAGGGGGCTCTGACTGGATGGTTTATGCCACTCCCATCTTCAGATAAGGCCGTGTGAAGACCGGACTCCTCACCGAGCTGACGAAGGGCTCGAAGGGCAGGAATAAAAGTTCCCACCCTCACAATTATACGCTCTATGCTTTTCCCCGTTAGGAGTAAGAATAGCTCTTCCAGTAAAATCTCAACGGATCACAGTCAGAAACACTTGTTTCGCTTAAAAGCGAGCGCTGGTAAGTTCTGGTCAGGACAGAACAGACCTCCATGTTTCTACCGTTTCTGAATGGCCCATTGTCTCCCCTGTCACATTTCAAGCACTGCTGAGCTACGGGGAACCAAACGGTATTTCTTACGGTCTGAGAACGTGAGAGAAAGAAACCCTGTGCCCACGACCTCCTGACTCCGTCAGCATTTTTATGATGTACGATTCTGAAACCTTAATGACAGGTCAGCAGCTCCCAAATGTGCAAAGAGAAAACACCTCAGGAATGCAACCCCCGTAAGACGCGCTCCCTCTCTCCGCAGGGTCCCCAAGACTGTGAAACCTTCAGTGCCACTGAATCTGGCAGGCCTCCGTTCCAGGGGCGAGCCACTCTACGTTCTCAAAGACAAAGGCTTGGAACCTGGGGATGAATGAGGCCCGCTGCAATGACCTCTCGGGGAAAAAAAAAATGTTTCCATGGGAGTGCGGGGAGGTTCCAGAAGTCGTTCATGTGCCAGCAGGTACTTGCCTCTCCATTCTGCATTCTAAGTAGTCTTGCGACTCACTTCTGCACAAAGCATTTTCGAATCTATTGTCGGCGGAGACACTTCATGAACTTCTCCTTAAAGCTTTTGCATTCGCCTAGAACGAAAAAGGAAAAGAGCACCCAGTTCTCAAGTGAAAACACGACGCGGTGGGACGGCACGCGCACCCGCAGCCGTCCTTCCAGAACGAGTCTCCTTCACACTCACGCTGGAAAGGACGAGCCTACCGCGTGCCCCATGGTGCGGCGACCGCCGCCCTCCGCTGCGTGTTTGGGACACTGCAGGGGAAGGCGTCGGTTACGAGAAAAATCTGCGGACCCCACTTCCGAGCCTTGGCTCGCACAGAGGCTCACCCCAAACGCGGACTTCCGGCCGCACACGTGCGGCGACCAGCGGACTTTCCAGGTCCGCGGCGAGGCCCAGGTTAACAGCCTGCGGGCTTTGTGCGAGGCTGGGCGCGGTCCCCCGGACGCCGGCAACGCTCTCCCTCGGACGTCCTCTCCGCAACCCTGTCGCCCCTCGTCCCGCCTCCGGGGTGGCGGGGGTGGGCCCGCGGCGGGCGTCAGTTTCCCCACCTGCAACCGCGCGCGGGACGCCAGCGCCCACGGGGCCGCACGGCCGCCACCGGAGGAGACCCACGACCCGAGACTCGGCGCAGGAGCCCGGCGGCCGCCCGCCGCTCACCCGAAGTGATCCAACGGAAGCTGCCCTTGTCCGGGGGGCCGCGGCTGGAAGCTCTTGGACCCAAAATTCATGGCCGTCGACATGATGGCGGCGCCGGAGCCCCGGAGGAGGACGCGCGCCGTACGCAGGGCGGCGGTCGAGCGCCGAGCGCGCCCCGCGAGAGCGGCCGAGCACGTCGAGCGGCGAACGGCCACGGGCGGCAAGCCCCACCACCCCCGCCGCCCAGGCCCCCCCCGCCCCCCCGCGCTGCAGGGCCCGGTCTTCGCCTCGAAGGTGCCACGCCCGTTATGGACCGGGCTCCTCCTCCACCGGCGGGACCGGTCCCTCTCGCCACACAGGCCCCGCCCCGGGCATGCCCTCCCCCCATCAGGCCCCGCCCCGCACCACAGGCCCCCGCCCCCGCCCTCAGGGGGCTCCGAAAGGGCCCTGATCCAGGCTGCTCTGCCCGGTCCTTGCCAGGCTGACCCTCACAGGGGACCGAGGGGCAGAGGCCGGCGTCATGTCCTTATGAGGAAACGGAAGTCCAGAGAGGCTGGGACTGTGTCGGGGGGGGGGGGGGGGGGGGGGGTGGGGGGGGGGGCTCAGCTGGTGACAAGGAAGGAGTGAGGGCCACCACAACAAAGTCCCCACACCCTGGGCCGCTTCAGCTACAGAAAGGTGGTCGCTCCCGGTTCTGGAGGCCGGATGTCCCACACGGAGGAGGTGCGGCGGGGCTGGCTCCTCCTGGAGGTTCTGGGAGAGCCGGCTCCAGGCTGCCCTCCCCCGCCCCCCAGCTGCAGGTGGCTGGCAGGCAGTCTTGGGGGCTGCTGGGCCGCTGGGCCTTGTTTCTGCCTTCACCCTCCCATGGCATCCCCCTGTGTGTCTGTGTCCAGAGGTCCTCCTGTGAGGACGCCGGTCAGACTAGGCTAGGGCCCACCCTAATGACTTCATCATAACTAATTACATCTGCGATGACACTGTTTACCAAAGAGGTCACCTCCTAAGGTACTGGGGGCTAGGACTCCAACATATGAAGTGGTGGGGGAGGGGGTGGTGCAGTGCAACCTGTAACAGAATAAAAGTCAGCTCTGGCAACCGCTCATTATTGTCGTTATGGCAACAATAACAACGGTGAAAGGGCTCAGTGGAGACCCCAGCTCTCCCAGGCTGAGCCTCCTCCCAGCGCTGTACCCTGCACAGTCACCCCTCTTCCCCAACTGGGCATCCCGATTTCATCTGAACGGAGGAAGTGGGTCACTGAACCACCCCCAACCAGCGCCCCTGTGCTCTATGACTCGGTCACGAGCTCCAAACTTCATCCATGCCCCCCGAGTGCCAACCACATACCAGGCCTTGGAGATAAGCAAATTGGGTCCTCAGTCACACAGCTCACCAGCTGCAGCCCCCCCCCCCCCCCACGCCCCCCTCCCTCACCGGTTCCTGACACGATCCTGCACCACGCCTGCTTCTAATGCCAGGAGAAGGAGCCGGTTCCAGCAACTGAGGGGCCTTGCCGAGAAGTGCCCGGCCAACAAGCCCTCACAGCCCCCACCTCAGGGCCTGCCCCCTCCTCGAGTCCTGCCCTGAGGCATCCAGCTCCCCACTCGCTCCTGCCTCTCTGCAGGGCACAGCAGTGGATCTCCGTGCCTCACGTGACATTGGGCTGTGTGTCGTGCGGCGCGTGGAGCTGGGCCCTAGTGTTTGTAGGGTCCGGTGGGGCCGCAGGGAAAGCTCATTCCGGTTGCTGGGGCCCTTGATCAGCCTGGTGTTCTGTACCCACTAAAAACTACAAAAGGAAAATTGCACCTTGATCTTGTCACATAAAAGACTGTTTTACGTGGCTAGCACCAGGGGCCACGCACTGGGTTATTCATTAATATGTTTCCAGGGCTGTGAACAAAAGACGCTTTTATTACCCAGCAAATAGCACTTTTCCACTTGACTAGATCACACTACTTAGCAGGAAAAAGGACAGCCCAGCCCCCCAATGTTTTCCTTGCAGCCTCTCTGTCCGACGGCCCTGAGGGACCAATGAAGCATTGCAGGCCCCGTGACCTAGAGGTGACAGCCAGCTTTTAATTGACATGTCCGTACCTGGCAAATGATTATTGCTCTATATGACACGTTTGGCTGGGAGAGAACGAAGGGATTTTCATCTCTGGTGCACAGATACAAAAAGTGGGGGAGGGCCTTCTGTGCCAGGCTGCTTCACATGGGATTGTCACAACAGCGTCTGGTGCGCAGGGGACGTCCCATTACTAGTCTTTATTTATTTAAAAAAAAATTTTTTTTTAACGTTTATTTTATTTTTGAGACAGAGAGAGACAGAGCATGAACGGGGGAGGGTCAGAGAGAGGGAGACACAGAATCTGAAAACAGGCTCCAGGGCTCCGAGCTGTCAGCACAGAGCCCGACGCGGGGCTTGAACTCACGGACCGTGAGATCATGACCCGAGCCGAAGTCGGCCGCTTAACCGACTGAGCCACCCAGGCGCCCCCCCCATTACTAGTCTTTAAAGGACGAACCCAGCTAGGCAGTATTCT
The DNA here is from genome assembly GCF_028018385.1 of Neofelis nebulosa. NCBI lineage: Eukaryota > Metazoa > Chordata > Mammalia > Carnivora > Felidae > Neofelis > Neofelis nebulosa. The sequence goes on from NC_080799.1 coordinate 725,312, forward strand.
TACCCTCATCTCACACATAGAGACTCCCAGAGACGTTACATTCCTCGTCCAAGGTCACGCAGCCTGCACACGAGCTATTCGAGCTCCGTGTTACGAACGGCCCGAACTCAGAGGTGTAAAACAGCAATCTGCTTTGCGCAAGAACTTGGAGTGTGGGCTGGCCTTGGTGGAGAAGGCCCACATGGCATTGGCTGGGGTTGCTCAACCTCAGGCTGGGACCCACTTCAAGACGGTGCACTCCTGGGGCTGGGAGCACTGCCTCTATCAGGGCCAAAAGCCCCCAGCCAGATGCCAGGGCCGGGAGCCTGCTCCCGATGGGGAGTAGGGCAGAGTCACATTGTACGAACAGCCCCTGGATGGATCCTTGCCTGAAACTTTCTCTGATCTTTCCACTTTAATAAATTCTGCTGCCAAAGTATTCTTTTCTAAAGGCTGAGACCGTAGTTCCAGTAGAAACCTAAACTGCCCATGTGTCGGAGTCTCATTTAATGCCTGGGTGCAGGAGTGTGGCCGGATGGCAAAGCTGCTTCCAAGAAGGGCGCCCCAGCCCCGATATAGCCGCGTGTGGTCAGAGAAAGAAAAAAGACGCCAGAGTCAGATTGCTAAGCTGGACCTAGGACAGGTTAATATCTCACAGGGCAATAAACCCTAACCTTCGGGATGATCTTTTCTGCCAGACAGGAACGATTTGCATTTTCTGTTTGCTCCATGTGAGCGTCTAGCTTGAGGGCACCTGGGCTGAGTCAGTACTAAATGGTGAGTCGCATGTAGTTGAATGATGCTCGGGCAGACTGGCTAGACGGCGACTGCGAGAACACAGTGAAAGGACCCAGTGTCACCCACTTGCCTGACTCCTGCCTATTGGGAATTGTTCTGAACATTCCTTATAGGAGTCTCAGGGCCACTGTAACAAAGCACCAAAAACTGGGGGCTTAACCACCAGAAAATGGTTCTCTCCCACTTCTAGAGGCTGAACTTGAGATGGGGGTTCCCTGTGAGGGCCGGCGGGGGTGGGGGTGGTCCTCCCGCCTCTTCCAGCTCCCGGTGGCCCTGGTTCCCGGCCTGTGGCCACACGCTCCATGGTGTCCCCAGGGTCACCTGGCCTTCTTCCCTCTGTGTCTGTCTTCTACTTTTCTGTCTGTTATGAGGACACCCCCACCCTAATCCAGGATGACCTCCTCTAAACTTGATCTGCAAAGACCCTATTTATAGATAAGGTCCCATTCTGACATTCGAGGGAGACATGAATTCCGGGGGGGCCATTCTGCCCAGGACACTGCTCCAGATAGTTTGCGGTGGTTTTCCCAACTGGCACAGAGTAGTGAGGTCCAGATGCCATGAGACATGGAGGAAGGTCCCCGTAGGTGGTTGGAGGGTCCTTTCTGGAGCCCAGGAGGTGTGGGCAGGGCCCTGAAGCTCAGGAATCTCGAGCTTGAAAGTTGTTCTTTGTGCAGAGAAAATCAGTGTTCCCAAGGTAGGAACAGCCACACCCGCGGGCGCCCCACCTGAGGGCACACTCGTGCACTAGTCCAGGTCCCTCTGTCACCAGACCTCTGCTTCCTGGTGCTGCTCCCAGGGGCACCTGCCTCCTCCCCCCCCCCCCCCCCCCACCCCCCCCGCTGCCCCCTGGCTCTCCTGTAGGCACTCATCAAATGCTGCCTCCTCCAAGGAGCCCTCCTGGCCTGACACTCCTGGCCCCCTGCTCCTTGCATGGCCCATCTGCTTCCCCGCGGGGGGTGGGGGGGGGGGGGTGTCCTTCTCTCTTCCCCAAGGCGGGGTGGGCACTTGGGCCTACCCAGGCTGGGACACGGACCTCCTACCCCACCGGGGGCCTGGAAGACGGGCTCAGCTTCCCCTGAGGTGGGCTGGGCTGCCCAGGCGGCCGGAGCCCTGCCCTACCTCCATCAGTGACCGGTCCTGCTGTGACACGCCCAGCAAGTGCGGGTTTCCGATGAGCGGCAGTGGGCGTGGCCCAGGGGGCCAGCGAGGGGCTGGGGAGGGGGTGCGGGTGTGGGCTCGGAGCAGCCCCCAGAGCCCCAGGAGCAGCAGGGCCATGAGGACGGCGGGCGGCGAGGCCCCAGCTCCCCTTGACAGGAGGCGTGGGCGGGGACGGGAGGGGGCCGCGGGGAACCCAGAAGCCCCCACCCAGCCTGGGCATCGAGTGGGGGCAGTACAAGGAGCAGCCGCGGAGGAGGCAGAGGAGATGGGAACGCAGGCCGGGAGGCGAGGGTCCCTCCCGACGCCACCCACACGGGTGTGGGTCAGCGGGAGGGACAGTGGGAGCATCTGCCAGAGGGGATTCTGGTTCTAGGAACTGATTTTACAGCACAAAGAAACGTGCACCCAGGATGTTTTTGACCCAGAGACAGAGCAACAGAGAGGAGACGAGGCAGCGGTCCCAGAGGAGGAGGCTGCTGTCTGATCCCGCCACGCTGTCACCTTACAAAGAAAGAGCAACTGAACAGAGGGAGGGAGACAGGGCAGCAGGAGACAGGACGTCCGCCTTCTGGAAGTTGGCCAAGGCCAGGGCTTCCTGGCTGTCTATGGGTCTCAGCTCGGCACAGGAGCCGTTTGCTACGTTAATAAATGAAAGCGTCAACACAACCGAAAAGGGCACACGATGACGGTGCGTGCCGGAGTGTTTCCGGAAGGATGCATGAGAGAGGGGCTCTGTGGGCGCCCCGGGCGGGTCCGACTCCCCGGCTGGGGCACGTGCATTGTCTGTTTCAATGGAAAAGTATCCAAAGAAACACCTTAGCAGAAAGCCTTCTGGAGCTGGGGTGCCTTGATGGGGGAGGGAAGGGCCCACGGAAGTGCGACCTCCAGTCTCTGCAGGGGCGGGTCTCCAGGTGAGACCACCCTGGGTGGGGGCTGGCGACGAGGGACGGCCACCCACACCACCGTGGGACTTCTGGGCCCGCCCGCCACAGCGTGTTTCTGGTGTTTTCAACACCCAGTTTGTGGGTGGCTTTGCGCAGCCCCAGGACTCACATTGGTTCGAGCGTGGGGCCCCTGGGGACCTGAGCAGGACCCTTCCAGTGGTGGGGGGTAGGGAGTGGGCGGGGGAGCAGCCATGGGGTGGGGGGGGGCAGCCGCCGTCTAGAAGTTGCAGAGGAAGTGGCGGGGGGGGGGGGTGGCGAGCAGAGATGCAGATATGCTGGGACATTCCACCAGGCACCCCCAGCTTCCTCTTTCCGGGGCCTGGATGTAGGGGAGCCCTCGACACTCACGTTGCCTGGAAAAATTCAAGGCCAAGCACCCAGTTCCACCCTCGTGAACCGGATTTGACTCTGTCGACCGGGAGCTCCAGCCCCGCAGGCCGGGCTCTAAGAAGTTCCGGGTGCCCAACTGGCCTCCCCTGGGCTCACCCCACGCACAGGGGCCTGCCTGCCACATCCCGTGGTCACATGCCCCTGGTTCGGTCCACGCTAAACCCCAGGAAACACCACGCGGTCAGGATGCCCACAGGGCAGGGTCTCATTCCCAAGTCTGAGCCCCTCACCACCACACCCCACCGCCCCCCCCCAGCAGCCGGCCAATCAGAGTGGTGGATTCCCAGCTCTGTGGTGGGTGGGTGCTGTGGGGCCCCCCAAGACCGCCACTGCCAGTGCACCCAGAGCTCCAGCCCCTCTTCCTCTTCTGAGAAGCGGGGGTGACTTCCTCGGCGGTCGGGAGGAGCTCAGAGGTCTTGCAGGTAAAACACCAAAAACCGGAGGTGCGTGGGTGGCTCAGTCAGTTGGGCGACAGACTTCGGCTCAGGTCATGATCTCCCGGCTGATCAGTTCGAGCCCCGTGTCGGGCTCTGTGCTGACAGCTCGGAGCCTGGAGCCTGCTTCGGATTCTGTGTTTCCCTCTCTCTCTGCCCCTCCCCTGCTCACGCTTTGTGTCTCTCTTTGTCTCAAAAATAAACATTAAAACAAAAAAAAAAACCCCGCCAGAAACGGCCGAGTATAGACCCCCTGTAGACAGTGCACCCAGCCTCCCCTGCAGGGACCCGGGTGGTGGCACCCAGGTGGCTCACAGGAGCCCAGGCCTCAGCAACCTGAAAGAGGAGGCCACGGAGGATGGAGCCCCCACCCCAGGGACCCCGAGTTCCCGCCTCCTGCGCTTCCAGCCACGGATCTCCAGCCTCACGCCCCCACCCAGCTCCTTGCTGGCACGGGGCCTCTGGGCTTTGCACACGCTGTTCCCTCTGCTGGAGTGCCCTGCCGCTTGGCGACTCGACTCTGGACCCAATACCCCAGAAGTTTGCAGTGGCACGGCCACTGCCACGTGGGTCTCTTCCACTGGACTTGGGGGCCCTGTTTGGATCCCTGACCACCGATTTCTGCGGCCCCAGCTGCTGGCTGAGCCTATAGCACACACACATACTCCGGAAACGCTCGTGGAATTAATTCAGTGGACTGTCCCGGGCAGAGAGGAGCCCCAGCCGAAGCACCTAGCAGCGGCCTTGGTGCCGGGCACTCAGCCCAGATGACCCAGAGACGCAGCCGTTGGAGAACCATCCTCCCTCACAGAAGCCCCACGGCTGTGCGACAGGGCAGCCCGCCCGAAAGCCAGCGAGCACCCCGTCACGGGACGTGTGCAAATTGAGGCTGGAAGCAGGTACGGGCCTACGGGCTGCTTCGGCTCCGGGTGTGTGGAGGGGCGTGGCCGGTACCCCGGGAGACAGGCCCCGCAGCGAGGGGCCCGGCGTGGGGCTGGGGTTCCAACTCCTCATGTTGGGGCAGGAGGTGTGGAGCAGGCCCAGCCACTTCTGATGCCAACGGCCCTCCCACCCCTCACGGCTCGTTCCACGGCGGGGCCTCCTTCCCTCCCAGCAGAGGCACCAGGGTTAGGGAGCCCAGAGTTCATGCAGCACAGACACATGGGGGCTCATAAGCCTGGCCGGCCGTCACCCACTCTGCCCCTGCCCCGTCCTGCATAGACCAGTGCCTCCTGCCCCAGGTGACAGGAGCAGGTTGTCACCCAGGGAAAGCTTGCCATCTGAGACATGGCAGGGGACCCTCTGGCAGCCTCTGAAGGCCCTGGGGTTTGAGGCGTTTGCTGTGCAGACCTTTGAGAGCCATCCGCGGGGTCTCCACAGACCTCCTACCCCATGGGTCCTGTCGAGGGAGGCTCAGAGCTCTCCTCAGAGCTCGGGCCCAGCTCCCAAAGCCCCACAAGCCCCAGTTCTGATGGGGAGACTGAGGCAGGAAGCAGAGGCCGGTGGGAGGGGCACAGTGGCCACCACGGCGTGTTCTCTCCAGCAGGCAAGGGACGGAGACGCCTTAAGCACAAGGTCTAGACGGCGGCCCCCCAGACGGCCCCTGGCGTCCTGGCTCCCTGCCACAGACGCGACCCCACATTCCACGCACGCCTGTCACTTTAAGCTGCCTGGCTGTCCCCTGTGAACCGCTCGGTCCACATTCTCTGGGTGGAGGGGCGAGGTCCTGGCACGCCCTCCCCCTGCCCGACAGCCTATAAGGCACAAGGTGGGGAGCTGGGGCCTCGCTGCCCGCCGTCCTCATGGCCCTGCTGCTCGTGGGGCTCCTGCTGCTCCTGGGGCTCTGGGGGCTGCTCCGAGCCCACACCCGCACCCCCTCCCCAGCCCCTCGCTGGCCCCCTGGGCCACGCCCACTGCCGCTCATCGGAAACCCGCACTTGCTGGGCGTGTCACAGCAGGACCGGTCACTGATGGAGGTAGGGCAGGGCTCCGGCCGCCTGGGCAGCCCAGCCCCACCTCAGGGGAAGCTGAGCCCGTCTTCCAGGCCCCCGGTGGGGTAGGAGGTCCGTGTCCCAGCCTGGGTAGGCCCAAGTGCCCACCCCGCCTTGGGGAAGAGAGAAGGACACCCCCCCCCCACCCCCCGCGGGGAAGCAGATGGGCCATGCAAGGAGCAGGGGGCCAGGAGTGTCAGGCCAGGAGGGCTCCTTGGAGGAGGCAGCATTTGATGAGTGCCTACAGGAGAGCCAGGGGGCAGCTGGGGGGTGGGGGGGTGGGGAGGAGGCAGGTGCCCCTGGGAGCAGCACCAGGAAGCAGAGGTCTGGTGACAGAGGGACCTGGACTAGCGCACGAGTGTGCCCTCAGGTGGGGCGCCCGCGGGTGTGGCTGTTCCCGCCCCGGGCTGGAGGCTGGACAGTCCTGGCCCCAGGTCGCCGGCCGGCCGCCCTGCCCTGCAGCCAGGAGACGGATGGCCCGGCGCCTGCCCGACCAGGGCTATCCAGCCACTCCTGGGCCACTTCCGGCTCCCACGACCACCCTCCCTGCTTCCCCAGAAATGCAGCTACTTCCAGAAACCTCCTAGTGGCTGCCTGGCGGCCCCCCAGGTCCTGGATGTGGGAGGAGAAGAGGGGGCTGCGGGCCTGGCCCCTCGGGGGCACCTCTCCAGGAAGCACCCCGGGCCCCTGAGTCTCAGGCCGTGCCCAGCGCTGGGCCCGTAGGCCACACTCCGGCGTGCGGGGAGCAGAGCGGGTGTGGACAGGAAGGGCGGGCCTCTCTGTCCCTCAGTGTGTGTGACTGGCCGCAACTCACTTGTTGCCTCTGGGCCTCAGTTTCCCCATCTGTAAAGGCACAGAAGGGCAATGGCCCCAGGCGGCGGCCTCGGAGGCCAGCCTCAGCCACGTATTGTCGTTCTGTGCCCCGGGGGTCAGCGTGGGGGAAACTGAGTGGACGAGGCCACCCGGGCACCGCTCCCATCCATCTGGGTTTCAGTGCTAGGGGTGCCTGAGCAGGGGCGGGGCCTCTGGGGGGTCAAGCTCGGGAGGCCGCCCTGCAGACAGCCCCTCCTACCAATGGCAGCCCCCTCCCCTGCCTTCCCAGAACGGATGGGGAGGGGGCACGGGCCAGCACACCTCCTACTTTTTGGCTCCTGGGCCTTTATTCCGCCTGCTCTCCACCGGCCCAGTTCCCACAGACCCCGCCTAGGCCACCCCCGGCTCTGAGTCCCCCTGAACCCGCCCCGCACAGGTGCAGCCTTGGTGGGGGGGGGGCGCTGGCTGATTCCTGCCCGTCCCCACCAGCTTTCGGAACGGTACGGGCCGGTGTTCACTGTGCACTTGGGGCGCCAGAAGACAGTGGTGCTGGCCGGCTACGAGGCTGTGAGGGAGGCCCTGGTGGGCACCGGGTCAAAGCTGGCCGACCGACCCCCCGTCGCCATCTTCCAGCTTATCCAGGGCGGTGGGGGTAGGTGTGCCGTGTGGGGTGCGGAGGGGGCGGAGGCCGGCGGGGCACGGGAGTCCCCGGACCCCGGGGCGGGGGTCTGCGTCTCTGAGCCGCGGGAGACAGTGTGCCCTGCGTGGCTCCCGGGGAGGGACACGGTGTCCACGGGGCAGGAGACCAGCATACACCGAGAGGGGACGAGGCTCGCCAAGGCCGGCTCTTGGCAGAAGGGGCTCAGGCATGGGGGTGAGGCCCCCGACGTCGGGTCTGCCCCATCTGCTCCCTGCCTGCGTCACTCAGCGGCGACTCGCCCGGCCCGCAGGAATCTTCTTCTCATCGGGGGCACGCTGGAGGGCCGCCCGCCAGTTCACTGTGCGCACCCTCCATGACCTGGGCGTGGGGAGGGAGCCCATGGTCGACAAGATCCTGCAGGAGCTGAGGTGCCTCATGGGGCAGCTGGACAGCTACGGAGGTGAGTGGGGGCCGGGCACCCCCTGGTGGGGGTCCCTCACCCCCTGAGGCCCGTGTCCCTCCCACTCCAGGCCGGCCCTTCCCCCTGGCCCTGCTCGGCTGGGCCCCCTCCAACATCACCTTCACACTCCTCTTCGGCCGGCGCTTCGACTACCAGGATCCCGTGTTCGTGTCCCTGCTGAGGCTTATCGATGACGTCATGGTCCTCTTGGGGACCCCCAGCCTGCAGGTGAGAGGCGGCTGCTCCCGGCCTCGGCTGGGGGTCAGGGAGCTGAGCATTTCTTCCCTGGACGTGAGGCTCGATGTCCTCCTGTCTGCCTGTCCCCCAGCCCTTCCGGCCAGGGACGATCCACCCAATACCGGTCCCCCACAGCGCCACAGAAATCACGCGAACTGGCCCTCTGGTTTCCCCGACTCCCAGGGGCGTAGGCATTGGACGCTTTTCCAAAACGTGAAACGTTCACCGTCGCGGCAATTTCAGCGCTAGGCGCTAAGCGCACGCATCTAGGTGTGGGGCACAGATTTAGAGGGATGCCACAGTGCCGGGTCTCTTCCTCCCAATCTCTCATGGACCCGCGGCCACGGGCGCGAGGCAGGGGCTGAGCACAGTCTCCCGTCCTCCTGCTTCCTTCCTAGGAGCCCCTGCCGTCCGCTGGGCAGGAGGATCTGGCCTCCTCGCGGAAGCCCCAGGAGGACGGAGGCCAGGGGGGCGGGAGTGGAATGTTCCGGGCCTCCCCACCCCGTGTGCCGGCTCCTCACTGGGCAATTCGATCCAGGGATCGCTCACGTCCTGGGGGTGCACAGCGATGCGGGCGCAGCCAGGAGAGCCGTGGACAGCTGCCGAGGCCCCACCTGGTGCGGGACACGCGCTGGCTGGTCAGACACTCCGTGGCCTCCCTCCCACAGCGGCTCGGCTGGAGCTCTGAAGTTTGCAAATTCTCTGTCCCGATGACTGGCAGCACAGGCGACCCTCTCCCCCTTCTCTGTCCTACGGCTTTGGTGGCCAGAGGGCGGGGCGTGATTACAGCCGCCCCGCGTCGGGGAAGCCACCCGGCAAGGCGCGTCACCTGCCATCCGGTCCCGGGACAGAGGGTTTTGTGGGAGCCCAGGCTGCGGTCCCAGCAGCAGTGCGAGCCGGCGCCCTCTTGTGGCCACGGGCAGTCCCCCACCCCGCAGGTCCGCCTGGAGTCCCGGGGCAGCACCTGGGAACCTGCACAGGTGCACACACCTGCTGGGGGGCGCGGGGCCCGCGGTGGGGACCGCACCCTGACCCCCCCCCCCACCCGGCTGTCTCGCTCTCTGCCTTCAGCTGTTCAACATGTACCCCCGGCTCGGGGCTCTCCTCCAGCTGCACCGGCCTGTCCTTCGGAAGATAGAGGAGGTGCGAGCCATCCTGAGGACCCTCCTGGAGACAAGGCGGCCCCCCGCCCCCGGGGCAGGCCCCGTGCAGAGCTACATGGACGCCCTGATCCGGCAGGGCCAGGTGTGGGCGGGAGGCACCCTCCCGCCTCAGAGGCCTGCGGGCATTTGGGGGCCCCACCCCAGGAGGAGCGGGGCTGGCCCTGCGCCACCTCCCTCCTCTCCTAGCTGGGGGCCGCTCTCAGCCTCGGTCTCCCCATCCGCGAAACGGGGCATTTGCAGTGCCTGCCTCGGGGGTGGCAGCAAACATGTGGCGAGCCCAGAACGTAGCAGGTGCCCTGCTAACCTGGCTCCTTCCTTCCATCCCTTTCTTGAGCCCGGAGCTGGAGGGGCGGCGGGAGGGGGGGGTGGGTCCGTGGCGCCCAGCCTCCGGCCGAGTCCTCTCCAACCCACCCTGCAGGGGAAAGACCCCCACGGCCTGTTTGCCGAGGCCGACATGGTGGCCTGTGTTCTCGACATGGTCATGGCCGGCACAGAGACCACCTCCGCCACGCTGCAGTGGGCCGCCCTCCTGATGAGCAGGCACCCGAGTGTGCAAGGTGAGCCCCCAGCCTCCCTTTCCAGCACGCGTCGGTGGGCGGGGTCCCCCAGGGCCCGGGGGGGCCGGGGCTCGCAGGGGACGCGGGCACCCACCGTCTCGCCCGCAGGCCGGGTGCAGGAGGAGTTGGACCGGGTGCTGGGGCCCGGGCGCCCCCCCCGGCTGGAGGACCAGCGGTCACTGCCCTACACCAGCGCCGTGCTGCACGAGGTCCAGCGCTCCATTACTCTCCTGCCCCACGTGCCGCGGTGCATGGCGGCTGACACCCAGCTGGGCGGCTACCTGCTCCCCAAGGTGGGCCCCCCTCCTGGCCCCCGACCGGATGGGCAGGGCTCCCCTCCCCCTTTCTGCTCTGGGTCAGGCTGGGCCCAGCTGGGTCTCGCGGGGCACGCCCCCGGGGGGAGGGGGCGCCGGGCCCAGCCCACCTGCCGCCCCACCCACAGGGCACACCCGTGATCCCTCTGCTGAGCTCGGTGCTCCTGGACAAGACGCAGTGGGAGACCCCTCGCCAGTTCAACCCGGGTCACTTCCTGGACGCCGACGGGCGCTTTGTGAAGCGGGCAGCCTTCCTGCCCTTCTCTGCAGGTACCCCCAGCTCGCGGGCAGGGGCGGCACGGGGTCCCTCACCCCCAAGGAGCCTGCTCACCAGGGACCTCGGAAGCTCAGGCCCCCAGGCCTCCCACTGCCCACAGCCTCCAGCACCCCATCCCTTCCCCTTGGAGCTGGCCTGCACCTTGCTCTCGGGTCCCCACCTCTCCAGGGGACCGGCCAGCCCCCCTGGCACAGCCCTGCAAAGGGCAGGCTGGTAGCCCTGTGCCTCGGTTTCCCTCGCAGGCCGCCGCGTCTGCGTAGGGGAGAGCCTGGCCAGGTCGGAGCTGTTTCTGCTGTTCGCCGGCCTCCTCCACAGGTACCGCCTGCTGCCCCCACCGGGCCTCAGCCCTGGCGCCCTGGACACCACGCCCGCCCCGGCCTTCACCATGCGGCCGCCAGCACAGGCCCTCTGCGCGGTGCCCAGACACGGGGGCTCTGCCCAAGCAGACCCGGGGAGGGTCTGAGTCACTCTCCCAGGTCCCAGCTTGGGGTGCGTTGTGGATGATGGAGGCCGGACAAACGGGTGGACAGCCCTCACTGTGCCCCTTGCCGGGCTCTTTGCCGTGGCCCCCGGAACCCCACCTGGGCCCGATCATGCTCTTTCGGGGGCCCAGCCCCCTGCCAAGCTCCCTTGCCCCGGGGCATCTCTACCCCTCCTCCTCCCGTCTCCCCGGGGCAGCCGGACCCCCTCCCCACCCTCCGCCCCCAGACCCCTTGGGCGGCAGCGCTGCCTCGGTCTGCGCTCAGGTCCCCCCCAAACCTCAGGGTGCCTCCCGTTCCCCAGTGGAGAAGTGCCCCCTTCCTGCACCCCACGTCTCCCGGGCTCCCGATGCCTCCTCTCCCCACCCACCTACCCTCCATGCTGCCCCCATCAGGTTCCCCTCGGGGCCACTTGCTCTTGGGGTGCGGGGAGGCGGCAGGTGGCAGGGTGACACCCACCTAGAGACCGGCCTCAGACCCGTGTTCCCAGCTTGCTCTGTGCTGTGCGGGGCCCCACTGGGTCTCCTGCAGACCCCCACCCTGTTCTTGGGGCTCCTGGGGGGCCGTATCCAGGAGGCGCTCTGCCCTTGGGGCCAGGACCCTGAGCCCTGGGACATGGGCCAATCGAGGGTCAGCTGCTACCAGAGGCTTGGGTGGGAAGGGGAGCAGGGAGGACACGGGGGCCCCCCCGAGCCAGTCAGCCTCATACCCGAAGCCCAGCTCCCTGCCCAAGATGTATGGTAGCTCCTAGGGCAGGGATCTGTTGCTGACCGGGGACACCAGGTCAGGGGGGCCGAGTGGGGGGCTCTCCAGCCTGCGTCCATGGGACACACTTCCCACACACCCGAAATTCAGTGATCTGCAGTCACGTACGTATCTGGCAACCCACCGGCGGCCCGGGAGCCTGGCGGGATGGGGTTTGGACTCCAGCCACCCTGGCCGCCCTCCCCCGTCCCAAGCCCTGGGTGGGGGGTGCAGAGGGCTGGCAGAGGTCAGGCAGCCTCTCCCTCAGGGGCCGCGCCCCCCGGGGCCCTCTCTCCGGTCCCTGCTGGTCCCCACTCTGCTTCCGCATCCCTCGTCTGCCCCTCGACCCTCCCAAGACTGAAGCCTTTTGAAGTTCAGAAGCTCGTGTGTCGGTGTGGAGGAATCCCGAGGCGGAGCCCACGGCGGTCTGGCGGGCGGAGGGCTGGGCCGAGGACGCGGCAGAAGCCAGCGGTGCAGGAGTACGGAGCGTGACACCGCTGCCTTCTCCGTGGCGGGCGCCGGGCGTGGCAGCACACGAGCGTGGCTCCCGCCCCCGTGGAGCTCCCCTCTGGACTGGAGGGAGGCACGGAGCGTGGGCCGGCCAACGGGACAAGACCGGGCACAGCCGCAGAAGGGGGTGCCCGGCGCCCCGTGCAGGCAGTGTGCTCCCCACGGAAGAAAGAGGAGGACAAGGGTCCCTACCGTGCAGCGGTGTCCGAGGTTAACGAAGCGGCCCAGGACCACGGATCAGCGCGCAAATCTCAGACACCGGGGTGGGCGGTGGGGGGGGGGGGGAGTCTTTCATAATCGGGGGCAGGGCCGTGGCCACGCGTGCTTCTGGATGTGCTGTTCACATGGTGGGCCCCTGCGGGGGAAGGGGTATGGACCGGGTATCTTTTATTTCTGGAGAGAGCTGGGTGCTGGGGGGCGGCGAGGATTTTCTCTGTCGCCGGACTGCTTCTGTCTCAAACGTCTGACACCTGGGTGGAGGGGTCGGGGCCGCTTTAGTCTAGCGGGGTCACTACAAGGAGCGTGGATCTCACCCGAGTTCAGCCAATCAACTGACCGCATCCTTCAGAGCGAGGCAGAACATTCCGCAACGGCTGTGGAACCCCTTTCAAGCAGCTCTTGGCCGAAGAGACTGTGCTGCTCGGGGCGGGCGTGGTGGGAGGGGTTGGGCAGCCCCAAAAGGGAAAAGGTGAGCATTAGAAGCGAAGGCAGCGGTTCCGGGGGTCTCCTTTCTTTGTGGTGAACGCAGGGCTGCCTGGACCCCGTTTCCAGGAGCCACACCCCCCGTCCGGGACGGTCCCGCGTCAGCCGGGAGGCGGGACGCACACACCGAACCGCTATTTCCTAACTCACAGGAACAGGAGTCAAAACGAACCACTTTCCAAGGCGACTTAACTTTTCTCCTCAGAATCCGATAGGGTCGTTGCTGCTTTGGGGTAATTGCTTTGATTTGCCAAGAATAAATTTGAGAAGCCTTTGTGCTGGGCTTGGAAGGTGTAGATCCCGGAGGAAAACGCTTTACAAACACGATGCTCGCCCCGTGGCTACATCAGGGCTGGCGGTTCTGGTGGGAACGGGTCCCTGTGGGGGACCCCGGGAGCTCTGGAGGGACATTAGGCAGGAGATCCCCGCGGCGACCCCAGGCGCCCGTGGCTCGGCTCCTCAGGCCTGTGGGCTGGTGCAGATCTGAGGTGGGCCAGGCGGAGGGCTGGTGTGAGAGGATCCTCAGCCACCCCGGTCCAGGGCGTGGAAGGCTCTGGCACCCCCGTCACCCCTGCAGGGGACCTCTGGGCCCCCTATTCTCAGGCTCCCCTCACCCCTGCGGAGGACTAGCTGGGGCCCAGGAGAGCCGGGGCCATCTGGGGAACATCTGTCCCCATGTGCGTGTCCTCCTGTGTCCGTGAGTCAGACGACCCCGGGGCCTCGTGGGAGTGGGTCCCAGTGTGTGTCCTCCCGTGTCCGTGAGCCAGACGACCCCGGGGCCTCGTGGGAGTGCGTCCCAGTGCGTGTCCTCCCGTGTCCGTGAGTCTGATGACCCGGGACCTCGTGGGAGTGGGTCCCAGTGCGTGTCCTCCTATATCTGGCTTGTGTCACTCACCGCAGTGTCTGCAGGGTCCGCCCATGGTGGAGCAGGTGCCAGAACTTCCCTATTAAGGCCGAATAGTATTTCGTGGGTGGATGGCGCGTGTTGTGTTGTCCATTCATCCATGGTGGACACTTCCAAGTTTGGGGCCCCGTTTCTTGCCGGCTGCATGTCCAATGAGCTCAGCCTCCAGCCTACACGGCTTTCGGGAGGAGCCTCTGCAGACGTCCATCAAGGGTCCCCAGACGTTGTGGGTGAGGAGGGGGCAGCTGGGCCCCTGAACGTGGGTTCCCATGGCCACAGCGCCCCTCCTCTTGGTTGTGAGGGAAGGAGCCCCTGGGGGCCGGCGGGTGGCTCTTGGTCCCGTCATACCACTGGCCCCCAAACCAGAAGCAAGCTCCCAGGGCCGCTGGGACACCCACCCTCAGGGCAGACACACGAGAGGCTGAAGGTCCGTTCCCAGGGCAGGGGTCCTGGCTCATGGCCACCTAATGTCCTGAAGCACCTGTCAGGGACATTCCTGCTGGATAAGCACTGATTTCACTAAACAAGGACAGCTCTCCAGGGGGGCACCGGAAGGGGAAGCTTGGCGGGGGGCCATTGGTCACTGCAGGAGGTCAACAGAAACACCTGCCTGAACGTTTTCTCGCACACGAGTCCCAGGAAGGGCGCTTCCTTGGAGGGTGGGGCAGGGTGATGGCTTCGGCACTGACGGCCAGGACGTCTGGTCGCTCCCTCACCTATTCTCAATGGAGCGCTTGAGACGGTCTCCAGGAGGGATGTGGGGAACTTTGGTGAGAACAGACATTAAGGTGACAACGAACTTCTTTACCATTTTCCTTCCAAAGTGCTTTGCTCTTTGGAGTGAGCTCTGCCCCGCGAGGCTCTGTCTCTGCTCCCCGGAACGGGTCTGACACCTGCACACGCTGTGTGGTCGCAGTCCCCGAAGGCGTCCCTGCCCCTGGGCGCTCCGTCACCGCAGGTGAGCAAGCTCACCGTTCCCAGAATCTCGTGTCAGTGGAACAGTGGTCTGAGGTCCCCCTTGTGGTCCGAGGTCCCCTGCCCAGTGCAACGCTGTGGCCTGTGTCAGCGTTTCTGTCCTTGTACTGCTGAGTGCTGTTTGCCTTGGTGTCCCGGTCACCTGCTGCTGGACGTCTGGGTTGTTTCCGGCTTGGGGGTGCCGACGGGCAAACAGCGGCCACGGTCAAGCTTCTTGGCCCAGTGGCCCCACACAGACCTTGGTGAGTCAGGGACTCACAGACCGTCCTTCAGCACGCACGGCCCCCACCCCACGCCATGGCCTGGCCCCGGGGCTCAGACTCTCCCACGTCACTGCCCCGGGGGCCTCATCCATGCCGTCTCTGACAGACACCCCCGGCAAGTGACGTTGGTCCCGGTGCGCCCAGGTGACATGTCTGTCACCTCACTCTGCCAGGGGGAACCTTGCAGTAGACAGCACTTTATGCCCTGGAAGGAGCCCTTAGGGAGGAAAGAGCCCTCTCCCATCTGGTATCGGGGAGCGTTTGTGCTCAAGTGAAGGGAGTGCCCTGGTCTCCCGACTGTTTCCATTAACAGATGATGAGGACTTGGGACCCATCACATTCCCCTTTTCAACTTGGCTGCCAGGAAACCAAGAGCTATGGTTCTTGATCAATCAACCCTGATTCCTTAAAAAAAAAAAAAAAAAATGCCTTTTCTATCTTATGGATCTTCCTTTGCGTGTCTACTTTTCAATGTATTTTTTAATGTTTACTTTTGAGAGACAGAGACAGAGCACAAGCAGGGGAGGGGGAGAGACAGAATCCCAAGCAGGCTCCAGGCTCCGAGCTGTCAGCACAGAGCCTGATGTGGGGCTCGAACCCACAAACTGCAAGCTCATGACCTGAGCCGAAGTCGGATGCTCAACGGACTGAGCCCCCCAGGCGCCCCTTAATGTGTTTTTTGGGTGCCTCCTCAAAGCTTAGGCACTGTGAGGCTGGCACCCCGATTGCCTGACGCCCCCAGATTATCTGTGGAGCCGTGATGCCAACACATCGGATTGGTGATGCACTCACAGGCCTGCGCCAACTCGGGGTTCCAAAGTGCCTCCTGTTCGGGATCTCACTGATGCCTGGAGGGTCGGGACCTCCCCTCTGTCTCTAAAAGCCAAAGAGGGGGCGGCCAGGTGCTCTGGCCCGGAAGTGGGTGTGTGTGCACAAGTGGCGGGGTTTCAGCTGCACCAGTGGGAGGGGTGGAGCCAGATGCCCCCGAGGAGTGGCGGAGTATCACCCCTGCCCCTGGGGGGGGCGCGGGGGAGGCATGGGTGTTGGGTGGGAGGTGGGGCCGCGTGACCCTCAGAACCCAGGGGTGTGGGTTGCAGGTGAGAGAGGGGAGGTCCCAAGGACCAGCCCAGGGCCCCCTGGACGCCTGGGCCCCTCCTGGCCTGGGGAACCCTCACCTTGAGGCCTGACCCCATCAAGGAGAAGCGTCCCTCGGCATGGGTGGTTCACGGTACCCAAAGCTCAAGTGAAAGCAGAAACCAAGGCTGGGGACACTGCTGGGAGGGGACGCCTCGGGGGAACGTGGCTGGAAAGGCCTGGCCAGGTGTGACCACAGCGAGGCCCTAGGCCTTCTTCTGGAATAAGGAGTCTACGCACAGGCCAGGAGCCTGTGACTCACTGTCGGCACCGTGACAGGACACAACCAGTTCACCTTACACACCTTCGTGCTGTCCTGGTTGTCTACTGCACGCGCCCCAGCAACAGGGTTTACAAACCTGCAAGGTGAGGACTCGGTGGTGACAGCTCACCTGTGCTTCGCACGGTGTCACCTGGGGTGGAAGCCGCCGGAGGGCCTGCCATCACCCAGGTGGATCCCCACGCAGCCTCCCCATTCGGCAGGGGCTTCCCACGTGAAGGCTACCAAGTCCCAAGGGCACACGTCCAGAGGGCGCCGGCTGCCTCCGCCTCCTGTCCTGGCCTCAGAGCCGCACGGCTCCACCCGTGCCTCACCCCATGCTGGAGGCTGACCCGCGTCCCCGCACAAATGAGAACGAACCACACAGAACGAGAGCCACGGCCGACACAGGATGGTTTTACTGCAAACAGGAGTGGAAAAGGTCGGTGAACGCAGGCAGGTGACCAGGCAGCCCTGGGCGCCACCGGAGGGACCGCCCTCAGCCCCCAACAGGGACGGACCACTGCTGGAGGGAAGGGCTGGCTCTGGTGGATTTCTGAGTCATTCCAGTAGAAAACAGGCCTTTCCCTCGGCTTCCTTGTGGGCTCTGAGGCCATGGAGAGACCAGGCCAGTGTCTCTAGGTTACACCCCAAGTGCTCCCGTTCGGTTGTGAAGGCATGAAAACCTGTCATCGTGGAGTTAGTCCTCCCGAGGGCCAGGGGCCCGGCCCCCGGAAGTCCCCGGGCCCACTGGCCGCTGCCCTGCTGCTGACCCCGCTTGCCCCTCGCTGGGGCCCCACTGCCGGGAGGACGCGGTCACCCTCACCGAGAGGCCCGGGACCGCCTGGGGCTGTGGCAGTGACCCGGCCTGCCGGCAGCCCTAGGACAGCAGCTGTAGCACCTGCCGGACGCGCTGGATCGTCCCCAGCGGGAGGGTGTCCGCGCCCGTGGCCTCGTCTGACTTCTGCATCAGGGCCTCGGCCTTCTGCACCGTCAGCTCTCGGGCCCGGCCCCTCAGCCCCTCCAGGTAGGCCAGCAGGGTGGAGAAGAGCTCGTCGGGAACCTGGTGGGGGAAGAGGACCAGAGCGTCAGGGGCCGGGCGGGGTGACGTGGCGAGTGTGGACACTGAGCGGGCCCGGGCGTCAGGCGGCTCACCGCCTCCTCCTCCAGGCAGCAGAGCTCGGCGTCATCTCAGCCCCGGGCATGCCGACGGTGCGGGGCCCCGTGTGCCGCACCCCTGTTCCCACCCCGTGCCGCTGCTGTGGGACCACGGGGCTGGGGGAGGCGGGGAGGGCAGGCCAGTCTCCTGGTCTTTTTCGAGGGCTCGGGGCCCTGCAGCCATCGGATGTCGCCCCCTCCCGAAAGGCCACCCAGTCGACAGTTAACAGGCGTGTTTGTGAGGAGAGAAATCTTCTGAGACACACACACACACACACACACACACACACCCCGGGGGTCTGAGGGTGGAGCCCCCGCCCATAAAACCGAGTTCTGGCTCCCCGACCCCAGGCCTGGCAGGTCCCGTCCCGAGGGGAGAGTGAAGGGGCAGCGGGGTCCGCTCAGAAAGCAGGTAGTGACTTACAGGCCTCAACTCCAAAGCTTCAGCAGTGGAGGCGGAGGCAGAGACAGGCACGCGGGGCAAGGGGACAGAGCCGGGCCCAGGCAGGACCCCCTCCACCCACGGTCACCCGGCTCTCGACAAGGGCGCCCAGACCATTCGATGGGGAAGGGGGCCCCCACATCACTCCCCCCGCATGCGGACCCTATCCCACCCCTTGTTGTCCCCCCCCTCCCCCCCACCTCCCTGCACAGGCTTCCCGGTGTTGGTGGCCAAACCTGTGTCCTGCAGCAAGACTAGAAGATTCTACCGTGAAATTGAAGACACAGGAGAGAAAACCCAGATCCTGAGCCCAGCTCATCAGCTCAGGATCTGGGTCTCAGCTCAGGACACGGGCCCCTGGGGTGCACGCAGCCCTGGCCAGGTTTCCAGGCCCCTCCTGACCCCACAGGGCATCACGTCAGAGCAAAGTGTCTGATCTCAAAGTCAGAGGCCAAGCAAACAAACCAAAAGCGACCTGAACAAGATAAACGTCGTGCGGAGAGAAGGGGACTTCAAAGTGGTGTTACTGACATCCTCGAGAAGTAAGGAAACACGATCCACTGAGAACACGAGAGAAGAACACCGCCGAGAACGGCTGCGTCTTCAGCGACACGGGTCAGTCTGTCTTTGGTCACGGGGCCATCCTGCTCTGACCGGCCCCTCCCCAACGCCTGAGCGAGGACACTGAGCTCCTCGGCACTCGCTCAAAGGCCACCTGCATCGTCTGCTCTGGACAAAGGTCGACGCACACCCTTTGTCCGTTTTAGAGTTGGGCTGCCCTTCTATCGACTGAGAAAAGCTCCCACAGTCCATGAGATCGGGGTCTGCGCCCACCTCCTCCCTCCTGTGGGTGGGTGGGTGGCCATCTCCCCGCCCGCCAGTCTGAGTCTGTGGTCACTGTGCTGGGGCAGTCGGCGCCTGTGCCCGACCTGAGGCCACAACAGGTGCCCCACATTCGCTTCTGGGAGCTTTAGTTTCATCCCCGACATCCGGGGCCTCGATCCACTTTGAGGGCTGCTGACAGAGGTCAGGTGGGGTCACCTTCCTTCCTTGACACGTGCAAATCCAGCTGGCAAAACTCCGCTTGCGGAGGAGACCATTCTTTCCCCATCGAATGGTGGTGGCTCCCTCTGCCTCTGTGGACCCTGAGCGTACTCGTTCCCTTCCGGGCTTTCTATTCCCCTCCCTTGCCAGTCCACCCCCACGGGGGGTCGGATGTGGCTTCTGTCTCATCCGTGAAACTGAATCTCATATCCTGCTCCCGACAGGAAGTGCTCATGCACACCCACGCACACACGCACCCACGTGTGCACACACCCACACGCAGACACGTGGCGGCCATGAGGTCAGGCCCGTTCGCCTCAGGGGCTCGAAGTGAGGCTGGGGTGGGGGCGGGGGTTCTTCAAGTAGGCGCACCAGGAAGACAGGGCACGCGTGGGACCACAGAACAGTTTCGTCTCACGTCACGGCCTCTGCTGTTCCCGCGGGCAGCACCGGGGCGCCATTGCTGCCGCGGTCCAGCCAAGGAGGGTCCGGCACTCTGCTCCGGGGCCACACACAGCCGGCGGGGCACGTGGGCGGGACGGCAGGACGCCCACAAAGGGAAGCGGGGCTCGGTGTGGGGCCAGGAGGCAGCACCGTCTAGCGTCTGGGGGCCAGAGCAACTAGGATCCCCAGCTTTGGCCCCGGGGTCCCCTCCTGTTCCTGTCACCAGCCTGCTGAGTCACGCAGGCCCGGGAGCATCTGCGGAACCAAGGGCCGGGCACACCGTTCCCAGGGGCCCTTCCCCCTTCCCGGCCTCCGCGACTCCCCTCCTACCCCCCCCACCCCCAGGCGCCTCGGCCACAGTCATCCGCTGCGGTCCAGGGCTTTCTTCTATCCCACTGCCTGTGCTGGACCCCAAGTGAACCCTGACCCTGACCTCAGGGGGCTCACCAGGGACCAATGAATCCATCGGTCCATCCGCCCACCCGTTACTGCGCCCCTCCAGAAAGGCCCTGGACACCACCCCTCCCCCCAGCTGGGTTCAGGTACACGTGCCCCGGTTTCCCGGGGAGCCCAGGCAGCTCCGGGGCGTTAGGCTCAGAGATGTGGGGGTCCGTGAAAGCCGACGAGCCTTGTCCTTCCGGGTTCACGTCCCAGTGGGGCAGACGGGGCAGACGGCTAATTGTCCTTCCAGTTCACGTCCCAGCGGGGCAGACGGCTAAGTGAATGACAGCACACCGGGAAGGTGCCAAGTCCATCCGCTGGGGGACAGTCTACTCACAGAAACCTAATTGACACACACACAGAGTTAACCCCAAAGAGATCAAAGGCCTAAAGGTGAGAACAGAAACTACAAAACCCTCACAAGGAAACACTGGGGTAATTCTGCTGACCTTGGGTGAGACCGTGATTTCTTAGTTATGACGCCAGACGCACAAGTGACAGAAGAAAAAAGACAAAAATCAGGCTTCGTCAAAATTATGACACGTCCCCAGCCCACCTCCCGGCGGGCAGCGACCAGGTGGTCTCCAGGGGCCTCAGGAAGCAAGGCCTCGGTTCCTGAGGCGCCTAGGCCCCTCCTCAGGGCACGGCGAGTCCACACAGGCTGCGAGTGGCTGTCAGGCCACCATCACCTGCCAGCACCCTTGAGGCCCCGGGGGGGGAAGGGGGCGGGCAGGGTGGTCAGGACACAGGTCTCTGTCCGCCAGCTGCCCGCTGGCTCTGTGTGTGTGACACCTGCTTCAGAGAGTTCCAGGGACGGTGTGTCCGTGGGGCCCGGGCTCCTGGGCACAGAAGTCTGGTGATGTGCTGGGGGGTGTGTGCCCTGGGTGATGGGGAGGGGGTGAGTCTGGTGATGGGGAGGGGGTGTGTGCCCTGAGCGATGGCGAGTGGGGGAGCGGCCACGGATCGGCGTGGGACGGGGGGGGTCACGGGGAAGGAAGGGTGGGGTGTCACGCCCCAGTGCGGGCTCTGCGGTGGGTCACAAGGCCGGCCCGTGACTCCTGCCGCAGTACAGGCTGGCCCAGCCCTGGCGCCTGTTCGGAAAGCTGTCCCCTGACCCTGATTTCAGAGTCTGGCTCTCAGGCGTGTCCCGCCCCGGCCACGGGCACACAGGCACCCTAGACCTCCCTGCAGCAGGGCCGTCACGCTTGTGACGAAAGCTATACTTGTCACAACAAATGGCGGTAGCAGGGGGTTACGCAGCCTGGGAGGAGACCCTCGCAGACGTGGATGTGGCTCTGGTGGGGCGGGGCAGGGGGCAGGAGGCCAGGCTCGGCCCAAGGGCGGAAAGCCAGCCGACCAAGGCAGACGAGGGTGACCAAGGAGCACCACGTGGCAAGCACCAGGGCGACCACTGGCCAGGACGAGAGCTGCCAACGGTGTGGTGACCATCGGGGCGTTTCTAGAATCCCGAAGCAGGTCCGGACGTGGCCGATTACCGCACGCTCTAACCCAGGTGCCCCCTGAATCACGTGACCGAGGGAGGTCGGCATGGACCATCCTGCACCAGGTGCGTTGGGAGGGCACCCCCGTGCCCCACCTGTGTCTGATAACCGGCTTCTCCCAGACGCACGCCCCACCCCGCCAGGTGCACACAGCTCTCCTCCTCCCCACCGGGGGGAACGCACGCTCCACCTCCCTCCGCTCACTCACCACGCACACGGCAGTCGCCGTCCTACCTCCGCGCCTGCTTCCCCTCCCCCAGCAGGCACACACGACTGCTGTCGGACATGTGCGCACACCTGCCCTCCCCTGCCCTACACCCCCCCCAGTGTGCACACCCCGGTCCTAACACCCTCCCAGCACGCACACACCCGCCCTACACACCCCCCCCAGCGTGCACACCCCTGCCCTGCACTAACGCCCTCCCGGCATGCACACCCCTGCCCGACACCCTCCCGTGCACACACCTGCCCCCCCCCAACGCCCTCCCAGGGTGCACACTCCTGCTCCCCGCCCACGCACACCTCTGCCCTGCCCTAACGCCCTCCCAGCGTGCACACCCTGCCCGACACCCCCCAATGCACACCCCTGCTCCCTGGTACACACCCCTGGCCTAACGCCCTCCCAGGGTGCACACACCTGCCCTACAGGCCCCCCCCAGTGTGCACACTCCTGCTCCCCGCCCCATGCACACCCCTGCTCCCCGGTGCACACCCCTGCCCTAAACGCCCTCCCAGTGTGCACACTCCTGCTCCCCGCCCTATGCACACCCCTGCCCTACACCCCCCCATGCACACACCTGCCCCCCCAACACTCACCCCTGCTCCCTGGTGCACACCTCTGCCCTAACGCCCTCCCAGCATGTACACACCTGCTCTAACCACCCCCACCGGGTGTGCACACCCCTCTGCTCCCTGCCTCATGTGCACCCCTGCCCCTTGATGCACACCCCTGCCCTCACCTCCCCCCAGCATGCACGCCCCTGCCCTAAAGCCCTCCCAGCGTGCACACCCCTGCCCTAACCATCCCCGCCCCGTGTGCATACCCCTGTCCAAACCACCCGCAGCGTGTACACCCTGTTTCCCCACCCCCCGCCCCACCGGTGCACGTACCTGGTCGTTGTCATACATGTGCAGTAGCAGCCAGGTCTGCCTCGTCTTCTGGAACTTCCAGTTCTCGTGCTTCTGGCCCAGCTGGGAAGCAAGGACAGGACACGTCAGGCGCCGGCGGGAGCTGACAGACGGGTCTGTGCACCAGGTGGGTGGAGGCCCCTCCCCAGCTGGAGGGCGGCAGACGAGGAGCCGCGGAGGGGGCTCAGGGGCCTGGCGCTGAGAGGACGCCTCACCCCCGAGTGCCTGCCTCCACACCCGCGCCAGGCGGCACGGGCACCAGGAGGCTCCTGAAACCAGCCGCTCCCGCGTCAGCCGTCACCGTGTGCCCGCCAGAGCGGGGACGGCCTTCCAACTGAGAGCTGTGTGTGGAGGGTGAGGGAGAGCAGCCCGGGGGGAGCCAGGAACCCTGACCCCGAGGGTCGTGCTGGTGTGGGCCACCTGAGGCCATGTGACGCCCCCACCCAACCCGCGGCCACGGGGCCAGCCTGCTGACAAGCAGGAGGGAGAGAAGGGCGGCGTGTCTGGGACTCGGGGGCACCGAGGGGTGTGGGCAGGAGGGCGGGGGGTGAGCCCCCAGGGTGTGTCATGTGCCCCAGCTGCAGCCTCGACTGGAGGGACAGTAGCTCGCGGGGGCCGAGGTGGAGTCACTCTTACTCGACTTCACACACACGGTCACGTGACAGCAGAGCCGCCTGAGCCCCGCCTCACGTCTGCCGGGGACCACGGGCACTTTGTGTGGCAGCCACAGAGCAGGACCTGAGCCAGACCGGGTCCCTGCTCCCATCCCGCTGGGGACCCGTGGATTCACATCTTGGATCTGGCCCTGGAGACTGACCGGCGCCCCTACAAAGCGGTGTGCCTTCAGGGCACCACGACCCGGACTCCCGCACCCGCAGATGTGGCACTCGGCCTGTGCCCGGAACGAGTGTGCGGCAGAAATCGGGCCGTGGTCATTAGAGGAGGCCCGGAGGAAGAGCCCAAGAGCCGCCAGGCCTGGCTGATCCCTGCGGGTTAACCCGAGGGGCCCCTGCCCCGTGCTGGTTATCAAGTGACTGCGCTGGCTCACGCCGTCCATCGCCCA
Source organism: Neofelis nebulosa (assembly GCF_028018385.1). Lineage (NCBI taxonomy): Eukaryota > Metazoa > Chordata > Mammalia > Carnivora > Felidae > Neofelis > Neofelis nebulosa. The sequence continues at coordinate 748,662 of NC_080799.1, forward strand.
CTCTGCTGGGGGGAGGGGGGGGGGGTCTTCAAAAAATGGGTTTGCCAGATGGCATGACGTTAAGTAGAAGGAGCTGCAGAGCCATAAAAACAGGACACGGAGGCTGATGCACTCTGGTTCCAGCAAGCAACCCCCTGGAGACGATGGTCCACGAAGCCCTGGCCAGGCCTCCCGTGAGCAGCCTTCACAGCAAGTCCCGTGGCCACAGCTCCTGTGACTCCTCCCCCAAAGGTGTAGTCCCTGGGCTCGTCCGGCCCTGAGGAGTGGCTGTCTTGGGGTCTGCTCCTCCCGGGTCTTGGGTTTCGACTTACTAGCAAGCCCTTTGCTGTGCTTACTCATTCTTTACAATAAACTCGCTCTGTTCAAATTACCATTTGGTTCCACTGACCACCTGCACGCTGGCCAATTCCCCTGCCCTGGAAGATGGCACACGACCTCCCCCAGGGTCTGTGGGGTCCATCCTGGGCTGACGGAGGGTGTGGTGGTGCCGAACTGCACTGCCTGGGACCTGGGGCTCCACGGACCTGGCTGCCATGGCCACGGCGTCGACAACACGGACGGGCTGTGTGCCTGACCCGAGCCAGGGCTCTGGTCTAGCTCAGGCTCAACCCCCCTTGTGGTCACCTGAACCCCCAGACAGTGTTACGGTGGCTTCAGATGTGCCGTGTGGGCCCAAAGGAAGCAAGGGGCGCTGGCTGGGAGCCCCAAGCCCCTAGGCCACGACAGGCAGAGAGGAGGCCCCCAGACCAGGACGACGAGGACACAGGAGTGAAGTTGGGGACGACGGACATGGACAAGCCAGCCCGCCTCTCCAGGCTCCTGCTCCGTCTCAGAGACGCCTCCCTGAGAGGCAGGACCCGTGGGGATAGAGAATGAGAGACCAGGGTCCACAGGGCGGGAGCGGGGACCCCGCACCGGGTGGGCTCCCTGGTGCTAAGGGCTGAGCCCCACCCTCTCGAGGGGGTAGGGACTCGTCAGTGGCTCCCAGAGAACGTGGCTCCGTGAGGTCATGGGTGAAGGGTGCTTCAACAGCCAGACGGGCAGGAGCACGTGCAGCTGCTGTCCAGGCCCCCGGCCCGCGGCCACCCAGAGACACGTGTGTCCGCGGGCCCCGCCCGAGCCCCAACAGCAGCCAGGTTCTGGAGCCCCTGAGCCGGTGAGTGTGTCTCTGTCTCCACCAACCTGTCCCCAAGGCCGCGGTCTTCAGGGAAACCCTAAGAACCCGGCCCCAGGCCTCACACGTGCCAACCCCCACGTTCCAGCCGGCAGTGCCATCGTGGCCCAGAGCAGCCCGTGCTCTCGCGGCAATCAGACGACTGGCGGATTTCGTACGGCCCGGTCCGCACGGCAGAAATCTCTCAGATCAGGGGAAGCTGGAATCGGCTGGCCGGCCCAGGCCCCGGGGGTAGACGAGGGTCCTCCCGCGGTGATGGGGCCGGGCAGCCTCTCGTCCCCGGAAGGCAGGCCCTGAGTCGCTGAGGCCGCGCGCCCTGCTAACCCCCCGCTTACGCAGCACCTGATCGAGTCCCGGCCTGCGCTGGGGATGGGGCTGGGGGCTGGGCGCCCAGCGGGACAGGACACCCCGTGAGGGAGGAGCTGCCGTGTCTGGCTCAGTCGGCAGGAGGGGCCCCGGCGGAAGAGGGAAGAAACAGCCGGAGTCCGTCTCCCTGCCCCCAGCCCGGCGAGGGGTTGGTGTGGGGTCTCCGGGGAGAGCATGCTGGCTGCCTCAGCCCTGGGTCTGACATCCCACAGGGGCCAGGTTGCCCTCGGGGCTCCCTCGGGGCTCCCGCGGGCCCAGAGACCAGCGCTACATTCCAAGGACACGCATGGGGTGCAGCTCCCGCCACACAAGACCTACAGCTGTCAGGCACGGGGACGCCGGGCGGCCACAGGAGCCCGCGCGGGCTGGAGGCGAGGCCGCAAGCGAGGCCCAGACGGCAGAGGGCAGGCGGCCTACCACAACATGGATGGCGTCCCCGGGACGGCCTCTAGGTAATGGGGCAGTCTGGACAGGACAGGCCCCCGGTGGGTGAACGCCAGGGAGCTGGGCAGTCCACGCCGCGGTGGGAGGCGTGGCCTCGGGAGTGAAAACCGGGTCCGCAGCCCGGCCTCTTGCCGTCCACACGGGGTCTACGCAGGCGAAGAGCGCCCGCAGGCCTCTAGCCTGTCCTCACCCCCGCCCACCCCAGGCGGGCTCTGCACCCGTGGAGGTCCACTCTGTGGCTGGCCTGTCCCCCTGCTCCTCTGTCCAGCCCCGGCCCCGAGGCCTCCTGTGTCCAGCCGTGACCCGTGCGCGCTCACAGAAACACGCGTGGGCTCCCAGGCTGACAGCCGAGACCACAGAGGACGACTCTCTCGCTCAAGGACCCACACTGACAAGCAGCAGGCTGGCTCCAGCCCAGGCCCTGCCATCCCCAAGGCTGGTGCCCCACACCATGCTGACAGCCCAACTGAGCCGGGGACCCCACACCCACACGCCAGCGGAGGGAGCAGCAGGCATCTGTCCTCAAGTCCCAGCGGGCCCCCACCCACGCGCTCGCTCCTGCCCTCTCTGGCCACCAACCGGGGACGGCCTTCAGCTCTGACCTCAGAGAACAGGGCTGCACGGACGGTGCTGAGCCCCTGCACCAGGCAGCCCTCAGCATTCTCGAGCTGCTGCTGTGTGTGGTCCCTGCAGGGCTCACCCCTCTAGACCCATGACATGCAGCAGGGCCAATCCAGCCTCTGCCAGGGCTACGGGGGCTGGCGATGCCCCTGCACCCCTGCTGAGTTTAGGGAGGGAGGCCGGGAGGGCTGAGCCAGAGATCTGGTCCCAGCACATGCAGATTCCCCAGCCGCACCCCAGACCCAGCTCTCTCTTCACTGGGACGTGTGGGAGCGTGTGCCCAGGTGACACCAACACTGGGGGCTGGACTCCTTAAGGGGTGCTAGTTCCAGCCCCGTCCACTATGCCCAGCAGCCAAGAGTGCAGAAGCCCCAAGGTCCCACGTTGCTCAGAATTACACATCCCTGAGGCTGGGGACGGGGACCAGCGGACAGGGTCCTCCTCACCCGGGCCAGGCTACGGGACCCTCAGTTCTCTGCCCTGAGGCGGCCAGCCAGCTGGTGTGCTGGATTCCTGCCCCCAACGCAGCCACGCCCAGGGCCAGCAGCTGGAGTCACAGAGCTGGGACCGGGGGCACTCGCCTTCCTGGCTGAGCCCTTCCAGGGACCCCTCCGGGGAGGAGCCGAGAGGGCGCCGCTCGGCAGCCCCCTGGGTTATCGGCATCTCTGGTTTAACACGTACAGGATGCAAACGAGGAACACAGCGAGACACCGCCCCACACCCAGCCGCGTGGCTGTCATCAGCGAGGGCGGGCGCGGACGGGCGCAAGTCGGGGCCCTTGCCGGTGGGGCTGTTAACGTGGCGCAGCCGCCGTGGGCAGGTCTGCAGCTCCTGCAAAAACGGGGTCCCTGGCAATCCCGCTCCGAGGCTGTGCCCGAGACCGAGGAAGACACGTCCCCACAAGATCCCGTACGCGGACACGCACCACAGCATCAGCCACAACGGCCCCGTGCCCGAAACAACCCGAATGCCCACGAGCGGGTGAGCGGATGAACGAAACGTGGCGTATGCGTGCAGCGCGTGATATCTGGCCGCAAGGAGAAAGGGACGCCTGACACGTGCTGCAACGTGGGTGGGCCTCAAACGTTTCGCCGAGCGAAGGAAGCGCTTCGCAAAAGGCCACGCTGTGCGTGACTCCCACGTGCACAATCGTCCGGAATCGACGCGCCCACAGAGACACGGGGTGGACGAGGGCTGGGGTGGAGCCGGGCGGGGCGGTCTGAGGGGAATGGGGAGTGAGTGCCGGGGGCAGGGGCTGCTGCTGGAGTCAAAGGAGTTCGGCGGCGGCCGGGGCGGTTGCGCATACACCGCTCCCCACGATCAACGCACAGGTGAGTGTGTCCGAACTGGGTCTCCCCAGGGAAGACCGCCTTGGTGCTGGCCGCTGATGCCGCTGGACGGACCCCACTTCCGGAGGAGGAAAATCATTGTGGGCGGCGGGGGCGGGGGGAGGCTGCTGGAACCCGTGACTTTACTTCCCCGCAGGTTCCTCTGCCAACAGAAGCCAGCGATTTCACTGGGGCCTGGCTTTTCCAGGAGCTCCTAGAGAGGCTTGCACGGAGCTGCTGGCAAATGCCAGGCTCTGCCTGCCGTGGGAACAGGGTAAACCAGGGTCTGCCAGGCACCCCGAGGGCTCGAGTGGGCACTGGGGGTGGTGGTTCTGTGGTGACACCCACCAGGGCAGGTCCCAGGCTGCGGGGACACCACTGGCCCCAGGAGCCAGATTTGGAGAAGCTCACCCGAGCCCCCGTCCCTCCTGGTACACCAGAGACCCTCCGGACCCGGCCAGGCCCCGCGTGAGAGGGTCGCCTTACCCACGGAGGTAGTCCAGGGCCAGCTGGGCCCCGGAGGGCTTGGCCGGCACGCTCGGGACTGCAGCCTTCCGAAGCTGCTTCCTCTCCTCTTTCCTCCGCTCCTTTTTCAGCTTCCTCTCCAGGACCCTCTTCTCCTCTGGGGTCAGCTCGGGCAGCTCGAGGGCCGTGTCCTGTCCGGCGCCCCAGGCGGCTCCTCCCTGAAAGGCAAGGGAAAACCAGCCTGGAAGGGTGCCCCTCAGCTCCCTGGACCCCCTCCCTCACCCCCAGTACCTGGGGAAGGGGCTGCTCAAAGTCTTGCCCTCCCAGGGACCCCGGAGACCCAGCGCCTGGTGACAAGTCCTGCGGGGAAGGGCCGGGTGTGACTATCTCACCCCAGCACGTGTCAAAGCTCACTGACCTCGGACCTCTCTCCTGACCCTGCACCTGCGCTCACGCACTGGGGACAAGGATTTCTGGGCGGAGAGGAGAGCCCCATCCCCCTACAGCCTTGCAGGAGACCTGCCCCTCCTCCTTTCCCCCTCCCCAGCCCCCCCAGCCCTGCTGCTGTCCCACTGTCTGCTGCCCTCAGGCTGCCCGCAGACCAGGTGCACTGAGGCAGGGCTGAGAGCATACTGCTCAAGGTTGGGGGGTGGGGTACCCACAGAGGCCTTTCCACTTAGGAACCCCTCCCAAGGAAGGCCTGGGTGCCTCCCCCGGCAGCTAAGCAGTTGGTGGACGCAGGCTGCTGGCCTCTCGCTCTCCCCTGATAGGGCCGTGGCCTCCTGACACCCCTATTTCCCCAGATACCTTGCACCCAGCAGTACAGCCCCAACCCGCTCCCCATATCAAACCAAACCAGGCTTTCAACGGGGTGGGGGATCATGACCCCAGGACCTGCACACACGTCCCCTTTCCTGGAAAACCTGGCACACGAGCACTGGTCACTCCGCCTCTGGCCTGGGACCAGGCCACTGCCCCGCCTCTGGCCTGGGACCAGGCCACTGCCCCAAGGCCTCCGGAAGGGCAAAGGCTACCCCAGGCACATCCAGCGTTTGCAGACCTCCCCCTCCCCTCCCCTCCCCTCCCCTCTCGCCTCCCCAGAGGCCAGCTTACAAAGTGCCAGTGCCTTGACAACCTTTGTGTTCCCACTCAACGCCAGATCTTTCCGGAATCTTCTAAAACAAAAGAGACGCTCTCTCTCCAGCTCCCCCCTCTGCCTCCTTTAAAACCAGCAGTGGGGCCTCCAGGCTGCCCCAGGGAGGCTCCAGCAGCCCTGACACCATGTACACGCATGTGCACACACATGCACGGCTCCTCTCACACGGGGTTCACAGGCCGCCAGCACAGGGGTGCTACGGGGGGGGGGGGGGTGTCTCTGGACAGACACAGCCCTGGGGCGGCACATGCCCCCTGCCTGCAAGCCTAGTTGCCTGAGGCCATCGGGATTTCTGAGGGTTTCCTGAGATCCAGGGGAGCAGTGGTGACACCATGATGGGAGGCAGGAGGGCAGGCCCGGTGCCCTCCTGGGGTCTCCACCTTGGCTGAAGACGTGGCCTCGGGGCCGGCCTAGGAAAGAGGCCAAAACTGCAATAAACCCAGTGTTTCTCGAGACCACTTCTGTGCGGTCTGTGCTCCAAGCAGGATGGGCGGGAGCAAGACGCCCTTCCTGCCCGTTTCATCCCGGGTCCCAGGGGGCCTGCTGGTGGCCTCTGAAGAGAAGCGGGGTACAGACCGGCCCACCTGGGCCCTGCTCTTGCAGCGGGTGGGGGCAGAGGTCAGGACACCCCAGGAGCGCTCAGGGAAAGCCAAGCCGCTTGCAGGGTCTGGACGCTCGTCCCGAAGGCAAAGGAGGCAGAGCTGGGACCAGAGCCGGGAGTCGCAGCACGTGAACAGGGGCTGGGGGCGGGGAGAGGGCAGGCCCCTCCCCCCACAGAACCAGACCTTTATGCCCCCCAGAAGGCTGCTCATCGTGGCAGCGGTTCTACGGCAAACGGTTTTAAGAAGCATCGAGAGAAGCGTCAGGCGACAGTCTGCGGTCCGGTTATCCGTTCACGTAGAAAGTGCTATCGGGTGGCGGCAGGGTGCCGCTGTGGCAAAGGGCCCAGGGCCGTGAGGTCAGGGCACCTCAGACGACAAAACCCCCAATGGAGTTTGTGCGTGGCGTCTACGGACGCACCCTAAGCACCCACACGGCGCTGCCCCTGAAGGGCTGGCCGGCAGGGGAGGGACAGTCTCTGCTCGGTCCTCGGTTTACGGATGTGGACAGAGCCCTGCCCGAGCCACATCTGCGTGGCCCCCGGGGCCGAGGATCTTTAGCCACAGTAGTCTCTCCGTAAACTGTCCACAACAGTCTAACCAGTGCTCCCCGCAGCTGGGTGCTCCCCAGGGTCACGGTGGGATCCGCCCCCCTGGAGTCCGGGCCCCCTGACGTCAACTGCTTCGTGGCCCGGAGCTTGGGGGACAGAAGGGACTCCAGAGTCGCGTCCAGAAAACAGCAGCAGGCTCACAGGCCTCCCCACCAGGAAGCCCCCACTTCCTTCTGGTTCTGAACCCAGGAAACAGGTGGGCAGGAAGCCCATGCCTCTGTCTGTGGCACCTTCAGAAATTTCGCTCTAGTTCAAAAGGACACCTTAATCAGACTTACTACCAGGTATCACACGGTAGCACAATTTTGCTTATCTAACCACGAAGAACAAAAAAGAGCGTTTCCTACAACGTTTTAAAGAAATGTTTTATTCTGAAACAAGACGCGGGTACAGTCATCAGAGGCATCGCCGACCCCCACATGGCCTCTGTCCACGTTCTGTGGCACCGTCTGCAGACAGACCTGGAACCCTTTCACTGGTCGGAAACCCACAGCGACAGCAGCAGATTCAAGTGACCGTGAAGGATACGGAACGTGCAGGTACGAACTGTTAGATCCTTCAAAGCCTAATCTCCCCAATCCCTCTCACCACCCCAAAAACCCCGGCTAAAGTAACACGTGAGCGACAGCCACCCCCTCGCGCCCGCGAGAATGAAACAATTTCCCCTTTCGTCTTGCTCGCAGCGTCCTGATTAAAGCGAGAACGATTTCAGAAAAGGCGTGTGCGGACAATTCTGGAAGCTGCTCCTGGAACACAGCCGAGTCTCCAGGTGCGTGTGGTGGTGGGCACGACGCCCTCCGGGAGTCTCGGGCTGGCGCTGAGTGGAGGCAGACGCGGGCTCTGGCCTCGAGGAGCTCACGGCCGGATGTAAGTGAGCTCCTGGAGGACAGGGAGAGCGGCTGTCAGAGCGGCTGTTCGGGGCGGCAGGGCTCCTGGCGGGGCACAGCTCCTGGGTGCAGGGTCCTGCACAACGTAGCGGGGCCTGGACACCCCTCTCAGAAGGCTTTTAAATGCGGGAAACGGAACACACAGGACATGCGGGGCACGAACGGAACCCTTCGTCAAAAGACCGTCGACACCACACGAACCCATCCGTGCGGGTCTGTCGTGCAACCGGGCAGGGGAGCCGAGTACAGGTGACGCCGGGAGCGGTCTCCACCCGTCACGTGCCAGGAAAGTGCCCGTGCCCTCCACACATCCTGCCAATGCCACCGTGGCCTGCCAACATTCACAGCGGATGCCGAAAGTCAGGAGAGACCATGCAAATAGTGTTTCCTTAATCCAGGTTCAAACTCTCTGGGTCTGTAAGTCGGGGTGAAAAACACAACTGCAACCTGAGCCCACCTGCCCAGGCCTGCAGGTCCCCACGACCGTGGGGACAGCCAGGCTCCTTCCCCACCCGGCTCTTGCCACCTAAACCCACCTGGCCTTGGAGGACGGACGTGATGAAAACCGCCAGACCCTCTTCCCAGAAACACACACCCAGGGACACACGTTAAGGAACAGACTCCAGGATCCCAGTGGAGGTGGCCTCCTTGGTTGCCAGAAATGAGGAACTGGAGGGGTGAAGTCTTGTCCACAGACGGTCACAGGTGGGAGGTGGGCAGGGACAGTGGCCCTCGGAGGACAGGCCAGTGCTCCGCAGAGGCTCTCCCATACGGGTGTTCTTCAGAGCCATGGCCTGGGCTGTCAGTGGGACCTGCCGCCCAGTCCCGGCTTCCAGGGCCGCGGCGCCAACCCCCTTGCCAGCACAGGCCCCACGCACCAGACTCCCCAGAGCCAGGACGCCGGTAGAGGTGGACAGCACTGGGCGGCCAGCCTGTGTTTCAGCACTAGGAGACTCGGTTTTTACTCTTGCTGCTGCTTTCTTTTTAATATTTACTTCTGAGAGAAAGAGAAGAGAGAGAGAGAGAGAGAAAAAGAAGAAGAGACAGAGAGAGACACGGGCGCAGCCCGAGCGGGGGAGGGGCAGAGAGAGAGGGAGACACAGACCCCCCCCCCCCCCCCCCCGATGCGGGGCTCAAACCCACGAACCGTGAGATCATGACCTGGGCCGAAGTCGGACGCCCAACCGACTGAGCCACCTGGGCGCCCCCACTTGCTTCTTCGAACCCCAGGACACAAACAGGAGTTTGCAGTGTGGGCAGAATGTGAAGTCTGTGAGAGGCCGATACAGGTGCGGCATCAGGGGGCTGCAGGAAGGCTGGAGAGGACCAGCCCCACAAAACCTCTCATTGGTCCCTCACAGCTTCAGCCCGGGACAGAGTCAGGATGCCACATCTCTCGCAGGGCTGTGCGGGGACCAACCTCCTTTGGGGACAGGGTGGTCTCGAGCCAGCGAGGAGCCCCCCTTGCACCCCCCCGCCACGCTGGCAAAGCCAGGGTGAGTCACACGGCCCAGCCTCCTGCCTGCAGTGTGACGCTGTGGGTGTCCCACGGGGCTCTGTGGGTTCAGCTGGTGCCTTTGCCTGGGGACACAGGGAACCTCCAGCCCCGAGACGAGGACCAGATTTTTCTGGAGACAAAGTCCCCTGACCCTGTGAGGACTTTTTTTTAGGGCACATTTACCCTTTCACGGCTGGCCTGTCCGTTCACCCAAAATCAGCACGTCCAGCCGTGTCCTGGGAGGGCCCGCTCTTGAGTGGAGGCAGACACGGGGACAGACAGAAAGAGCATACAGGCTAAACTTTTGGGGGAGGGATGCGGGTGGAGAAATCTCCCAGGGTCCTTTCCCGGAGGGACGTGTGCAGGTGGTGCCCGTGGGGCTGAGTGACTGATGGGGACAGCTACCTGGCAGACATCGGTGACCCCTTCCCCCTGGTAGGTGTGCGGGGAGGTTCGGGGTACAACTCGGTCAGGCTCAGCGCCGGCTCTATGGGCACCACCTGGGACCATCATCCAGGGCAGAGCGCAGGCGCCTCAGGGGACACAGGTGAAGAGCAGCCCTGCTCTCAAGGAGCTCCAGGGGCACACGGAACAAGGTGTGAACAGGATGAGCTGTGGCCGCGGCCCTGCCCCGAGCCCGTGGACACTGGCAGAAGACAGGAGAGGTGCGAGGAGGCTGAGCTGACAAGGGCTGTGGGAGAAGGGGACGGGGACTAGGAGGACGCCAGCTCCAGGGGCAGACGGGGGAGGCCAGGGGAGGAGCGGACTTGGTTTTGGCACAATTCACAGGACACGCGCTCAGACGTCAAACGTGGGTGTCCGCACAGGCCGGGAGAGGCTTGGGGACAGACAGTGTCCAGGGCCCTGAGGTCTTAGATCTGAGATGACAGGGCACATGCAAGAGGACGCATGGGGACAGGAAGACCGTTGAGTCCACCGAGAACAGAGCTAGGAAGCAGCCCCGCGCTCTAGTTTCCATTTCTGGAGACGCCCTGCTGAGCCCAGGGGGTTCACCTGGTCTGGCACACAAGCTCTGAAGGCCTTTGAGGGCAGGCGGGGTCCCCAGAGAGGCTGTGAGGGCCCCTCCTTTGGAGGCCTCCGTCAGCCAGACCCAGGACGCGCTACTGGGCGGGGCACACCCCCAGCACCTCACAGCCACACACCAAGGCGTAGCCTCCGCCGCTAGAAAAGGAAACGGTTACCTGCTCACCAGAGGTAGGGACCTACGGGGTCTCCTAACTCCAAGGTGGGTCTTCCTGGACTGCAGACCCCAAGGGCACCACGTCCCTGCTGCAGCCCTCACTGCCTTGGGGTGACTTTGCCTACATCGGGGGTGGGGGGAAGGCACAGGCCCTGGCAGGCTCCCCCTGTGCGAGCTCTGTCACTTCCGAGAAGGACTGCCCACCGGCGGGGTCTAACGACCTAGACTCAGTAAACTTTTCCTCCATTACCAGCAGGCCAGCAAGGCGTGGAATCCAGCTGCATCGTGCGGTCAACAGCCCAACCGTGGAATGTCACAGTTATGGCTTCCAGGCACGGATGCCAGATCTGACGGCAAAGGTCACGTGCACAGTCACGCCTGTGTTCACGGCAGGCCGCTGAGCCCGCCCCCCCCCCAGCCACGCCCACCCCCTTCCTAGTAAACTCTGAATCTGCCTTCCTCTCGTTTCCGGAAACGTGTGACTGGCCCGAAATTGAAGGGTGCATTTTCAATCTAATCTGGAAATGCCATCCCGGCAGGTTGATGGCCAGAACGGGCAGAGCCAGGAAGAAAACGAAGTACAGGAATCGTAAATGGGTCTAAAAATAACGTTTAACGCACAAAAAACATGCTTCTGGACAACTTCCAAGAAGTCAGCAGACGCTCGTTCCTGACCCGGCAGTGCTGAACTCGCCACATTAACAGAAATCAGATTCCTAACAACGAAAGCCCAGGAGAAAACTGTAGAGACAGCTCCGTGCCACCCGAGTTCACGGGCCAGGGCGCTGGGAGCAGGCCCAGAACACAGGCTCTCCTGTGCGAAGCCCGCAGAGAGGCCGCTGGTTCCGCACAAGATTTTCCAGAAGGTTTTCCTGCCTTTTCAGCCGCGGTCTGGGCTGCATTCTTCCTCAGGGGCTTTTGTGCCGAGGAAGCGAGGAAGCGGAAACGCCCTTGCCTTTGGGTAGAGAATAGCCTCAGCTCGGGGATCCCTTGCCTTCCGGGCCCTGTAGACTGTGCAAGATCTGCAAACGGTCTGAGCTATGGGGAGAAACTGACACCATCACCCTATTGGCTCCAAAATGAACCAGCAAAATCAAAACAAACGCTGCACGGGATGAATACAGCATATCATTGAATCAACTCCATCCATTGTCAAATATAATTTCCCAGATAATCCCACAGCTAGCATACAGAAACCGTGGGTTAGCTTCTTCTCGCCTTGCCAGAATTCCCGAGCGTGCACCGTGAAAATTCACATTGCCAAATAATGTGTCAAAGCCAGAGACCGTCACAGGCAAAATGGTGATACCCCTGCAGGCCCTCCCCACTCCCCCAACAATGATGATGTGCCACGTGTGGGTGGGACTTGTTTAGATAATGTCGCCTTGGGCTATCTGTCCCAAGCAAAGGACAACACCCATCCCAGGAAGTGGAGAGAGCAAGGACAGACCAGTCCCCAGGTGCACAACAGGGACAAGGTTTAGTCCACTCCCCGGTTTTGCAGAGAAACAGGCTGGAGAGGCAGGGAACTCGCGTGTGGTCACATGGCCCGGGGATGAGACTAGAATCCCGGGTTCTGAACCAGCAATCGGAGGGGCTGCGAGCCCCAGAGACCTTCCGCAAGGAAGAGCTGTTAAGGGCGCACAGCTGGAGACCCCCTCAAGCCCTCCTCCCTAGTTCAGGACACAGCTCGGGGCCCCTCCCCTCTAGCACAGGGCACAATTCGGAGCCCCCCCCCCCACCTCCCCATGGTGCGGGACAGAGCTCGGAAGCCCCCATAACCTCCCCTCCCGGTGCAGGACACAGCTCAGAGTCTCCACGACCTCCCCCTGGTGCAGCACATAGCTCGAGCCCAACCCCAACGACCCTACCCCCCCCCCCCCCCCCCCCCCCCGTGCAGGACCCAACTCGGGCCCCATCCTCACCGTGCCTCGCCGAGGCTGGGAAGCAGGGCGCTCCGGCCCCCCCCCCCCCCGACGAGGTAACCTCTGCGGCGGCGTGGGCCCACCCGCGCCCGACCCCAAGGGGGAAGGGCGCCCCACCCGCAGGGTGAGCCGTCTCACCGGGCCGGGATCTTCCCGGCCCCGGGCCCCCGCAGCACCCCCACCGGGACACGCCCGGCCCTCCGCGCGGGCGCGCTCGTGCAGGGCGGGTCCCCCCACCCCCTCCCCGGGCCCCGATTCCGGGTTCGGCACACTGACCTCCGCGTCTCGGGCCGCCAGCGCGCCCCGGGCAGCCCGGCCGCAGCGCCCGCGCACTGCGCATGTCACGCCGGCCCGGCTCGGCTGGAACCGGATCCAGCCGGCCGGGCGGTGACGCAGGCGCGGGGGCGCTCGGGGGTGTGGGCGGGGCCCCGGGGCCTGCACGTGGGCGCGGACCCCAGCCCCAGCCGGGTCTGCGAAGCAGGCGGGAGACGCGAGGCGAGGCCCACGCACGCTCCCGGTGGAAGGAGGTTGCCGCGAGCGGGAATGGAGACTCGGGACGACTTGTCGGTGGCCGCCGCACCACCAGGTGGCAGCCACAGGGCCCTCGCCCGGAGGCCTGCCTGTTAACAGGCCCTACCCGGGCCCGGACAGGGGAGGAGGAAAACCACAGCTGCAGCGCCCCCAAGTGCTCCCCGTTTCTCTGCCCATCACATGGACCCACGCCCCCCTGGCAGACTCTGGTTACCACCCCACCCCCCACCCCCCGGGGCTGGCCTCATTCCCACCCTTGGGCTCTGTGTACCGAGGCTGCTGTCTCCTCCCCAGGGCCTTTGCACACGCTCTTCTCTCAGCCTGGAGCTTCTCAGCTAGCTCCCCCATCATCCTCAGAGTCAGGGAAACCTCTGCTTCACCTACTGAGCACCCTCCCAACGGCACGGACCCCCCCCCCGGCACCGTGAGCTCCAAGAGGGTCGGGCTGTGTCTGCTCACACCCCACGGACACTGCCCAGCAACACACCAGTGTTCGGCCGAGGCCTGCTGAATGAATGAGTCACAAAGTCTTTCCTTCACCACGTGAACACCCTACGTCTCTTCTCCAGCTTGCACTCCCTCCAGTGAGACTGCAGGTGAACCTTCGGGCACAAGAGGAAACCGCGCGCGGCTGAGAGCCCAGTCTACCCCAGGGCCTGGAGGAGGCTCTGCGGCAGGGCTGCTGGGGGAGGGGAGGGCTTCTGGCCCACCTGTCTGGCAAAGGTCGGGGGCCAGGCGTCCCAGGACACTCTACTCTGGCTGCGGACCCTTCACTGGCCCGCTGCGTGCTGGCTGGCGGGTGTCGCCGTGCCAGCTTCCCAGCCCGATAGGGACCCCCAGGGCTCGGGAGCCAAGCTGGAATCTTTCTGTGCTTTCCCTGTCTGTCACCGCGGCCGCGGGCTGCTCCACAGGGGCGGCGGGGGCAGGCACACGGGCATGGCAGGAGCCTGGGCCACAGCTGGACGGATGCAGGGGAGGGGAGGGCAGGGAGGAGCCCCGCCCACCGGAGACCTCAGCCACTGTGCCAGATGTCTTCCACCTGTGCTGTCTTGCTTCATCCCTGGGATGCAGGCATCAGCACCCCCACTTCACAGGTAAGGAAACCCGGAAATGGTTTTTAAAAAGTTTCCAAGACTGCCGTTGTGGGACTTCTGGGTCCCAGAGGACCCACGTGCTGATTTGCTAGTGCATTCCGGCGTCGCTACTCAGCCTTCAGGCCCTCTGGTTGATGGCTTTCTTGACACCAGTCTGCAGCCCTGGGAGACCTGAGTGGGAAGGGGCAGGAGCCGGCCTGGCAGCAGGGAGGGCGGTGCCGCTGGGTGCACCACACGCAGGGCCGCGTGGCTGAGAGGGTGCCTTCGTGCCCTCCACTCGTCTCTCCCTCCCGGCCACCCTGTCCCCACACTTCACAGGCGAGGAACCTGGGGCTCGGTGGGGGGGGGGCTGCCTACCCGCGACAGTGTCCCTTCCAGGCCCCGTGTGAGGCGCTCTGGCCCCCCGGGGGCACGTGCGGGGGCCTCACGCTGGGCCTGGACGCTGGGCCCGTGGAAGCTCTACCCCAAGCAGGTGCTGCCAGGCCAAGCCTCCCGGCGGCTGTCTGGTCCCGGGCCTCGTCAGCAGCAGCAGGCACGGGGCCGCTGTCCTCGCGCCTGGTTCCGCGCGGGACCTGGTGCAGCCAGAGAACCCTTGCGGACGGCCCAGCTGGTGGAAGGAGCGGCGGCCCTGCCTGCCGTGCGAGCCTGGCACCAGCTCTCCCGTCCCAAGAGACCCCAGAACTCCACCCCCACCCCCCACCCCCGAAACTTGGCTCCTGGTTAGGAGGAGGGGTCGTCGGGCAACGTCTTCACACCGAAGGCTCCTCTGACTCTGATCGCGGGCTATGCTGTGGGCACAAAACAGACGAAAATGCCTGCAGCCACGGACCAAGTGTTGGCGTTTCCCCAAAATTCGTATGTTCAAACCTAATCCCTGGCGTGATGGTAGTTGGGGGTGGGACCCTGGGGAGGTGCACGGGTCATGAGGGCAGAGCCTCGGGAATGGGAACGGTGCCTTCACAAGAGAGACCCAGAGAGCTCCCTTGCCCCTTTCATCGCGGGAGGACATGGCCCGGACATGGCCCTCCCGGAACCCGGACACCGGCAGGCACGGCCCACAGAGCTCCCGTGCCGGCAGCTCCGTCCCACTTAGCCTCCAGGGACAGGCCCGGCGTGGACGGAAACTGTGTGTGGCGGAGGGGTGGGGGGGGGTAAAGCCCCAGGTAAAGAGGGTCTGCTGTCGCCTGCGATCGATCGGGCGGCAGCTGAGCCAAGTACAGCCCAGGGCCTTCGGGGCGGCCTGGCCGCCCCCCCCCGCCCCTCCCCCCCCGCCCCGGCACGGCAGTGCCTTGCGAAGCGGAGCCCCGGGTCTCCTGCCCAGGGGAGTGGGGCTTCACTGGAATTCTGTTAACCGCTGAGTCACCCAACTCCAGGCAGTCGGTCCCTCCCACGACACGGGAGAGGAGGGATCACTTCCCAGCGCGACCACAAAGCCAGCCCTGCCCTGACACCAAAACCAGGCAAAAACAGTACAGGACCAGCAAACTACAGACCCAGATCCCTCACAAATATATGTGCAAAGACCCTAATCAGCAACATATAAGAAGAATCGTACCTCACAACCGAGTGGGGCTTGTTCAATGAGGGATGTGAGGCCGATTCAACATTCAAGACCCAATCCGTAGAAGCCACCCTATCGACAGGCAAAAGACAAAGTATCACACAAGCATATCAACCGACACAGAAAAAGCATCTGACAAAATTCAAATGGCAGTAGTGATCTAAATCCTCAAGAAACTACCTGTGGCGGGAAGTCTTGTCCGCTTGATAAATAACGTCCGTGTCCCTCCCTTCCCAAGACCAGGGAAAGGGCACAGAGATCCTCTGGCCGCTGCTAGTGAGTTCTAGCCCGCACGATGAAGCAGGAAAAGGGAATCAAAGGCATGCAGGTTGCAAAAGAAGAAATACAACGGTCTGTATTTGTAGACGGCACAGTGACCAACACACAAAGCCCAAGGAGCCTACAAGACAACTCCAAGAACTCGTGAATTCGGCAAGATTGCAGGACGAGAGCAATGTGCGTGTGTCCTCTGTGTTTCCGTGACTTGGCAGTCAACACACGGAAACTCAAACTTAAAATCCAGTACCCCCTCCAACCGCTTCCAAAAAACCCACGGGGTTGTAAACCCAATGACACGCGTACAGGATCTGTGCGCGGAACACGGGAAAGGAAATCAGACGGAAAGAAATCAGAGAACGTCTAAATAAATGGAGACCTACTGTGTTCATGGACCGAACACAGCACAGTGAGGAGGTCTGTTCTCCACGAGACGAGACGCTGGTTCAATGCAAAAACCCCAGCAAGACTTTCCGTGCAGGTATACGAGATGACCCTAAAATTTCCACGGAAAAGAAAAGGGATATTTAGAAAAAGAATATTTAGAGCAATTTTGGAAAAGGGAAATACAGTAGAAGAGTCCCTCTATCCGATTTCCACAATTATCACAGAGCTGCCACCATTAAGACCGTTGGCGCCGACGGAGGGACAGGCGCACGAGTGAACGGAAGAGAACAGAGAACCCCAAACCACCTCATTAGCACTTTGAGTTTTGGCAAAGGTGTACAGGTACTTCATTGGAGGAAAGAGTCTCTTCAACGAACGGTCCTGGACGGTCATAGGCAAAAAACAAACCTCGAACCACAGAGGATGAACAGGTGGCAGGCACTCGGCGTCCTATCTCACACGCGCCTGTCAGAAGGGTCCACGACGCCGTGGCCGCCGGCATGGACACGGAGCAGCGGGAATCTCCTGCCCCGCCCGTGGCAACGCGACCCGGTACAGCCACTTTGCAAGCCGGTTTGGCCGTTTCTGACAAAATGTGCCTACTCTCACCCTGCCATCCAGTCATCCTGCTCCTTGCTACTTACCGAAAGGAACTGAGAAGTTACGTGCACACCAAAACCTGCACCCAGACGTTTACGGCAGCTTTGTTCACAACTGCCCACGTTTGGAAACAACCATGTTCTTCAGGCGAGTGCGTAAACAGACCGTGGACCGTCCAGGCAAAGGAGTGTCGTTCGGCACTGAAAACCGAGCCGTCGAGCCATGAAGAGGCAGGGAGTAGCCTTCAGTGCGTGTTACTGAGTGAAGGAAGCTAGTCTGAAAAGGTTTCGTGCTGATGACTCCAACTCTAGGATGTTCTGGAAAAGGCAAAACTGTGGAGACGGTAACAGACCGGTGGGCGCTGGGGGTTATGTGGGCGGAGGACAGGGATGAACGGGCAGGCCACGGAGGAATTTTCCAGCAGGGAGACTACTCTGTAGGACGCTGGAACGGTGGACACCCATCCTCGACGTAAGCAGACAAACAGCCCAGTTAGAAAATGGGGAAGAACTCGGGGACGTGCCACCAGAGGGCTATGGGTGGCAAAGCACGGGACGCGGTGCGTGCCGTCACCAGGCATCAGGGCAGACAAGGCATCAGAGCAGGAGGAGGCCGCTCCACTCCCACCGGCGAGGAGGGCAGCTCAGACCAGCAGCGACAGCGCCCCGCGTGGACCTCACACACGGCTGGGAGGAACGCACAACTGCTACAGCCGCCCTGGAAAACAGTTTGGTTGGTTCTTTTTTTTTCATGTGTATTTATTTTTGACACAGAGCACGAGCAGGGGAGGGACAGAGAGAGGGAGACACAGAATCCCAAGGAGGCTCCAGCTCCAAGCTGTCAGCATAAAGCCCGATGTGGGGCTCGAACCCAAGGACCGTGAGATCATGACCTGAGCCAAAGTCAGACGGTTAACCCACGAAGCCGCCCAGGCGCCCCTTGGCTGGTTCTTAAACCGCACATGCACATAGCACGTGACCCAGCAACTGGGACCTGAAAACTTACTTCCACACAAAATCCTGTCACAACCGCTCAGCAGCTTTACCTGGAATAGTGCCAAACTGGCCTCTGAACGAACGACGGGGCACAAACTCTGGACCGCGGACTGCCGCGTGGAAGTAAAAGGGACGTCCGTTGATGGACAACACCAGCTTGAATCTCAGGACGTTAGGATCAGGAAAAGAGCCAGTCCCCAAAAGACACACACTGAGTGGCTCTGTGTATATAACATCCTCAAAAGGACATGATTACAGGGCAGATCCGCGGCTGCCAGGAAGAGGGAGGGGTGGTGTGACGGGGCAGCAGGGGTGGGGGGGGGGGGCGCTCGGTGTCTGGATTAGGCGGTGTAGGTGGGACACACGATGTTTTGTGTGGAGTCGTGTAAAACATAGCCGTCAGGGCGAAGTGGGTGAAAGGTGCAAGCGACCGCTCCCTGCTATTTTTGCAACTTCCTGGGAATCTAGAATTATTTAAAAATAAAAAGCCAAGAGGGAGAGCGTGCACTCCAGAACAGAAACCGAACCTAAAACAGCAACGTCTGTGCCTCTAGTCTGGAGGGACTGGGTGTGGCTTGGACCAGGCGGCCCCACAGGAGCTCGTACAGCCCAAGCCAGGAGTGAGGGGACCCTGCCTGGCTCAGTGCTCGCCCAGCTCCAGGCCTGGACAGATGCCCCGCGGCCAAGCCCCCGGCCCCTCTGTCACGAGGGGGAACGGACAGGCTTGGACAGGCCGCGCCGGGGGAAGCAAGCAGGACAGTCACCGGGTCTTTTCGGAAGCCCCAGGGCTGGCAGGACACTGGCAAGTTGCTGGCTGGATCCGGGGGCTGGGGTCCTTTGCTGTTGTGCAAACAGCAGCCCTCTGGCTTCAGCAGACAGCAGGCGGGGCCTAAGGGGCAGGTGGGCGCAGCCGGGGGCGGGGGTGGGGGGTGGAGCTGACACCCAGGGGTGCTGTTCAAAGTGCGCCCACTCCTGTTCTGTGCAGGAAGCGCTTCCATACGCACTATTTTTAACACTGGTGAAAGGCTTGGGAGGAGAAAAGGCAAACAGCATCAAGATTCCTCCGTGCACCCACCGACCCCCGCAGGGGCTCAGCGCCCACAGTCTGCACACCCACCAGGCCCCTTCCCGGGCCGAGGCTGGGACGTGGGGGGTGGGGGGCCGTCCCGGGGTCCCGGGGAGCCCTGCGGGGACCTGCGAGCCCGCGGAGCTGCGCCCAGGCCCGGCCCACGGGCAGCGGCACATTCTTTGTTTGGCCCCCTCTTTCGGAAATTTTACAGGAGATTCGAACACACACAGAAGACCGTACACTGAATCCTCGCGCCTCCCCCTCCTGCCCTCGCCTTGGGCCCCTGCCTCGCCCCAAGCAAAGCCCGGGCGTCCCATCCAGCCTCGGCGTGTACTTCTGACCCCTAAGCACAGAGCTCCATCGTGCCCCAGGCCAATGAGGAGAGGAGCCCCAGGCTGGGCACCTGCCTGGAGGCAGGAGGAAGGAGGTTTCTCTCGGCAGCAGCCCAGCCAGTGAGAAGCCGCCCTCTGGCCTCCTCCGAGGGGCTCTCGTCCTGAGCAGCGCCCCCCCTTCCTCCTATTCTCAGACGCACTTGGGGGTCACCACAGTTTGCCCGTGGTAAGTGCGATTCCTTTGCCACTCTGGAATACAGAACGAACTACTATTCTGGTAAGATAACGGGCGGTTCTGTTTTTAGGGTTAATGTCACATGTGTGTGTGTTCAGTGTAAGATACGCAAAAAATCATAGAAAGAACACATGCAGAACGACACAGAACAGCTTCTGAGAAAACAGAGTGTCTTTACTAACCCCATTATGTGGAAGCTGAATCGTGAGCTCTTCTGCTAAAATTGTGGCAGGAAAGTTTGATCAGATGAAATGCCAAGTTGGGCTCTGACTCTGGGGGCACGTGAGCCTGTGGGGAGGACACACAAACCGCCGTCCCGGGCTCTGCGCCGGCCGCCGGCCGCACGCCTCCCGCCTACACCACTGGCCTTTCCAGGCTGGGTCTCTCTCACCACGCCCTCCACGCTCCTTATCAGAATCCACAGTTCGAGGGAGCCCTGAAGAACATTAACTCTGTCAACAGAGCCACGAAGAAGTCCAGATATAGAACCTTTCTCTAAACTAGACTCACAAGAACTAACAAGTTAACTCCAAACATTCCTTGTCCCTGACCGACACATCACCTAGGACCAAATATCCAGTGTAAGCACATAATTATGAGAGAAGGGGCATCTCCAAAAGGAAGCTGGCCCTGCCTTTTCAGCCAAGGCAGCTGTAACCCTCCACATCATCGTCTCCAGCCCCCCCCCTGCCCCCCCCCCCGAGAATGACCACATGCAAACAAACTCTGGGTAGCAGAGTCCCCTCAGTGTGGAATGCAGCCCAGCCCATCTTGTCTGCTGCCACTCCAGTCACCAGGAATACTCGCCAAGTCTCCAGAATGTGGTGAGCAAAGGGCCATTGTGATGTTTCTATAATCCGTGGAGAGGCGGCCCCGTGACCTCAGCAAAACACTGGGCTGCGGCCTCCCTCTTCTCTGCAGAGCGCGGTGCACAATTAGGGCACCGGCCTTGTGACCACAGGGAGAGCGGCTGCAGAAGCACAGCCCTGGGGCCCCAGGGGCACACAGCCCCTGCTCCTCAGGAACCCACACCAGCAGTCGGGGGGCGGCTAACTCCGTGTGGTTTTCGAAAACGGACGCCCGAGCGTGAGACGGTCAGAAACCCAGGAGGAATCAGGTCACGCTCGCACACCAACTCCGTCCGCCCAGGACGGTGGTGCTGTCCCCACAGACATCCGGCTCTGGCACAGGAATCGGCCAGAACAGTCAGGGAGCAGCTGCCAACAAGGCACAAAGCTATCGCCCTCGGAGGGAGATTTACGTGAGCCAGCTAGAGAGTGCTAGAAGGTGCAGACCTTGGCTCAGCTGCAGGTGCATGGCCCTGACACATGCACGGACACTGTGCTGTCCTTCCTGGCCCCGCTGGCATGCCTGGCAGAGGCCTTCTTTGCAGAGAAGGCAGTGTGGGTGACCTGACGCTAAGTGGCTTAGGTGGCACTACATGTCAGCTCTCCCCAGTTGCAAACGGCTGCAGAACATCCTGTCCTGTGGGCAGACTGCGTTATACCTGGCGTCCCGGGTACTGTGACCAGGAATTCTGCCAAGGCCACTCATACGAGGGCGATAACGTTTACTTGGGTGCATTGGTAAGAGAACTCATCTGGGTTCACATCCTGACCCCACCAGGGGCTGTGTGACCTTGGGCAGGTTCCTTAAGTTTTCTGAGCCTCAGTGCAACTTAAAATGGGAATCCTGCATTTCACTGCTGCTAAAACACATTTTCTCTCTCATTTCAACACCTTTAAAAACAGGATGCTTCTTATAACCGGCAATGTCAGAACTTAATTGTGGCAAGTTGTTTTCTTTTTAGTGGTTCATAAGACAACGGCACGGGTAGCACTAATGATGTCTTAAGAGCTGATAAAACGTGGAAGTAAAAACCTTCCAAGGCTGTTCTGAGGGCCTAGGGCAGGAGCTGGCAAAGAGGGGTCTCTCCAGCTGTCTGAGCTGAGTGCTGGACGACCGTGGCTGGTCTAGGCGTTGGGGGACGCGTGGCCCGCTGTCAGGCGGCTCTCTGCTATAAACCCACTTCTGGCGTTGGGCGGAGAAGCGAGGTAAGGCAATGACGACAGGGCCAAGCGGGCGGTGGGGCCCACAAGTGACCCGGACTCTGCTCTGCCCTTTTGCCACAGGGAGTCTGGTCCCCCAGCTGACCCCAACTTCCGTCTCCAATCCGTGGTCAGGAAGCTGAGCTGTGGGGCGGGCGGGCCCGGGGTGGAGCCCTGAGCAAGCAGGCGGCACTGGGATGCTGCCTCTACCGCTCTCCCGTTCAACCCCCGGTCACACCACGGATCTTCATTAAATTAGAAGGCGCTAAGGTACTAATTACAGCAAAGTAAACCTCCTTGTTCTTTAAACTCTCCCGACTTTTAATCGTGACCACAGCTACGAAATTAATGCGGCTGCAGACGGTACACCGTGTCTTCCCGTGGCCGGCTCGGGCTCCGTTGGCAAATTCCTACGACCAGAAGCAAGGGGTGAATTTGGAGACAGCAGGCGCGCTTTGGGGAGGTGCAGGTGCGCCTGGAAGGACCAGATTACAGCCTTCGGAGGGAGGGGGGGGCGCTGTCCCCCGCAGATTAGAGCGCGTTCTGACTCGGCGGTACGACCAGCACCAGCGCTTTGGGGGAGCCCATCGCAGCGCCCGGGGTTCGCGTCCCGCACCCGGCTGACCTCGGGTCACAGGACGTGCTCCGCCCCGCCCCCGCCCCGCGCGGCGGGAGTGCGGCGCGAGCCCGGGGGGCGGGGCGGGGCCGGCCGGGGGCGGGGCGGGCGGCGGTCACGTGTGTACACAGGCCCGCGCGGCGTGCGCGCCTTGAGCCCCGCCGCCTCGGAGCCCGGAGCTGCCCGCCCCGCGGCCCAGCGAGCCGGTGAGTGGGCGCCCAACGCGGGGTCGAGCGGCGGGCACGCTCGGGGGCTCGGCCCGCGCGGACAGCGAGCCCCGGGCTGTGGCGGCCCTGCACGGCCAGTGCTCCGCTGGGACTTTCGGGTGCCTCGGCCCCGCCCTGGCGCTGTCCTCTTGGGGCGGGGAGGGGGGGGGGGGGTTGCCGTCCTCTGGGGGGGCTGGAGGCGCCGTCTCCCAGGGGTTTGGGGGCACTGTCCCCTTGTGGGGTGGAGGCGTTGTTCCCCAGAGGTTTGGGGGCACCGGTCCACTTGCGGGCGGGGTGGGGGCGCTGTCCCCAGCCTGGGGCAGCCCTCCCGCTGAGCTAACCGGGCAGCCGCCCTGCGGTCATTAACCTGTGGAGGGTTCCTCCTGTGTCCTGCGGGGAGGGGGAGGGGGTGAGAGGGTAAGGAGGCTGACGGCTGACCGTGCTTATAGCTTCCCTCCTCTTTGTGATTACACAATTTTTAGTAAGTTCTGGAACTACGTCTGAGTGCAGTTATCAAGTCTGTTGCTGACTGTCTCGGACACTTGCTGAAAACGTGACTCCCCTGGGTATGGAAAGGCTCCCGCAAAACTTCCCAGGAAGGCAGTGGCCCCCAGGCTTTGAACACCCACCTGCTCTGCGGGCAGCAAGCGCTGCCACGGACACCTCAGCTCTGGTCTCGAGGCTGGGCCTCGTCTCTTGGGGGGGGCCTGAGGGAGCCTGCGCATTTGATGTCCCCTGACCCGAGGGGCCCCCTTCTGAGATCTCCCAGCTTTAAGCTGAGCAGCCAGCGGAGCGGGAGGCTGGAAGCCGGTTTCACAGACCTCTGCAAACACGAGAGTAGGACTAAAATGGCTCCGACCCTGTTCCCAGGCTGCTCATGCACGGTGACCAGATCCTCCACTGTCCCCACCGGGCCTAGCTGGGGCACGGCTGGGAGCGAACAGAGGCGCTATTAATAATCGCGCACAGCGTACAGCCCCCGTCCGTGGCCCGCGGCAGAGCTCCTAAAGGAACTGCTGTGGGGCCCGGCTCTCCAGAACAGAACCTCTGCCATCTCCCCGAACGAAGCAGGCCTCTCGATACCTAGCTTCTAAAACCTGGAGCTCGTGTTTGGGGAGTGCTTACCAGGCCCCTCGACACAGGAAGCTGGGCCAGAGCAGAAAGCCCGTGGCCCGCGGCCACACGCCGCTCTCTGACCATGCGGTGTCCTGCCTCTCCAGTCAGGATGGAAACACCCAGGGGATAGAGGGACGCGGCTCGAGGCCAGGACGTAACTGTCAGCGTTGACCTGGCGTTCCCGCAAGTCAGAGCGCATGGTAGGTTGATGGAAGCCAAGGTACGTCCACCTGATGTGGGTCGTCACGTGGGCTGTGGGCTGTGAAGACTGACTGTACCTATTACATAACGAGAAAGTGACATCCTTGCCGAGATCGCTGTTGGGAAATCCGCTTGTTTGATTTACAGGTGGGAAGAGGGCCGTGCTGCCTCCGGGGGCCGGGGGAGGGGGGGTCCTGGGGCTGCCGCACCCGTCCACGGCCCTGGGATGTCATTTGGAATCCTGAGAAAACAGCTGCCACCTGGCCTTTAAGGAGCCAACCACATAGCAGGGCCACGTCTTGGGGGCTGCTAGCAGGGGGGTGGGGGGTGAGCTCCTCCACGTTAGTGCGCGTGACAAAACCGTGCTCCTTCTTCCTTAAACAGTGTTTCCTGGTTATTTCCTCTTGCTTGCTGCTGGCTCAAAGCCTAAAGCCACTTGTATAACTGGGCAGCGTCAGGCCAAATGTGCCCACGGGGGTCTCAGGCCTAGGACCCAAATTACCACCTGGGCATCAAAGAGCGGAGAGGACTCAGTCTAGATAAGAAAAAAGGCTGGTTTTCCCTCTAACTGGAGATGCCAAGACACCAAGCACTTGGCAAGATGCCAAGCACCACTGGGGAGCAGAGTCCTGTCCCCTGGGGGCCCCATGTGCAAGCAGAACGTCCTGGAGTAGCAGGACAGGGTGAAATGGGCCAGGTGTCCTGTGTGTCCCCCAGCAGGCCTGGCCTGGTCCCCTTCCTCCCATACATGCCGGGGGGGGGGGGGGGCGTGCCCAAGGGCTTCCCAGTTTTAATTAGAACCCAGCACACCAGGAAGCAACTCTGAGTACAGACAGCCAGCTGGTTGCTCCCTCGGAAATGACTGCAGGCGGTGATCAGATGAGGGGCTCTGAGCAACCCCCCCCCCCCCCCCCCCAGGTAAGAGCACACCTAGTTAATAGCTAGGGGAGGTCGGGAACCCAGATGGGGTGCCAGGCCTGCCCAGAGTCTGAAATGGGAGACTTGGTCTGTTCTCAGGCCTTTGAATTTCTGAGCGAGTCTCTGTGTTTCCCCCTGGCCTGGGGTACCTGGAAGGAGCATGAGCCACAAACCAAGTCGGTCAGGGAACAAAACAGCCCAAGTAACTAGTGCTCCCATAGACAAAAGAGTGTGTGTCCCATCTCCTTCCAGGGAAAGGAAGCCTGTGGCCTGTACAGGCGCCCTGCTGGCCCGGACCGGGCGGCCTGGTCTCAGCCCCCCACAGCCCTTCCTGAGCTGGCAGACAAGCCTGCTCTCTTCCAGGGAGAGGGAGGCGGCTCTTTGTTTATGCGTCTCAGCCAGGTTGCCTGGCCCACTCACTGCTCTGCAATTGAGAACAGTAAAAAGCAAAAAGCTATAAAATTCAAAACAACCCATCTGTATAAGAACAGCTTCTTATCACACCCCAGGAAGGCGCAGCGTTTGCGATAGGAATCAGTATGTACAAGCCCTCTGCATTGAAAACCTATGAAAACATCAGCCTTTCCGGAGTGTCTGGCTCCTGCCAGCTGGATGTTAATTGTAGCTGAAGCCTCTGCCCGTTATTACAAAAGGAAATAAACATTCAGGAGGCATTTTCAAAGCATTCTGATTGTTCTAGAACATTCATCTGAAGTTGAGTCTCACGGTGCACAGCGGGTCTATGTCAAATAGAAACAACCCACAGGACCATCAGCCCGGCCGGGCTGTCCGCCCAAGCAGGGTGCACTGCCCGGGCCTCGCAGCCCTGTGCCCCCCTCAAGAAGCTCTCCCACTCTCTGCTGTCCCTTCTCCTACATGGGGTTCTGGTGCTCACCTTGGGGAGGAGCCTGTGACCTAATGGTCCTCCTCCCCAGCCAGCCAGCCAGCCAGCCAGACTTCTGGCACAAATCACCCTCCCCCCTGCCGTTCAGAGAGCTTAGAGAGCTCAGAGAGCTCTCAGCAGGACTGGCTGGGGGGTGGGGACAGCAGTCAGGGAGGGCTCCCCGGGGCGTTGATGCCAAAATAAAACTTCAGGAGTGAGTTAGCACTTCACAAAGGAACGGAGAATCGAGGAAAGGCAGTCTAGGCAAGGGACCAGTGTGTGCATACAGCAGTGGACAAGGGACGAGGGAAGCTGTGTTCACCCCCGCCCGGCCCCGGCAGGGGGTGGGGGGGCAGGTGCCCGGCCCAGATGGGCCCCACACCAGAGGACAGGATTTCCTGACAACAAAGCAAGGAAACCAGGTAAGGTTTTAGAGAGACGGGCTCAGCTACCTTTCAACGGCGTGACTCCTCTTTGCTGGTTTTTCACGTCTGCCGGGTCTGTGCGCGTGCAGGCAGGGTTCCCAGCAGGCGTGACCCCTGCCCATCCCTGCAGCAGCCCAGCCACCCCCCACCCATGCTGCCTGGACCCACTCCTGGCCCCGGTCTGCACGGAGATCACTGTGCGCCTCAGCCAAGCGCATTCCCTTTGCTTACAGACGTGCGGTTTTGACGGGCTGGTTTATACCATCATGCGGTCTTTGAAAAGGCACAGAAAGCAAGCCGCCCATGTCTTGCCTCAAAATGCTTCTAACAGGCCGCCTGACCGGCGGGTGGGCCTTGCCAGCAGTGAAGAGGAGGGCCAGTCGCTGCGGAGAGGCCTCTCCGGCGTCCTCCTAAGGGAGGGCTGGAAAAGAACGGACCAGAGCCGTCCTGCGTCCCAGCTTGTCTGTACGCCGTGAGCGCACGCGAGGGAAGCACACGCTTACTTATGCCCCAGTTGAATGTGAGCGCAACACCAGGAAAATCGCCGTGTGTCACCAAAGCCCTAACCCAGCCCGCAGAGCCTGTGAACTCGCTCCTGTCCCCCGACAGCCCCGCTGGGCCTGCGACTGGTGGTCACGTGCTCACACCTCCCTCCCGGTGGGTTTCCTCTCGCCGTGTCTCAGGTGATCGATTCGGAGCACAGGTTCACGCACTGGCGTTCTGGGCACCCAGTGCGCCTGGGGAGGAGGGTGCGGGCTCAGATCCTCCTCGTCCCCACACTGGGGACTCACCCTGGCCCACCCGGTCTCGCTCCACGTACCTGAGCTCCTAATCTGGGGAAACTGAGGCAGCACAGAACCTGTGTAACGGGCACCACACGGCGGGTGAGCAGAGCCTCAGCCCGGAGGCTCCACAGGGCTGTCCTGAGAGCTCGCTGAGCCAGGTCACGGGCACTAACTGAGCCCCCTCTGCAAGGCGCAAGTCTCTGCGTAAGTGGCCTCCTGTACCGTGGAGGTCCCGCTGCAAAGTCTCCCGTGCGGGACAGGAGTTGGCCAGGGCAGTGACCGAAAGCAGAGGCATTGAGGACCGGTGCTCTCCTGCCTCAGGCACCCTACCTGCAGCCCCGCCGTGCTGTCCCCGTCTGTCCCCCTCCGTCACCCAGGCCCGGCCACCACCCCTGCTGCTCTGGACGCTAGGCCACCACTGCCACAGGGACTGCACCTGCTCTCGCAGCAGGGCCTCGCGGTTGTCTGCAGAGTGACCCCTGCAGAGGCGGCATGTTCAGGGCCTACGGGCCGCCAGGCCAGTGCCAGACCCCCATCCCCCCCGTCAGGGCCTCCAGGTCTGTGAGTCGCTTGGCCTTGTCCAGCTGCTCGTGCCCCAGGCGGGGGACAGACAGCCCTTGGACACTCATGTGCTGAGCTGGCAGTCCAGCCAAAGAACCTCCTGACCCAGCACAGGGGGGCCCTCGGCTCGAGGGCGACCCCCCCACGTGACCAGGAGCAGCCGGGACACCTCCTGGGCCTGGAAATGGCAAGTCCAGGAAAGCACCTTCGTGAAAAATAATTATTGAAGCCCAGAGGTGGTCTTGGAAGTAAATGGCTTTTCTTTTCTACCTGAGAGCATTTGTAGTAAATGACTGTCACCCAGCTGAGGACACACAGGCCTCTGCAGGGGATGCAGGGAGACAGAGGGCTCCGGAAACTAAGTCCCTAGAAACGCTCAGACACCTGCACGCCCAGTGGCCTCTCACTCCATCCTCCACAAGCGCTAGTCAGGCCTCCCCTGCCCTGCCGGGGGTGGCTACCGTATTACTCTGAGAGGCTGGCCCGAGATCACCCCGTGAGCCCGCAGAGAGGCCCGGATGGCAAAGCGTGGCACCAAGTCCACAAATGGAATGCCAGCTTTGACCAAGAAACCCTGCCCTTGTGGACCTCGGCCTCGCTCTCCTCTATGGGTCCCAGAGGCGACCCCTCCACGCTGGAGCGTCGAGCACAGCCTTGTTCCCTCCGAAGGGTTCCCGCCGCACAGCCAGCCTCGTGCAGGGGTGCCCCCTCAGCCTCCGGGTCCTCTCAGGTTTTTCTGGACGAACAGGCCATTTGTGACCTCTCGCCCCTCTGGGATGCGCAGCCAAGCCGCCGAAGGGTTTGCGGTAATGGTCCAGGTCGGCTGAGGGCTCACCCCGGGCGGGGGGGGGGGGCTTCGTACAGCCATCTCTCAGGCCAGTCCCGGCGCCTGCTTCCACCAGGCAGCTTCCTCTGCCCTCCCCCACCTCGGTCACCTGTCGACTGGCCCCACAGGCCTGGATCCGTGCTGCCCCGAAGCCGTTTGAAGAGGCCTGGGAAGGGGAGTGGCCACTGGAGAGGCCAGCCCAGTCCTTATGGTGCGGAGGCTTTCTTCTGAGTGTGATTAGAGAACGAAACACGCAGAAAGCTCTCGGAGAGAGAGAGGGTATGTGAGTCACCTTTACAGGAAAAGCCAGAATGAACTCATAACCTGGTCTGTCTTGGACAGCCGCAAGCAGGTCGCTGGCCTGGAGAGCGCCTCCCTTTTGCCGCCTGGCCCAGATACTGGCGCACAGCACTCCTGCGGCCCCCGCCCTGCGCTGGCCTGTCACCACCGAGGCCCGCTTCTGGACCAGCAGAGGGTGGGGGCCCGGCGGTCCTGCTGCGCCCATTCCTGCCAACGTGCCAGGGGCGGCCTGGCTTTGTGCACCCAGGCCGGCTGGCGGTCTGGGCTCACGACGCCGCAGAGAAGCGCAGACCCATCTCGGCGGGGGTCTTGAGGATGCGTGGAGATCTGGGGTGGGATGGGGGGGGGGGGGCTCTCGGAAGATGTTCGCAGCTTTTCGTGTGCTTCTCGGCTCCAGTGGCGTGAGGTCGGGAAGGGGCTCCGACCTGGAACACCCACCCTGGGAGGAGGGGAGAGGTTCGGGGACGGACCCAGCGCTCAGCTGTGGTGAAACGGTGGGCTGGCAGGAGCGGTGGCTCACGGGGGGCCCTGGGTGCCGGTCCGTGGGCACAGCCATCGCTGTGGGTGCAGACAGGGCACCTGGATGGACATGATGGGGTGTCGGTCCTGAAGGAATCTTGGAAGAGGCTTTGGGAGGCTAGAGGCAGGGCCAGCAGAGGCAGAGTGGCACCGAGGGAGTGGGGGCGGGAAGGACACAGCAGGCCAGGGAGGCAGCAGGGAGCTCCGGCAAGAAAGGGCCCAGGGGTCCTAGTGGGGAGGTGTGGTGACAGTACCGGCCTGTTTGGAGAGCCAGCCTGGATGAGAGGCCCACTGGGGTCCCCGCTGACCCTGACACCGTCAGCTGAGGGGCTGCGGCAGGTGGCAGGGCCTGGAAGTTGGGTTTGTCAACCCTGCCGTTTGGGGAGAACGTGGCAGGTTTCCAAATGAAAACGGGTGGAGAGTGGAGCGCAGGCCTGCTCGGCCCTGGAGAGGCCGCCTCCCCGCCGGCTGTGCCCCAGGTTCCTCTTTCGCCGAAGGAAGTGAACCGAGAACGGGCGAGCTGGAAAGGTGGTCTGAGGCCTGCGCGGGAGGGCGGGAGCCAAACCATTGTTCCCAGGTTGGCCTGCTTCCCGGGCAGCCTGAGGGGAAGTCTCTGTTCCCGGGTTCCTGGACTTGCAAAACCAGAGTGCACAAAAGGGAAGTGGGGTCACCGCAAGGAACCGGGGACCAGAGAAAGGCAGGGCCGGGAAGGGGTCGGGCGTGGGGGCGTCCGCGGGCTCCCAGGTGCGGAGCGGCGGGCAGCGGCCCCGAGGAACAGCACCGGGGCCGGGCCCCGACCGGGCGGCACCCCCCCCACCCCCACGGTCTCCACAACGTCTATGCTGTGACGAGCGCCACCGGCTCCAAGACCTGAGCATGTTTCTCTCACTGGCCTGTCCTGCTCGTTCTCACCGCCCACGACACGCGGCAGTTCTGGCCTCCTGAGCACGTCCACCGTGCCACGTGCCCACACCCCGGGCTCGGCTGGCAGCCGTGCTCCCCGGGACCCACGTTCTGTCTGCACAGGGCGCGGGCGAGCCCATCTCGAGGCAGGCGCTTGGCCGTCCGGGAGCCTCCGTGACGGTGGCACCCTCCGCCTCTCCCACTCCCCCCCCAAAGACAGGGATGAGCTTCGGCAAAGGCCAGACAGACGGCCCCGTTTGTGACACAAGGCGGCTCCTCACCGCTGGCCTCCCCGGAGGATTGCCGGAACGAAAGGACGAGGCCTCTCGTCAGGCCTAGAGAAAGCGAACCGTCTGCATCCAGATCACGGCCGCCCGTGTACTTGACCCACGTGGGAACCATGCACGCGCAGCGCCCCCTCCGACAAGCGAGCTGGGGCCACACGAGCACGTGAACTAGGAAGGAGGCTCTCAACAGACCGCGTTCCGGCTGAGGCTTTCCCGAGAACGGAGCCCAAGAACGGAGCCTCAGCCCAGCGCGGCGGCCCGCCAGCGGCCCTTCCTGCGGCCCCACGGGGCAGCCGTGGGCAGTCAGGGCCGCGGCTCTGACCCCGCGGCCGGGAGGCTCCAGGCCGGCTGTGTTCCACGGCGACGTCGAGAAGACACCCGCCCTTCTTCCTGCCGGTCCCGAGCCTGGCCCTCAGCCACCGCTGCCCGCTTCGGAGAGCTCTCGGGGCCACGCCCCAGGGCAGGCGGCCACGGCCCCTCTCCATGGTGACTGGGTAACTCTCAGGGAGGCCCGCGTTCCGCCCTTAGTGGCCACCCAGCTTCCTCGCAGAGGGAAAAAAGGAACTCGTCCGTGCACACGCCCAGCACCCCGAGTGTCCGGAGCGGCCACGTGGGCTCCAGACGAGCCTCATCGCACCGGCCCCGCCACCCAGTGCGGGCCGGGGGCGCAGAGTGGGGAGGAAGCGGGCGCTCCCGAAACCGGAGCGGCAGGGCAGGAGCCTGATCCGACGGTGCCGGCCCTTCCAGGCACAACCCTCATTCCGTGAAACCGGCTGTAAACAGAGCTGGGGAGGGGCCGCCGTGCCTGCCAAGGGAGGCAGAGACCGAGTGATTTACTGGAGGAAAACAAGTGTGCGTCCACACTGGGCACCGAGCGCGCACACGCGCCCGCGCAGGAAGCCAGCGCTGCACGGCTGCGGCTGATAAGCTCCCGGGGGTGGGGTGGGGTGGGGTGGGGGTGGGGGGCAGAGAAACAGGATCCTCTCGGCGTCCTTGGCTGCTCACGGACGGGGTCTGCGGTCCAGGCGCACAGAAACGTGGGGCTCGGGATAAAGGTAAGCAGCCTGCGCCGAAGGCTACGCTATGGCTGCACCGGGGACAGGCGGCTGGGAGGGGCTGGGCCGGGGGGGGGGGACGCCCTGAATGGTGAGTGCCGAGTGTCCCCCGCCCCCCCTCCCGCCACACCTGAACCGGGAGGGAAGGACGGGCTCGTCACACCACGAGCGCAAATCCTGGGGTCCCGGCCTGGGCGCCGAGCGCGAGCCCGCCTTTCTCACTAGCAACTACCCCGTGTGAGTTCAACGCCGGTCTTAAAGATGGCGGAAGGCCCTTCCTTTCGTGGGGCTGCGGCTCCACGTCTCGGTCTCCTTACGAGGAGGGAGGCCGGTACACGAGAGTAGGTGCGACACCTCGGGCAGACCCCACGGGCCCTTGGGGAGGAGGTGAGCCAGGCAGGGCCAGACCAGAGGGGGTCTGCCTGTGGGCCGACCACGGCTGAGACGGATGCACTGGGATGTGAAACGTCTAGTGGCCACAAGAACGCGCGGTGTTTCCTGGGGACTCGAGGCCTGTGAAGTCTGGTGGAGAAGCTCTCCACAGCCATGGGCCCCCGTTCGCTGTCCCCCGGTTATGGTCAGAGCCGTGGTTCGGCGTGCAGGAGCCCAGAACAGAGAGGAGACCGCACTTAAACATCCACAGCCAGCTCCGGATGAGTTCAGGAAGGAGAGTGGAAACCAGCCGTGTAATCAGCTAAAAGATGACACAAAAAGGACCCCCCACCACCCAGCTTTGGGAGACCAAAGCTTCCTGAGGAACCACAGGTGTTCCAGGAACACGCCAGCAGCCCAGTGCTCCCGCTGCACCCCAGGATCCGGTTCCTGGGGTGCAGGGTGCCCACCAGGGCTAGAAGCTGAGGAGCGCGGTCTAGATTTAGGGACTCAACCCATGCTGTGGATTACAGCGAACACTTCTAAAAGTGATGTAATCAGCACGTGTGGGCAGAATCTGGCCAGCCCGGCGCCCGGCGCCCGGCAATGGCCCGACCCCAAGCATCACTCCGGTCTGACGGGCTGCTGGGCGGCATTCACGAGAATTACAAAACACTCCCACCGACTCGATGTCCCTGAACGGGAGCTCACGCACCGACTGCCCACCTGCCCATCACAGCCGATGCAGGCGCACTCCTGTTGTGGGGACCCCCAACCTCCCTTTACTTCCTGGTTAACCCCCTGACGCCCCACTGGCTCACTGCCTCGGGGGAAATCAGCAGGTAGATGTCTGTGTTCACCGCCTGATCCCCACCCGACCCCCACGCCAGGCTCCAGCCTGCAGTGCAGCGGCAGGTGTGGGCAGGGGCTGGGGTCCGGCACCAACAGCAACAGGGCTGGCAGAACCCTCAGCCCCTACGCCCAGGAAACAAACGTGCACTCTGCACGTGTTCGCCCGAGAGGATTTCTTATTCTGAGAGTAGGAGATCAGGATGGGCCGAAATTCATTTTGCACGGAAGGTGTTCCTCCAAAGGACCGTGACGCGTGAAGAGTGTGCTCTTTCCTCACGTGTGGGTCCTCCCGGCCAGCCGCACACCCACGCCTCCCGTGTGCTAGACCACGGGCCACTGGTTTGCACTCCAGTGGGGAGGGGGGGCGGGGGGGCGCAGCACAAGGTTCCCTCCGAGGGAACCCCATCACCGGGGCCCCGTGGTGGCCCAGTGGACACCAAGGCGTGAGCCTCTCACCCACGGTGGCCACCCCCACTTCCGCACTCCTCCTCAGGTGGGGCTCCCACCGCCTGGCTTAGCGCCTCCTGCTCTCCCAGCTGCGTTCAGGGCGCACCTGTCACCTGCCAGCCTGTGCAGCTGCCCGCGACCTGCTCCCACGTGTGCACCCACACCCGCTCTCGGGGACAGAGACGCAGCGTGCTGGTGCAGCCCAGGTGGCAGGAGAGACGGGGCGGGTCTCTGGCCACCAGACCTCAGACACAGGTGTGGAGGGCGGACGGACGCACAATTCCCACACACGCCGGGAAAGGTCCGGGCAGGGCTGTGGCAGCCTCCTGTTCCCACCCAGGAGGCTGTGGAGGGTCACCCTTCGTGGGAAGGCCCATACGCATCACGGCCCTGCGTGCCGCGCCACGGGCACCTGTCCTTCTAAAACCCCTTTCAGTAAAGAGGCTGAAAAGGAGGTGGTCACGGGGTTCGCTTAAAGCCACTGGGTGGTGGGGGGCAGGACGGGAGCCCAGGACTGGGGGTGGGGAGCCCTGCAGGGTGTCCCCGCATGGTGGAGAGAAGCCAGGACGGGAGGCAGCGTGAAGGCTGCCTGAAGCGGCTTCCCCGGCGGGATCTCGGGCGCATCATCCAGTGCTCAGATTTCTCTAGAAACGGGCTCGGGGAGGCTCGTCGTGGCCGTCAGGGTCACGGCAGTATCGTGACCTTGCGGGCCCAGCTCAGGACCTAGGGCAGCCACGGACAGCGACTTGGCTCTCCCAGAACACGCACGCTCGGGACAGAGTTTTTCCGGAAGGGCCCGCAGTCTCTAGCCCTTGCCCTGCTAGCTTAAGGGGCGAGGCTTCCTTCGGGCACCACCTCCGCATCTCTGAGGGGCTGGCGGGGCCCGGGGCTCTGGCTAACCTTCCGCTGCTTTCTCCCGCAGCCCGCCATCATGTGGAGCTGCGGCCCGCTCAACGGCACGGGCGGCGTGGAGGACCAGCCGCTGTGCCAGCACATGCATCTGGTCCTGTCCGTCTTCTCCCTGCTCTACCTGGTGGCCGGCGTCCCCGTCGGCCTGGGCTACAACGCCCTGCTCGTCCTGGTCAACCTGCACGACCAGAGCAGCATGACCATGCCTGACGTCTACTTCGTCAACATGGCCGTGGCGGGCCTGGTGCTCAGCGCCCTGGCGCCCGTGCACCTGCTGGGCCCCACCGCCTCCGGGTGGGCCCTGTGGGGCTTCGGCAGCGAGGCCCACGTCACGCTGCTGGTGCTGTTCAACGTCTCCTCCCTGGTGACCATGTACTCCACGGCCCTGCTCAGCCTCGACTGCTACATCGAGCGGGCGCTGCCTCGCACCTACATGTCCAGCGTCTACAACACGCGACACGTGTGCGGCTTCGTCTGGGGCGGGGCCCTGCTCACCAGCTTCTCCTCCCTGCTCTTCTACGTCTGCAGCCACGTGGCCGCCAGGATCGTCGAGTGTTCCAAGATGCGGGACGCGCAGGCCGCGGACGCCATCATGGTGTTCATCGGCTACGTGGTCCCCGCCCTGGCCGTGCTCTACGCGCTCGCGCTCATCTCGAGGATCCGGAAGGAGGACACGCCGCTCGACCAGGACGCGGGGAGGCTGGACCCCTCGGTGCACAGGCTCCTGGTGGCCACCGTGTGCACGCAGTTCGGGCTCTGGACGCCTCACTACCTGACCCTCCTGGGGCACACGCTGCTGGCCTTGCGGGGGAGGCCCGTCGACAGGCACCACCTGGGGATCCTGCTCTTCGCTAAGGACCTGGCGAGATTCCTGGCCTTCTCCAGCAGTTCTGTGGTGCCGCTCCTTTACCGCTACATCAACAGAAACTTCCCCGGCAAACTCCGGCGGCTGATAAAGAAAATGCACTGCGGGCGCCAGAGCTGCTCCCCGGACCAAGCAGGGGTACAGCAGGTGATGGCGTAGAGCCGGCGGCTGGGGTCGCGGTCGCGCGCTGAGCGCGGGTCCTGGGGCCGCCACCAGTGCCCCGGGTGGGGTCATCGGACGGGCAGTCAACGGTGTACTTCCCGGAGGCACGGTCCGGGCCCCCTCCTGGGAGACAGGCGACCGACACTTGACCTGGATGCACAGCACTTTGTCACTGCCCGCCCTGTCACGCTCTTCCCCGGGACGTCACTGAGGCCGGGACCCAGAACAGCACGAGGCGTGTTCTCTCCAAGTTTTCTGCTTCCAGACAGGCCGCTCTTAGGCCAAGGCCGCGAGGTCCAAGGCGGGAGGGGCCTGGCGTGAAAAACAGCTGCCTGCCCACCTGCTTCGGGCGGACGCGCTGCTCGGTGGTGCGGGGCCACACCCGCAATAGCGTCCTCAGCCTGGCCGCCTCCACCCTGGGTCTCTGAACGAAGTCAGGAGAATCCAAATCCAGTGTTTGTATTCTGTGCCGGCAAAATACCCGATTCTGTCTCTTTACTTGCGCTTATAAAGAGATTCGACAGAAGTCACCAAAGCCTGAAAGCAAAGGAAGCAACACGAAGGGCGCTCCCGTTGGACGGACGGACGGGCGGGCTCCTGCTACCGCAGGGTCGTGCCGGGTGGGGTGAGGCGGGGAGAGGCGCGTGCCGTGCCACGCACACGGGCAGCGTGCAAATGCTTCAGAAGGACAGGGCCGGCAGCGTGGCTGGTCTTAGGCGGAGGGCCCTTAACTGGTACCCCTGCTGCCCTCCCAGGTGGCTTCAGCTAACCGTCTTCAGTAGAAGCCAGCTCCCCAAAGTGTGCACAAAACCCCACGCTAGTAGTAAACCGGAGAGAGGAAAGCACGGTGAGGATTTCCAGCCTAACACAGAAGCTGGGAGGGACCGCCTGGGAGACACAGGCCTGCAAGGCAGAGCCCGGTCTGGCACCGGGGCAGAGCGTGGGGCCACCACTGCCACCTTGCACCCGACAACAGCCTGCTTCGCCAGACGCGGCGCGTGCCTGGATCCTTCCGCGCCGCGTCCCGTAAACACCTGCTCTAAAACCGTGGCAGTAGAAGCCCCCTGCTCTCCTCAACGCCATCCGCTCACCTGCACCCCGACGTCACGACGCACCACAGGCCTGCAGCCCCCTAACTGCACCTCTGAAACCCACAAAGCTCTAAAAACAGGAAGATTTGTTTGTCAAGTTTGCGGCACATTCCCTTGGTAGCAAACGTTGAGCTGAAGGGGTAGGAGAGCGCTTTTCTGAGCAAAGATGAGTGTGAATGTGACTGCGGGGCACTGGCCCGGCCCCACAGGGCCCCGTAACACGCAGTACACACAGCATGTTAACCGTGTGCGCGCAAACGCAGAGAACAGGTGGACGTAGGTCGTTTGCCAAAAGCAGCCGGAAGTATGCACACGCCGTAAGATCTCATTCGTACGTCACCCTACGCTTTCCTGCGGGGTTACGGTGACAGGGAGCGGCTGGGGCTGGCAGCTTGGGAACTCCAACCCGCGTTTAGGTTTGTGCATCCAAAAATGTGTTGCTTTCTGTCGCTGCTCAGCAATACACTGTATTTATTTATTTATTTGTTTATTTTTCCCTTCTGACCCCCTTCACCCGTTTCTCCTCCCTGCCCCGGCAACCACCAATCCACGCTGTTTCCGTGGCCTTGGTTGTTTTTCTTACAGATCCCCTGACCACTGAGATCATGTTCTACTCCTCTTTGACTTATCTCACTTAGCACAGTGCTCTCCAGGTCCGTCCGTGTTGTCGCAAACGGCCAGATTTCATTTCGCAAATGCAGCCAATTTATGGCTAATATTCCGCGGTGCGTGTACCCGCCCCCCCCCCCCCCCCTTCTTCTTCATCCACTTGTCCGTCAAGGGACACTCAGCTGCTTCTGTGTCTGGTCTGTTGTGAATAACGCTGCAGTGAACGTGGGGGTGCGGACACCATTCTGACTCAGTGCTTTTGTTTCCTTTGGGTAGATACCCAGAAGTGCGATCGCTGGATAAGTAGACCCGCTTTTGACTTCTGAGGCACATCTGTACTGTTTTCACAGTGGCTGCAGCAGTGCGCATCCCCACCAGCGGTGCACGAGGACCCCTTTCCCGTACTCCCTCGCCAGCGCTCAGTGTCCTCTTGGTGGCGGCACCCTAGCAGGCGTGAGGAGCACCCACTGGGGCTCTGACGCGCTCCTCTGACGAGTGCCGCTGAGCACGTTCTCACATACGCGTTGGCCGTCTGCGTTCTTTGCAGAAATGCCTGTTCTCATCCTTTGTGATCACGTTTTATTTTGCTACTGGGTTGTGGGAGTGCTTTACGTATTTTGGAGATTAGTCCCTTATCAGAGATATCAACGTACTAACTTTTGAGAACCTGAAAACTTAACTCTGACACATCTGAGCCGAGGATGGCAAAGTGTGGCTTTGCGTTTTGCCACATTCCATTCAGGGAAATCGCTCCATTTGGCCCTGGTCTCTCGGGAGATTTAGCCCATGACTTGGTTGCCATTATGTTTCTGTCTGCAGAATATATCCCCTCCGGGATGATGCGATGACCGAGTTCAGAGTCTGCCTGTGCAGAAGCATGAAAATACACTGGACACCAGGGTCCTGGTCTGACTCGCCCCTGGTAGCTGTGAAATTCTGGACAGGTGGGGCCTAATCTACTTCCTGGCCAGTAAATCAGGGGCAGAATTAGAGAAGTTTCTGGGTTGCCTCTGTCCGTGAACGTGCTAGTTCTACTGAAGGGCGCAGCGCCCCTCTGCTGCAGGGTTTCCCCCAGTCCTGAAAGTCTCAGACCCGACCCCCTCCGCTCCTCAAGCTGTGGGCTGCACGGCGGGGGGGTCCCGCGGCCCCAGCTCCACTGGGGAACTCTCGTGTTGGCCGAGCGAACGGCGGGTTGCAGAGTGCCCGGCATTGCAGCCGTGGGGCCTCTGACCTCACACACACCTGCTACCACGGAGTCTCAGTCCTCGTCCTCTCACGGCGGGTGGGCGGGGCTGGGGCCAGGGGCAGTCCCAGGTCCACCACACACGGGCAGGCTCTTGGGTCGGGAAGCCAGCACCGTTCTTAGGGGACACGGGACCCGGCGAGTGGGCTGGTTTGGGGTGGCAGTGCTATTTCAAATAAAAAGACCCTTTTCCTCGCTCATCTGTTCTGCTCTTTGCTCTAGAAAGAGCTCCTAGGAGAAGAGGGAGATCCCAGGGGCACAGAGCCGAGAGCCACGTGGGTCTCCGCCCACAGCCCCGGAGTCCCTCACCCCAGCTGGGCTCCCCCGAACAGAAAAGGGGCCGAAAATCACGGTCTTGTTTTCACTTTCCCAGTGGCTTTGGTTGCAGCCTGGCTTGTTTCTGGTGACCTCCGGAGGCCTGAGTGGGTCCCACCCGTGCCGGTGACAGAGGGCCCCCGGGGACGGGTGGCAGGCTGGGCGTCTCACGGAGACCCGTCCGCTGCTTTCGCGGCATCCCGGGTCTCACGGCTCGACTGGCCTCTCTGCTCTTCTCCTCACTGGGGACGCCTCCGCCACCAGCCCCACGTGCTTCCCACATGGCTTTTGTCCATCCACAGGCACCTGGGCTGGATCTGGGGCGACTGGACGCTGCCTCCAGCGCTCCTGCCACGTGGCCCAAGACATGGAAAGAATGCTGAGCTGAGAGAAGAATGAGGAGTCGGTCGGGAAAGGCTCCAGTAGACTGTGAACGTGATCCGACGTGTTACACGTGTATTTTTTTAACTCACCCATCTCGATGTCTCCCAGTGGAAGTCTATGTTCCAAGGCCATTAATTTTGTTATCAGTCCCTCGTATTATACTTTTTAAGTTAATCTTAATTTTGCTAATCACAACAACTCATCTACCTTGTCGTGCTTATTTAAGATTCCAGAAGGTGAATTTAATTTTAGGTTTGCTTCACGAAGGTTATAAAATTTATCACGGGAAACCAGATCTCCTGCTAACTGGCAGATGCATCGGTAAGACAGACCCCCAGGCCTTCATGGAAAGCACGTGATAAAGGACAGACCTGGAGAAAATGATTAAGAAGCTAAATTGCAAGTGAAGTGCTTGGATTTAAAGTCAGCTGGAAAACTGGGGGAATTTTTCATTTCTCATCTGTTGCGTCTCTTCCAGAGGTTGTACCGTTTGCCTCGAGTTCTACGTAAATCACAGATCCTGCTGAAGAAAAACCCACACGTTTGAAGACTTAAGTCACTTGACACACATCACCCACCTTCGGAATTCTCAAAATGTGTATTTCCAGGGGTGTATGACGTGTAGCAGAAACCGGCACGGGACTTAGCCTATTTCCCCTGGTGACACGGGGCCCGCCACTTTTCGTTACTCCTCTGTTGCAGTGGCACAGCAGCAGCGTGTACCTGCACGCTCCCTCGGGCAGGGCGGGGCGCACCCCGAACCCCGTGAAGACAGCCCCCCAAGTCTGGCAAACGTTCTTTCCCGAGAACAGACACTTGACAACTGCTGACGCGTCCCGAGGGCCGAGGACAGAACTGAGTGGCCCCAGCGGCTCCGTGTGGGAGGGCCTCGTCCCCCCGGGCAAGAGGGGAGCGTGCCGTGCACACGGCGAGTAAATCTGAGTAATGAACAGTGAGTCTCTGGGAATGAAAGAATCCGAATTTACCCATCTTATGTTAATAAAGAACGCGAGGCGCAAAGAATTTTACGATTTGCCTCATTCCGTACGTGTGTAAGACAGAAAAAGCAAAAAGGGGAAAAAGCATTTGTTGAGCGGCTATGACATTATCGCCCCTCCTCCCGGTATTTGAAAACCGCTTCCCGGGAGGCTCTTGCGGGCCCGTGTGCCACCAACATCACGCGAACGGAGGAAACGATGCTACCGTCCGAAATGCTGTGAAGTCGGAGCGCGGTACGTTTCTACGTTCCCGCAGGGAACACGGGACTCCCACCCGCTCTGCAGCTGGGAGCGCAGGCGTGTGTGCGGGGCGCCACCTAGTGGCCGCCGGCAGAGCTTCGCCCTGCAGGGCAGCTGGGCGCCGGCCACAGAACCCTGACCGCGCCTGCACAGGGTGCTTCTCGCGGGGTTTACAGCCCATGTGGTCAGGGTCGGCGGGTCGCGCTCGGTGATTTATACCTTGGGGGCTTTCACCCCAAACCAGCCGCGGAAGGGCAGACACCCCGCCCCGCGCTCCCCAACAATCGGACGAGGGAAACTCCGCCCTGCGGATGCCACGTGACTCGGAATTCAGGGCACACTGCGCTTTTCCAAAAACACGCGGTCAGCAGCAGTGGAGAGGAGCACTCGGACCACCTAGGCGCTGCTCCGCACACACACGCGTGTGCACACGCGTGTGCACACACGCACTAAAGCCAACAGAACCTGGCGCAGACAGGGAAAGCAGCCAAGTCCGGCCTAGGACGCCAGACTTCTGCACGGTTACGGCTCAGCGCACTATGTTTCCAGGGAGGGCAACCCCACACAGAGATTTCCGATCGCCAGCTGAAGCCGTGTCAGGGAGCATAGGTGAGAAAGAGACAGTTCAAAGATTATAAACGCTTTTAAAAGACGTTGCAGGGGCGCCTGGGTGGCTCTGTCGGTTAAGCATCCGACTCCAACTCCAGACTTCGGCTCAGGTCACAATCTCACGGGTGGGATCAAGCCCCAACTCGGGCTCTGTGCGGCCCCCACGGAGCCTGCTTGGGACTCTCTCTCTCCCTCTCTCTGCCCCTCCCCAGCTCACGCGTGTGCACCAAGTAAATAAATAAACTTAAAAAGAAACGCTGAAAAGGCTCTCTCTCTAAAGAGGCGGTGGTGAGTGGCAGGGGGCTGGAGGGGAAAGTGCTCCGGCCCGCAGCCTCCGGGCCTGCCCGTGAACGGCCAGCTGGAAGGCCCCACAAGGCCGGCCTCTGCTCCGCGGGGCTGCCCCTCCCGTGCATAGTCTCAAAGCCTGTGGAGCGCCACTACAAAGGGACAGGGCTCCACGGAGCAGGGCCTGGGGCACCTTGACCTAGGAAGTGAGGACAAACGGAGATGACCACGGCCACGCCACCAGTGCCGACAGGACCCAGGCCCCGGCTGGAAGTGGTTCCTCCTGGCCATGTTTGGGACAACTTGAGCAAACGAAAAGTGAAGAATTAAAAGGGAAAAAAAGTCCACAGAGACACTCAAAAAGGCAGGAAGCAGAGGGGAAAAGGAAGCAAAGGAGAAAACCAGTGCGTCTCAGCCTCAGGAATGGAAGGATGGGCACCACACAGGGAGGTTATGGGCAAAGACGGCCAGGAGCGTCCGTGTGGTCCAAGCAGCACCTGCGGCCAACTTCTCAGCGAGGGGGGCCTGTGAGCAGGGTGCCCAGGCCCATTGCCCCGCCAGAAGCACATGCCCACCTGTACCCGGGGCAGGAGGGGCCTCAGTGCCCCTGAGAGGGGCCATGGGGTCAGGCTGTGCGGCCACGGCTAATGCCCGAAAGGCAAGGCCTGGCCTGCGGGCAGGCAAAGGACAGGCTGGCCAGCGCCCCGGGGGGGCCGGACGCCACACCAGGGAGCATTAGCCCCAAGACGGAGAAGTGAGTAGCAGAGGCAGAACCCGAAAGATGGGCCGGAGGCAGTGCGGGGTGGAGCGGTCCTGCGGGGAGTCAGGGATGAGGGGTGGACGGCTGGGCGGAGGCGTGGAGAGACGGGCCGGCTCCCCACAAAGGAAGGAGACCACAAATTCCTGGTGGGTCCAGACGTCCTGAGCTTGGATCCCAGTGGCCTTCCAATCCCCAAACTGTCTCCCAGACTCCATCACTGTTCCTTGGGCCACTGTCCCTGGACTCTAGGCTAGGTACTCCCAAATTCCTGGCCTCCTTATTTCCACAGGCAGCCCTGTAGGCGGTCCCCAGACTGAGGACGGAAGCCCTCAGGGGCACTGCCAGCCTCTCCGTGGCCCCCCACTGCTCCCTGTGCAGAGCCCGGGCCACCTGGGAGTTCCCATGACCCTCCTGCCGGGCCGGGTCACCCATGGCTCAATATCCCCCTGACTTCCCAGGTCGTGCGGTCATGTGACTAGCAGCACCGGACAGGGGCCGGGCCTCGCGGGAGCTGAGACACGGGGGACGTACAGCGGCCTCTCCTAGAAGCCAGCAGCTGCCGCAGCGTGGCCCACGCTCCACGGCGACTTTCGGGCAGCGGGACCTGCGGGCCAGGAAGGAAAGCCCGTCGCGGTGAATCCCTGCCCGGGTGTGCTGTCAGGACGGTGGACGGACACCTGCCCGAACAGCAGCGCAGACAGACAGGGCCTGCCCCTCGAGTGCCTCCACTCGCTGAGGGGGTCAAGGAGATGCTTCTGTGACGACCCAAGGTTCCACAGGGTGTGAACAACGCTCTTGCAAAGTGCCTGCTCCCGCAGGCCCCCTGCATGTCGCGCCCCGCCTGCCCCCCCCCCCCCCCCAGGAGCACGGAGCCCGCACCCCTCCCGGCCTCGGCCGACGCCTTTCACCTCCCCACCCGCAGCGCCCCATCCGCAAGGGGAGAGCCGGGCAAACACGGCCAGCGGGCCGTGCACTGCGACGGGAAGTCAGGTCGGAGCCACAATAACCCAGATACGGTTTTCCTCTGAGAGATGTGTCCACAAAGCCCAGATGCCCCAGTGTCTGAAAAAGCCCCGTTACTTAGTGCTATGGGTCTGCTGTGAGATTCCGCGGGTGACGGAGGCCACGCGAGCCAGGAGACAAATCAGGAAGTAGCCGGCAGGCCAGCCGCCTTGGCGACAGGCCAGCCCGAGACGCCGGCCCACACGTCTGTGGGGCTCGCTCCCGGGCCGCGGCCTGGGCTGGAACGGAGGCGTCAGTCCGTAGTTGGCCCATCCTCTCCTCCGCTTGCTGACTGGACAGCAGCAGGACGACGACAGAGCAAAGGGGGACAGAACCGGGGGAACGGGGATCGGCTGCCGTCAGGCAGGAGGAAGCCGTCTGAGGGGGCGGCTGCAAGCTCCGCGCACCTAAGAACAGCGGAGGCCAGCGGCGTTTGCCTCAAGTAATCCATTCCCAAACACGGAAAGGTGTCTTAGTGACAAGAGTCAAGACCAAGGGGTCGTTAGTGCTGGTATTACGGGAAGCGACAGAAGAGGTGACTCCCCCGCAGCCACTCATCTTCGTCTCTAGGGACCTGCTTCCCTCCCCCGACACGCACGGCGGAGGAATCACGCGGCACGTGGCTCCTCCCACCGAGTGCCACGTCTATACCCCCCCCCCCCCCCCCCCCCGGCCTCGGGCCGGTATCTGAACACCACTCCTCACGGCCGAGTAACCGCATCCCCTCGTGCGACACACATCGACCCGCACGGGGCTGCCTCCGCCTGTGGCCACTGTCGGGGGGGGGGTGCTGCCGTGAACACGGGTGTGCCCGTTCTGCACGGGAGAAGGCCACCTGTGGAGGCCGCGCGGGACGGCGCGGTGACGTCCGCAACCTCCGCCATGGGCAAAGCCGAGGACAGACGTCCCTCCCGCAGAGAACGTGTCCTCACGCGCAAGGACAACACCCACCCGTGCGCCCTGGGAGACGGGGGTGGGTGACAGAGAGTCGCGGGTCCGGGAACGAGCTGCCGCCTTCCCAACACGGGGACGGCGACGCACACCGCGAATCGGGGACAGGGCCGCTGGGCCGCAGCCTGCACTGTGAGTTCCCGCTCCAGGGGGACAACCCACCCACGGGCCGGCCCCGTGGGCAGGGGAGGGCGTAGGGCCAAGGGCATCCCCTCCACGCTCTCGCCCATCTCCAGGGCCCGTGTGCGCTTCGTGTATGCAGAGCTCGGACACACTTTTACCTCCTCGCCAGCGCCTGCCAGGAAACCGCCTTCGCCTGGCCCCGCACGTGGCACCGGGGGCACGTGGCCGCACGAGGCGGCGGCAGGCCCGGGGGTGAGGCGGCCCAGCGCCCCGTCCCGGGAGCCGTGTCTTCCTGCACCTCAACCCTGATTCAGGGCCCGGGGCCTCGGGGCGCAGACGATCCCAAGCGGAGATCCCAAGCGGGTCCACAGACACGCAGAGCCAGGATGTGACAAGAAGGCAGGCCGAGTCCTCAAGACCCCTCAGGAGGAGGGTGCTGGGGCTCCCGAGCGGTAGACGGACAGCGGGCTGGACAGGGGGACAGGCCAGGCTGGGCCGCAGAGGCTGGCCCACCTCAGACACACACGGGGCCTCGTCTCTGTGAGGGTCCCGGCTCGTGGCAGAAACCTGGCTTTGCCGACTGTCCTGGGCCCCCCACGTCCAGGTGTGCTAGCTCATTTAGCCCTCCAAGACCTCAAGGGGCAATGCTGTAATTACTGCCAATTTGCAGGAGGGGACGGAGTCCTGGGGGCTAAGCAGCCGGCCTGACACCCCCAATGTCAAGGCTTCAGGCTCTCCCCTCCACTCGGGACCAGGGACTCAGGACGTAAGTCTCCGTGGTTCTTTTAGCAGCCACGCTTGTCCTGTGTTTCGTCCACCGGCCCACGGCCGGCTCGGCTGAAGCCTGGGCAGGTAGGGGACCAGGGTGAGTGGGGAAGGCACCCCAGAGAGCGGAGGCAGCAGCCCATGCAGGCCGGAGGAGGACGCTGCCTGTCTGCCAGCGGGGGCCACGGCACAGAGCGAGTGCACCGAGGGCACCGCAGGCAGGAGCCAAACCACACACCGGCCCTCCCAGTGGCAGCAGCTGGGGAGGACCGTGGTTTTGTCAGCTTAAGGAAGACAGGAGGTCGGGGCGGGGAGGGGGCGGGTGGCCAGCCAGGCCTGTCGCTCGTCCAGTAGCTCAGAAATTCCCCCGCGAGGCTGGGGGAGTTCACAGGGAAGGCTATCTTGCTAACTCAGGGCTCTCGGAGGAAGAGACCGCCAAGGCCCAAGCTCATGGGCGCGGGAGGCAGGATGCCCCCAAAGCGTACG
The DNA here is from genome assembly GCF_028018385.1 of Neofelis nebulosa. Taxonomy (NCBI): domain Eukaryota; kingdom Metazoa; phylum Chordata; class Mammalia; order Carnivora; family Felidae; genus Neofelis; species Neofelis nebulosa. The sequence continues at coordinate 793,134 of NC_080799.1, forward strand.
ACAGAAACGGGTACTGCCCCCTGGGAGCTCACTCTCGCCTAAGGAGGGGGGGCCCAGATTCCACTGACGAGAACGTCGCCCCATGACACCGTCCACAGGAGGGGCCCTTTCTGGGGGCAGTGCCCACCCACCGGCCGCGTCATCCCCAGGCATCCTTCCAATAGCTGCGGGAAGCTCTGTAAACCTACTTGTGACAGGAAGCGGGGGTGGGGGGGTGGGGGGAGGCCTGGGGCTGCACATGGGGACTCGGAACCTGGAGACCCTGCTGGGGTCGCACACAGGGGCTCCGGACCCCCGAGCGCCCGCACAGGGGGCCGAGGGAGGCACACCCGGCCCTGCCGTAGGCCAGGGCTCCTCTGCTCGCCTGTGCACTGGGGGCTGGAGGCCTTTCTTCCCTAGAGGCCACGCACGCTCGTCAGGGACAGGGGGCTGGTGGCCACGGGGATCTAGTGACAAGGCACCTCGTCACCCTGGGAGCCCAGAGGAGAACGCAGGCCTGAGACTGGCAGTGGCCCAGCCCCCTCTCCCGGGCCCCAGGTCTCCCATCGCTAGGGGAGGTCAGCCCCTATCAGTGGTCCTCAAACCTCTGGGAGGCTCCCCCACTCCAAAGCAGCTCCTCCGACCCCAGGCTCTGGGAACAGAGGCCCCAGGCCGGTTCCTTGTCAGCTCCTCGCCAGCAACAACACTGCCGTGGGGGCCACACGTTGTGAGAGACCTTCAAACAAAACACTCTCCAGCCCCAGCCTTGCTGGTGCGGGGCTCCCGGGGGCGTCCTTCGCCTCTCTGGAGCCTCTGTGGGTTTCGCACGGAGCTCACGTGGCCCTTGGATGCCATCAGTGACCCCAGCGGGCAGGGTGCTGCAGAAAAAGTCCCCCAGCTGCATAAGGGACGCAGACACCTGGCGGGGGAGACACGTAGAGGGCTCTGCACGTCATGTCTCCCGCCGGTGCAGGCTCAGGGAAGCCACGCGTCCAAACCCGTGTCTCAGCTCTTACTTCCTTGAGGCAGGCCCCCTCCTTCAGGAATTTGGGGACCCCCAGGCCACTTCCTGACTCTCCGTGCTGACCCCATCCTCCCTCCAAAACTTGCACCTGCCCCGTGCCCAGCCTTGCCAGGCCACGGGTGACCGGCGCCCTTCAGGCGACAGCGCCCTGACTCTGCCTGACCCCGAGGGAGGCTCTAGGCACAGGCCCGCAGGGCAATAAGGGATCAGTCCGCCTCTGTGTTCAGGACTCTGGCTGCCTGACGCCCACACCCCGTTGTCCGGGGGGGCAGAGGGCAGAGCCCCAATCCTGGCCTGGGTGGTGCCAACGCGGGCCCTGGGGCCGAGTGCTCTCAAGGGAAGGCTTCGGGGGACTTTCCCTCAGCAAGACAGGTTGTGAGGGCTTCTTCTGTATCACGGGTGGGGTTTTAGGTCCTATTTCAAGTTGCAGACGCTGCCCGCTTTCTGGGAGGGACTGTTTAGCGTGTGGAATCCACAGGAAACCGCTGGGTGCCCACAGTCGCTGGGAGGCACACGCGTTACTTGTTCCGGCCGCCACTCCGGGGCTCTGTACGTAGGCCGACTTGAACCTGTCTGGGTCACGCGGCCAAAGCATATGCTGTTCCCAGTGCAGCCTGTGTGGCTGGAACGACCTAAGACTGAATTCCTGTCCTCCTTACAGAACTGGAGGTCTCTGCCCGGCCGCTGCCAGCAAGGGAGCTCGTGGAGAGGGGAGGACCGGAGACGGACAGGAGCCGCCAGCACAGCTCACAGGCCCCGGCACAGGTCAGCCGCCGACCCTCTGGGCTTCCTTTTCTTTCCCTGCCTCCGTCTGCTTCCCCACCACCCGCTCAGCCGCCAGCCGGGGGACGGGCGATTTCACGGCTGAGCGACGCTTCACTCTGAAAACTCAGGTTTCTTTATACTGTAGACTGGCTCCGGTAAAAAGTAAAACAGAGTTCGTTTTCCTAGACTTTCAGCCTGGAAGTGACTGAACAGACCGTTCGGGGCTTCCTCGTTCAAAAAAGATGATCAGTGGCTCCAACGCTGTGTCCTGAAGACAGAACCGGAAAGGCTTGTCCACGGGCAACACACGCATCTGGATGCAGACTGAAGCCGCCAGAGGCGTGGCTAGCGCGGGGGCACGAACACGGAGAAGGTTCGGTCTGGCAGAGCACAGTGTATGCCTTCCAGCAGCCACATCTGGGACGTGTATGTTTCATGGGGCACGAATCGGGGGCGGGGGGCGGGGGCTCTTTCCGCGACTGCGGTCGGGAGGAGCTGGGAGCCCAGACCTGGCAGCGTTTCTACCCAGAGGCCTGGGAAGGAAGGTTCAAGTTTTCAACGCGAGCAGGGGCGGCCAGGCTTCCGCACAAGGTGGGCTTTGTGTTCAGGTGACGCTCAGTGTGGTGTGGAAGGAAAGGGTCCCCCCACCAGCTGAATCCTCTCCATAAGCGGGAGGGAACCGGGCGCCCCCACACACACCACCCCGTCTGACAAAATCTTCATAAAGATGCTGGGTGGTGATATATACGCACGGGCTGATCACTTTGTCCAAGATCACAGACCCACGGTGCGAAAAGCTGGGCCTCCCAGCCCACAGAGCGCCAGTGTTCCCCTGCTGCTGGGACAGGGCAATGACGGAAGCCCAGGGGCCAAGCCTTCAACCTCTGGGGACAGGCCTGGGTCCCGCGTGGGACCCTGAGGGGGCAGGCGGCTCCCAGTCAGGCTCGGCCGGGAGCCCGAGGAGGGTCAGGGCAGCAGAGGGCCAGGCCGGACGTGAAAGGTAGTGACGGCAGAGCAGAGACTGCAGGGGAGAGGTGTGCAGGGCCGCACAGTGGCCCCAGCACCCTGTCACCAGGCGGCTGGCTGGCTATGAGGTGCCGAGGGTCCCACACTGCAGTCCAGGACACAGGACACTGCAGTGGCCACGTGGGGGAGGACAGAAATAAGAGTCTGATGGCCAGTCTGGCCCTAACAGGGCGACACGCACCCTGAGAGCCAGCATCGGATGTGGTCCTGGGACCGGCAGGAAGCAGACAGCGTAAGGTCGCGGAACACCAACACCCTCCCATCTGGTCAAAACGGGCGCCTCCTCCCTCGCCCACCCTCCTCCAGATCAGCCACCCAGCCCCAGACCCCACAGCAGGCCGCGCAGTGCCCTCTGCCGCGATGCTCCGTGGGGCTCACGGTCTCATTCACGGGGCCACCAGCCCTGTCCAACCAGGCTCCAGCTACAGGTTCTCTCGAGCTACGACCCTGATGGCCCACGAGGGCAGGGCCACGGGGCCCAGCCACCAGGGCCACGTGGATGGAGGGTGCATCTCCAAACCACGGGTGGGTTTGCAAAACCAGCTCTCCCAGGCTCAGCTTTGGGAAGGAGAGGCTGTCCTCGGCACGCTACATGGAAAGTGCCGGCAAACACAGGGCCCCCGGGGCTTCCGGTGGACACAAACGAGTGCCCCTAAGCTGGGAGATCCCCGTCGTCTCTGCCCTGAGCACCATTCAGACCGGGGTGGGGGTGGGGAAGCTTCTCACAGGGGACTGAAAGGATGGGCCTCTCCACTCACTGTGCCTCTCCCAGCCCGCTGCTGCAGAGCCAAGGGAACCCAGGGGAAGCGCGCCCAGGGTCAGAGAGAGATCACAGGAGCGCCCAGAGCCAGGCCTGCCCTCACAGGAGGGGCAAGCCCTTCCACAGGTGTGGTCTGGCCTCCCAGCTACGCAGGGACACAGAGGTGCCCACGAAGGCTGCAGGGACAGAAGTGAGACGGGGCGTCCGTCCACTGTGTTAGAACGGGTGCTCCCTCCAGGTCAGAGGGGCATGAGCTGCGTGCCCCGGGGGGGGGGGGGGGGGGTGTGCCCGCGTGTGTCTCCCGGGGGGCAGGTGTCCGCACGTGTGCACATCAAGTGTGTCCGGGAGAGACGAAGAAGGTCTCAGGAGACTCAAATGGAGGAAAACGGAAAGAAACCTTCACTCTTTACCCTTTTAAGGAGGTTATTTTCCCCACAGGCCACAGGCGACATTCCGGACAGTTCAGGAATTCGCGTCTTCAGGCAACCAGGATGGGGACGAGGGGGCTGCCCAGTAGCAGGTCCCCACAGAAGGGTGTGGGCAAGCAGCCACACTGCCCCTCGTGTTCCCGTCCCAGCCCACGGGTCCACGAAAGCTCACGCCCTCCACACCGCGCCTCTGTCAAGTGGGCCGGGCTGGACGGCGCAGGGCCTGGCCACGGATGGGCTGCACGGTGACTCATCGGGCCCCAGGGCTCTCAGTCTGCAGGGAGCACAGGAGACTGGGATGGAAACATTTATGCAGCCAAGACCAGAAGGCGCTAAAGAAGCCAAGTCCTGCCAGAGGGAGCGCAGGAGCCAGGGAGGGAGGAGCTGGCCACGAGGGAGAAGGGCTTGGCGCCTCGGGACACCACGGGAAGGAATCCTCCCGAGGGCCCGGGCGGGGCAAGAGGCCGTCGACGTGCTCCATCCTGTAACTCAACGTCTGCCCACCTCCCTGCCACCAGATCGACACAGAGCGTGTAACGCGGCCACCACCACTCACACACCTGCCACGCCACGAGCTGGTGGAGACGCCATGGCGCCCGGAGACGGTGGCGCCCCGAGTGACAAGTGCCCGAAGGTTCACATGTGGGACCCACGGGGCTGCAGGCACGGGGACGCGGGGCATCGAGGGGGTGGTGTATGCCCGCTGGCCAGCCGGGCTGAGAGCACAGCGGAATCACCCGGGACGCTGCCTCCAGGGGACACGCTTACGCACACACGTGCACACACTTCCCCCCAGGAGATGCAGCACACCCCCATGTGACCTCAAAGGCTTATGCTCTTTCCACACAGAGAAGCAGCTTATGACCTTCCCAGATCACCTGTGAGACAGGCACAGGACTGGAAAGGACCCAGCAAAACACAAACACGGGAGCGAAAACCCAGAGACCAGGCAGAGGTCCGCAGCGGGGTCACAGCCCTGGAGCCACTGCTCATCCGGTGGGATGACGAGGACCACGCAGAAGCGGGGACCCGAGTGCGCCCAGCACAGCCCCCGGGGACGGGAGGGAGACTCAACCACGGCACGCGGGTCCCTAACGACGCAGCCAGGGGGGCGGAGGCAGCCGCAGGGGGAAGGCCCGGGGGAGCACAGGCTGCACCACCGGCCAGAGCCCCACTCGGGGAGGACGAGGGAGCCCCGCGCACCAACCCTCCTCCCATCCTGGAAGACTATCCAAGGAGCTACAGCCACGAGCTTCGGTAAAGGACACAAAATTCTCAAAGCTCTGGCCTTGTCCAGCTCCCCGGGGACCCTGGAGCTGGACCTTGGCAGCCCTTCCTCGTGGCTCAGAAAAGGGCCCCAGAAGCCCTGGCTCTCAGCCCAAAACTGGCACTGGAACAAAGCACGGGCGGTCCTGGAGGGTCGGCTCGTCTCCAGGGAATTCGGAGTCTCAGGTAAGATCTGGGCTTTAGCACAGGGGTGGGAAGTGCAGGTTCTGGCAGGGAAGCAAAACAGCACGGCCTCGCGGACCGATGCGGGCGGCCTCACGTCAGGTTAGAAACAGTCCGAGCGCATCGACAGGTGCACGGCGCAGGAAGACACGGGGCACGCGCACAGTGGGACAGCATCCACCCGTGACGTGGACCGGCACACGGACCGGCCACGCGCCACGCTCAGCGAGGCAAATCAGAGGACAAGCCCTGCGTGACTCACACACACGTGGAAGCTAAGGAGGTTAAACCCGCTGTAAAAACTGGCAGGGACCTGGGTGGCTCAGAGTGTTGGTTTGGGCTCAGGTCACGGTCTCAGGGCTTGTGCTGGAGCCCAGGGTTGGGCGGAGCCTGCTCGGGATTCTCTCTCCCTCTTCCTGCCCCTCCCCTGCTCACACGCTTCTCCGTCTTTTGAAATAAACTTAAAGAAAAAAACCAGGGAGACGGTGGTTATGGAGGGAGGGGGGTGGGGGTAAAACGAACAACGTGTAAGGACACACACGTGAACGGGAGGTGACAAAGGCGACAAAGGCACAGAGACCCAGCGTACAGCCGACGACCGCAGACAGGATGACGGGAGGCCTCGCCAACACCACCACGGCGGGACTCTCCTCACAGGAACACACCATACGCCTCGTCTTTACAACGCGTGACATCACATTTATCAAACGGAAAATTTAACAACGAACCAGAAAACCTCGCGTTCCCGCTTATAAGTATCCACCCAAGGGGAAAAAATACTATGCTTGCCTGTAAAAATGTACGTGCGTGTATAAAAACCGTAAAGGAGCTGTGACAGCCAAATCCTGGAATTAACCCAAACGTCCCTGGAGTGGCGGACGCACAAGCCACCCCTCTCTGAGCGGGGGAACTGCCCAGCATCAAACAGCAATGACCTCTGACCCGGCACCACGGCACCACGGCATCACGCCGAGGGAGAAAGTGCCTGAGGCACGAGGATTCTGGAAAAGTCCACACGATAGGAGCAGACCACAGAGCAATGGTGCCCGGGGGTTCGGTGTAGGGGAGGGCTGACCGCCAAACGGCCCCGAGGGATTTAGCGGGGAGGGAACCGTTGGGACCCTGTGTGGTGGCGTGTGTGTGACTAGACGCGTCCGGAGTATATGCCCAAGAAGTGATTTTTATTGAACGTCAATTTTGAAAACGTACAGGGTCTCGGGTCGCACGTCCAGGGTCAGGCCTTGATGCTTTAAGTTCCTGGGTGACCGAAGAAATGACTCCGTTGCTCTGTGGCTTAGTCACCTGTGCCGTGAAGTAGGATTTGGCGCGTCCCTACCTCCTGTGGAAAACTGTCGAGTTTGAGGAAATCGTTGTAAGTGCTTCCAACAGCGTGTGGAGGGTGGTAAACACTCGGGACGTCCCAACGGCGCCAGTGAAGGCCCTGAGTCTGGGGAGCCCACCTCGGTGTCTTCTCTGCCCACTGCCCTCCGCTCCTCTGGGGTGAACAGGAAGCGGGGGGAGGGGGCGGGAGGAGGACTGCCGGGCCCAAGAGAAGCCGTAGGGAAGAGCTGAGAGCCAGGGACGCGAGTGCGAGGGCAGCAGGAGAGCAGGAATCACGGACATCTCGCGAGAACCTGTCTTCCACGTTTCTGTGTTCTCTTTCCAGACACGACCCAAAGGTGGCCCTGAGGAGAGAGGAGGCAAGCAGCCCGGCCCCTGGTGGCAGCCTCGGCCCCTCGGCCTCTTGTCAGCGGAGAGACAAGGCGGGCGGGGCCGTGGGCAGCAGGTGCACCGCCCGGAGAGGGCCCCGTGCTCCTGGGCCCAGAAGGAGCCAACCTGAGACAGCCCGGCAGCCCTGCCCAGGCTGGCCTCACCAACAGCCGGCCTTGTCGCCTGCAGGGACGCCTCACCCCTGGGCCCAATTCCGAAGGCACAAAGAGGTGCCAGAACCACACCCTTTGCCCACACAGCCTCGGGGCCCAAGGACCAGAGCCGGCAAACCTCAGTTAAACCCAGGAGACGGAGCTTGGGTGGGGGGGGCGGGGGGGGGGGGACAGCACCCTGCTTTGTGTGCTGCTGGGACACACTGGGGCCTTCCTTTCCTTGAGTGTCCCCCTGCCTGGGAAGGGGCTGTCCTGGAGCCTGGCGAGCAGGCGGGTGGTCTACAGACACGAGCAAGCGTGGAGGCCGGCACACGGCCCCACCACGCGGACGACACGGTGAGGCTGGAGCCCCCTCGGCCCCAAGGAAGGCCCCCTGCTTCGGGAGAAAAGCTCAGGGCAAGGCGAGAAGCAGTCGACAGGCTGATGAGTCTGGGACGAGCTCTCAAGGCCTCCGTCCTCCTGGCTGGGTGACCCAGAGCCCGGCCACCAAATCAGATGACAGAGTGCACTAGCACAAGCCAGGGGGCCTCTGACAACGAATGCTCCCCAAACCACCGGCAAAGACGATACCCTTCGCCCCAGGAAGTGCCCGGAACACTGGCCAGCTGCGGGGATCGGACACGGGGACAGCCTAATGCGGTTTCCCGACCTGTGGTCAATGTTCACAGGATCTTCTTTCCAATTTGCCTTAATTAAAGATTAACATGCCGAATCACTTCCTCTCAGTCCGGCCACTATTCTTAATTGTGAGGTCCCTCAGCGGCCCGGGAATCACTCATCACCATAAGCAGCAGCAACGGACAACATCATGATTTACCGTGTCTCTCGGACAAAGCCGGCCAGATGGGCGCCTGGGGAACATGTGCGCTCACGTCGCGTGGGGGTGGGGGTGCGGAGGTGGGGTGCAGGGGAGGGGTGCGGAGCAGGGACACGGGGCAGGGGTGCAGAGGTGGGGTGAGGGGCAGGGGTGTGGAGGAGGGGCGCCGAGGTGGGGTGCGGAGCAGCGGTCAGAGCAGGGTCAGTCCGCGGGCAGAGCTGTCCGTGCGCCAGATCAAGCGAGCACACGAGGCGTTCCCCCCACCCAGTCCCCGGACGGTGCACCCCACAGCTGTCACACAGGCGAGGCGCCGGGGGGCGTCAGGGGGCAAGAAGGAGAGCCCGCGAGGAGTCCGTGTGCACGAAGACGCCGCGCGAAACAACCTGCGAGTCTAGTAAACGGGGTGCTATTCAGAGCGCCCTCGTGTGATGGCGGGAAGAAAGGCCGTTCACCTGCGCGCTCTACTTCTGAATCACGTGCTGGCGGAGGGTGGCCACACCGCGTGGCTCTGCCAGCCGGGCCCTCGGGGCGCCGCGCAGAGAAGAGGACCGCTGGCGGTGGGGCCGGGCCCGCCCGGGAGCCTTCCATTAACATCAGCTTCCCGGTTTTATTCCTTCGCCTTCCTTCAAAGAACGAGCAGCCTCATTTAGCTAAAGTTTAACGGGGAGGACACACGTCCACAGAAACGGAATTATTTCTGTGACAAAGGACCGGCTGGGAAGGCCGCGAGCCTGACGGCACTGTCACTTAAAGCCCCGACTCAGGACTTCGCAGCCCGGAGGCAGTAAGACAGCTCCCGGCCTCGAGCGCAAGGGCCCCCCCCCCGGGGCCCTGGGGGCAGCGGCCAGGGCGCGCCTCGTTTCAGTCTCTACGGGGGGCGCTGCGAGCACGGTCCCCTCAGACAGGCCAGAGTCCGTCAGAATTTTTCTGGGTCCAGAAGCCGGACGACGTGGTTCACGACCGTGTGGACTGCGGCCGTTCCGCCACGAGGCAGAGCCCCGGCCGAAGTGAGCGCGATTCGCTGGCGGGGCTCCGGACCGGGTCCTCCAGCTGCGGTGGGGGATCAAGGCCCCTGGTGCACACGCTTCGGGGCGGGGCTTGGACGTAACCTCATTCGGAGAAGGCGTTTCTCTCATGCCGAGAAGGGTCCTGCTGACGTTGGGGAGGAGGGGCCGAGGGGCCGTCTGGAAAGCGGGGTGGGCACGTCCTCGCACCCCTGCCCGGTGTCACAGGCACCCAGGCCCCTGCTCCAGGGCGCCCGGCGTAGGGAAGGGGGCTGCCACACCAATCCCCGTGCCCACTCACCTTGGTGGGGGCCCCTCCTACAGACACAGCCCCCGACCCCTTGGCGGGACCCCACGGTGACCCCACGGGAACCACCCGGCACCCGAGCCGCGTCTCCACGGCGGTGGAAGACGTCTTCGCCGCATAGAGAGCGTCTCTCCAGGCGCCTGCGCGTCTACGTGGCCCCGTGTGTCCCGGCGAGCTAGGCGGCCGGGCTCTTCGGCCTGACCGCCCTCGTAAAGGGCCGAGGCCGGCGGGGCGGCCTGCGCGCGTTCCGGCCAGACCCCGCCGTCACCAAGGCGCTGGCGACGCCGCTCTCGCTCGGCGCCGCCAGCAACCCGGGCTGTGCCGTCCTCTCCTTCCCGCCCGCATCCGCTACTTCGACGCGCGGTACGTGCGGCTGGCGATGCCCTTCAAGTTCCCGCCGCGGGGTTCTCCGCCCCGCCTGCGCCCGGCTGCCAAGGGTGCCCGCGGGCCTGCGGCGAGCCCGGCTGCCGTGGCGGGCCGCGCCTCCTGCAGCTCCCCGGGGCCGGTGGCCCCGCCGGGCACGTCCGGGGTGCCGTACGAAGCCACTCTGTGCCAGGGAGACCCGCCGACCGCCCGGCCCGAGTATGAAGTCGTGAAGGTCAGCCCGGGCTTCGGGCCGGCCCGGCGGGCAGCCCCTCCCCGGAGGGACGCGGCCCCTGCGCCCCCCGTGGTTCCGGCCGCCGCCCCGAGTGCGTCTGCCCGCCGGCCGGCCTACCACCCGCACTCCTGTGGCAGGCCCGGCTAACGCTGCAGAGGGACGGGGGCTCGCCCGGGGACGAGCTCCTCACGAGCCCTGCGGAGCGGGTCCTGTTTGGGGAGAGCCGTGTGGCTTCCCTGGCCGGCCTCCTCCTCCACAGGCCCCGCTCAGCATCCCGGAGCACCTCACCCAGGCCTCGCCCGGCGGTGCAGGAAGGGAGAGGCCCGGGACGGCTTGTCCCTGAAGAGAGTGGGGGGGGGGGGGGAGGCGATGCAGCAGACGAGCAAGACGGGCGATGAGGGGGCGTGCCTGGCAGGTAGGGAACAGGATCGTCTGAAGGTACGGAGATCGAGCTTCCTGGCATTCGGCTCCACTTACGCACACGCTCCAGAGCTTGGCTCAAACCAAGGCTTTGCAGTGACAGGAAACCCTGCGAATCCAGGGTGCAGTGAGTGTCCGGGCAGGAGCCGGCCGAACACATCTGACTGGGCTGACAGGTCCTCAATTCTAACGGGTGATTCCACGGTTAGCGTGTCCGCTGGCCGGCACCGGTCTCTACCCCTACCCCGGTCAGACGACGACAACGACAGAATTTATGGCCATGTTATAATCTGGCCCTGAAGGGCTCTTACCTGGTTACCCTTTAACACTGAGAGAGTTTGGCCCTCGCAAGTAGCACCAAGAGCAAAGAAATTTGCCTTGATCTTTCTAAATTTGCCACCATCGGCGGAGTCTGAGAGTGTCACCCGCGTGCTGATAAAGCATCACAAGACGCTTCCTGCCCCGCTGTGGCCTGGCAGGCAGCCGGTGCCCACTGCCAGGAGCTCTGGGTGGCCCGCGAAAAGCTCTGTGCCTAAAGCCTCCGCCGCTCCATTTGACATTATTTGCGGAAAGGCTGGTAACATATGAAACATAAAGTACGAGGTTCAATGATTAACCTTAATCCAAAATGTACATTTACCATTCTTGCTACATTTATATCAAGATCTTCCTGGTTGGGGTGCCTGGATGGCTCCATCGGTTAAGGTCCGACTTCGGTTCAGGGTCATGATCTCCCAGTCCGTGAGTTCGAGCCTCGTGTCGGGCTCTGTGCCGACAGCTCAGAGCCTGGAGCCTGCTTGGGATTCTGTGTCTCCCTCTCTGCCCTGCCCCTGCTTGCGCTCTGTCTCAAAAATAAAGATTAAAAAACAAAAACCAAGATTTTCTTGGTTGAACAGAGAAAGGAGACGGGCAAAGGGAAGGTGTTTCCTCTGGTTGTAGGAAACCCATGCCTTTGAGAGCTTTGATTTTTTATCAAAACTTTACTGTTTAGGGCAATTTTACTAGGTTTGCAACTGAACTGAGAGGGAATGGAGGGAATACCCACACACCCTCCCCGCAGTGACACCCCCACCGGACGGAGCGTTTGTCACAACATGGATGGGATGGACCTACATCGACACGTCACCGTCACCCAGAGTCCCAGTTCCCATGTGGGCTCACTCCTGGGGTGTAGACAGACCTATACTGACACATGTCCTTCATTAAGGCATCACAGAGAGTACCCACTGCCCTAAGACCCCCCCGCCCCGTGCCCTGCCTATCCACCCCTGCCCTCCCCCACCCTTACCACCCCCCACCCCCCCCCCCCGGCCCCGGCACCCACCCATCCTCTACCGGCTCCCTGGCCCTGCCTTTCCCAGAAGGCCACTCGGCTGGGATCACCCAGGGTGCGGCCTCTCCAGACTGGCTTCCTTCACGCAGTAACCTGGATCGAAGGTGCCTCCGCGTCGTTCTTGGCTTCGTGGCTCCCTTCTTTCCGGGGCAGAGTAACACTCCTTTGTCTGGATGGCTTCCACTCTTAGGGATATTTTGCGTTCCTCTGCAAGCTAACGGCCAAGGCGTGCATGCCGTCTGCAAGCCTGTCTTCAATGCTGATGCCACTTCTTTGCAAAAACAGGATTTGGGTCTTGTGGTTAAGGAGCTTCTGTAACATGCCATTAAAACACTTCATGCTTAAACAACCCCTCCCCTTCCGTTTCTGCTCCTCGGTGCGCTGGCACACCCACGCGGCCTGTGCCGGGGACGGCAGGCAGGTGTGAGTCCCACGCCTGCACGTCCGGAGAGGCTGGCAGGGGGCGAACAAGGAAGTTGGGAGCCCCTGGAAGGGAAGACGCTCCCTCCCTCCAGGAGGCTCAAGCAGGACAAAGGGCATCCCGGCTGACCTGTGAGGGCCGCTCCTTCCCATGCGATATAATAATTTTTTAGTGGATTGGATGCCGGACGTTGTGAACGTCCCTTGTTGAGTGTTGAACTTCACACTCAGGCTCGCCTTTTAAAAAGGACTGAAGTTCACTCTGGAGGACACTTTGTTCCTTGTAGATCTGCGGGATTCTCTGGAGAGCTGTGTTTAAGCTTTGTTAGTGAGGTCTGGGGGGGCCTAAATACCCCAGCACCCCTTCTCTCCTCTTTGTCGTAAACGCTCAAAAACACCTCTATCCTGACCAGCGAATTGGGACACGGACCAGCGTGATGCACACTCTGGGAGCTGGTCAGCTCTCCAGACCTCGGGGGCCCTTTCTCAGCGTGGCTCCCCACTCCCCAGCCCGGTCTCCTGCCAATTCCAGCTCCCTCAGGCTTCCAGAAATCCAATCCTGTCCCCTCAACGTGGTCTGGTCATCCTGCACTGCTAGGAACCCCTCCTGACTCCGGACGGGTGCCCGGGTAAGAACAGGGGCTCACTGCACTCGCTTCCTCCTCAGAGGCCACGGTCCCGCACTGCCTACCGTCCCAACGTCTCAAAACAGCTCATTCTTTTATTTTACCCAGCTTTTGATGGCTTATGGCAAGCCCCCTTACGTTACTCATTCACGGCCAGAGGCGGAAGGACCTAAATTAATGTACAAATACACAGCAACAGACACCGACAGCCTGTGAGTTTGCAACCCGAAGGAGGGGTGAGGCTCACGGGTGTTCAGCGCTCCTCAGAGAAACAGCTGACTGGGGCTGGGACAGCAGACACGGAAACCAGGCCTAGAGAATCTGATCCCACGGAGTTTCTCAGCATTCTGGCTAAAGGGATAGTTTTAGAACCCAGCCACAGGAATGTCAGTCGGTGGTTCTCAAACGTTTTCTTTTGAGCGGCAGGATCGTTTCTTTAAACAAATCGTATAAGGAGGCCCAACGTCTGAGACACCAGGAGGTCCTGCTCTGACCGGAGAGGAGGTGGGGAAGCCGGTCCTCTGGAACATGAAGGTGCCCCAGGAACAGCAGGCCCCGTGGGGACGGGCGGCTGTCGCACGTGCCATGCAGGTCTTGTCCGCTGACCCCCCATCCGGGGACAGATGGGACACACTGACCACAGGAGCTTTTCAAGGACAGAGCCAAGAGAAGGGTCAGGAGCCACAGAGAAGCAAGGCAGCGTGCAGAACCGTGGCTTTCCAGCAGTGGGGTGAGACGTGCACCCAGGAGGCTGACAGGAGAGCTCGATTTCACAAGGATGAGTCAGAACTGAGGGGTGGGGGGAGGGGGAGGGAGAAACCACTTCCTCCGGCTCTGAGCCTCTCCCTGACGAGCCAGGTCGACCCAGGTCTCCAGCAAGACCTCCTAGGACGTGCCACTGGCGGACAGCCCCAGGCGGAACCGCGTGTGCGTTGTCCATCCCTAGCCTGTGCGAGCCTCACGCGCTGCGCTCCGGCTGCCGCTGGCACCTCGCTCTCAAAGGACTAGAGGAAATGTGCAGAGAGCTCCGGGCAACGGCCGAGAGGGGCCCAGCTGTCCAAAGAGTCAACAGCAGCGAAACCATGGGGACCGCGCCTTCTCGGTGTCACAAAGTGCCCGAGGGTGAGTGGGGAGCGAGGCTGCGCGGAGCCCAGCCGGCACCTGGACACCTACGATCCCTTCCCGTGACGGAAGAGGCCGCATGGCGGGTCTGCCGACTCCCGTCGATTTTTCTCTAAGGAACGGCCTCCGCGCAGACGGCGTCCGTTTGGCGCGCCCCGGTCTGGACGCACACCTTTGCCCACGCCCAGGACTGCCTGCCGCCGGGGTCGCACGGATGGCAGTGCCGACGTGCAGGCTCCCGCGGGCATGGGCGCGGAGCTCAAACGGGAGGGGGTGCCCGGTGGGCACCCCCCCCCCCCCCCCCGCCCGGTCCAGAATGTCAGGTTGCGACACTCGGCCCTGGCCGATGTCTGCAGACTCGAGGCGGGCCTGCAGTGTTTCCTAACCGGCCACTCCTCGCCCGGCCAGCCTGCGGCAGACTGAGCCCCTCGGCTTCCCTGAGGGGAGCATGCACAGCGATCCTCGGCCACGCTCGTGCCCCCGCCGCTCTAGGCCCGGCCTCGGTCTTCACAGAGGTGGTGCTTGCCTGAGTGCTCAGGCTTAGGGTTAGGTCTCGTGAGGACGAGACCCAGAAGGGCTTCGTAAGCGTCTCAAAGAAACCTACTGCTCAGGCATGGGCAGGGGCTCCCGGCTTCCCCCAGCTCGGCTAAGCAGAGAAAATGCACGAAAGGCAGTGTGGGCAGTGTCGCCCGCCTGCCCCCCCCCCCCGCTAACCGCCCCCCCCAAGCAGCGCACCTGCTGGGCTGTGCTTCCCGCCAACGACGGGCTCTGATGCTTGGCAGCCACGTCGCGCGGGGTCCCAACCGTGAGCCGAGTCCCGCTGGCTGCCCTGTGAACCCCTTGGATGGACACGCGCTCTCCCTGTGGCAGCCACGGGAAATGGGGGCCCAGCCGTCCGGGACCGTGCCGGCGTCTGGTGAGGCAGGCCGCCTGGTGAAGGACGGACCCCACCTGAGGACAAGGACGACAGACGGCGGGTGTCCAGCATCACGCAGCTCCAACCACGCCCCCACGCACCCCCACTTTACCCAGGGTCATGGGGCGGCTGACCGCAGAGGGAGAAAGCAGGGCCTGGCAATTCAGAGACTGGGCGGCCTCCCTCCGGGGCGCTGCGTTGCACCTCAGGGGTCCCTCTGCGGGTGGGGGCACAATTCTTTGTCACAGAGGAGCAGGGCTGGCGGGGGTGGGGACGTGGGGAAGGTCGACCGCCGCATGCAGACAGCGCTGGACCTGGAGCACCTGGGAATGAGGGTGAGGGTTCCCGGGGTCCCCTCAGCCAGGCAGGCCTCCTGGCTTTACTACATGTCTGTGCTCTGCGCCACGCCCGTCACCGAGCTGCATCTGCAAATTTAACTAAATGAAAGCTGACCAGACTTGATTTCCTTTGACGTTTCCCTATCATCCCATCCTGGGGACGGACAGAAAAACCTGCAAACGAGTCCAGTTCAGCACTGAGACAATCCTGTTACAGGGCACCAGCCACGTGGGAAGCACGCTGTGTGCCAGTGAGGACCCTGGGCCTCAGAGTGGCCAGACTGAGGCTTAGGGCCACCGTGCCTGAGCTCAGGCTTCTCACGCGGGCAGCACTGGGTGCTCGGCGAGGGTTACGTGGGCCAGTGGATGCAACACACTGAGCGCTTAGCAAACGAAGCCTCGCGTGAACGCTCTGGAAGGGGAGATTTTTAAATTCACAGGAAGTCTCCACGCATTACAAGACGTCCGCGAGATGCTCTCATCCCTGGCCACGCAAACGCCAGCTCGGGTTCAGCGGACTGCAACCCTAAAAGCAGGGTTCTGTCCCTTATGCTAACTAGTCGCGAGGGCCGACAGGTGGCCACCTCTGGTGCCCTGAGACCTGGCAGCCCCAGGCTCATCCACGTCAGCGCGCCGGCCTCAGGGCCCTCCAGCTCGCTGTGAACTCAGCAGGGCGCGCAGAGGGGACCCCCGGAGCTACCGGGAGGTCCTCCCCGGCCCCGGGGCCCAGTGGGGCCGCGGGCCAGCAGGCCACGGGCTGGGGCGAGCAGTCCGCGGCTGTTTTTACGTGACGTGTCTTGGCCATTTCAAGGCTTAGGTTTTTACTTTATTTATTTACTTTTAACTCAAGAAGAAGTTTTAACTTTCTCATGACTCATTTCTTTCAAAATCGTGT
The DNA here is from genome assembly GCF_028018385.1 of Neofelis nebulosa. NCBI lineage: Eukaryota > Metazoa > Chordata > Mammalia > Carnivora > Felidae > Neofelis > Neofelis nebulosa. Next base: position 809,244 of record NC_080799.1, read on the forward strand.
CCTTGGACACTTGCGGCGTCGCCATCGTGCGAGGGAGCGGCCGGCTGAAGTAGGTCTCGGCTCACAACGGCATCCGCGGTGTCACGATGTCATTCAACACTGTAAGAAGCTAACAGATCAGGATCATGGCTCAATCCTAAGTCGGAAAGAACGCCGGGTGTTAGAGATTCATCCAAAGGAAATTTAACACAGCATTCTCTGCTGATAAACGTGTATATTTCCCACAACAAATATCTGAAAGATGTGAAGCTATGATCATTCAAAACACCTTCCAGCTCGTTTGAAACCAGGCTCTGTGAAAACAGACCGTGAAGGGGGGCCACGCTAGCCGCCACCGTGCAGGTGACCGGAGGGGCGCCCAGTGCCGACGACCCGCGGGCCGCCAGACGCCTCGGTCTCCAGCCTGAAACCAGCCTCTCTCCCCTCCGGGAGGAGCACACGGCAGCCTCCACGGTCCCAGCTGCTGCCATCTGGCTCATTCACGCTCAGAAATACGAAAGATGGCCCTCAGTTTTCAATCTCACAACTTCAAGAGGACTTAGAAAGAGAAAAAGCCACCAAGAGGGAGGTACGAGGTCAACGAAAACGTGATGTCCCTGACAACCGCATTAGCTGGCGCAAACAGCCAGGGCCCGCAGGTCCTAGAGGCCCTCCAGACCTGACGCGCGCGCCTGGGAACGCGCCTGGGGACGGGGCGGCCCTGCCAGCCTCTCTCCAGGCCGCCGGGGTGCCGGGAGACAGCAGCTACTCGCGGGGCGGTCAGGCCCTGGGACTGGGGACCGGGGCCATCCCCCCCTGCACAAGGGCTGTGGCCGTGGCTGGTCACAGAGCCTGCAGGGCAGGTGCACTCCGGCGGTTTCCAGAGTAAAGGGAAGGAGACAGAGGAGACACGATTCATCCCCACGGCAGAGAAACCACTCTGCTCCCTAACGCGCTTGCCCCAAATACCTGCTATTTCTTAGGTTTAAGTTTCTTTCTGCAAATGCCTTTGTGAAATTCCTAGGTTAAATTCTCTGTATAATTTGCACACTATTCTCTAGGTTCAGGAAATTTACTGTTTAGTTTTAAAAACAAGCAAGAGTACTTAAGTTCCAGTAGGTGACGATGGGTCATCACCTAAAAGGTATACAAAACCTACTTAACGATGCTTTCAAACTTTCAAACTTAAGAAAGTCGTATCAGCGGGTGAGGAAAAGCAGTTAAGTCTGGAAACTTCCATAAAAATGCATGGTGGGCCTGGGCTCACCGCCACGGCGTGGGCGAAAAGTAGCCGGCAAAAAAATGGTTAACGCCGGCCTCCTCGGGAGGGAGGCCGTCCAGCAGAGCACAATGGGCGGCCCTGGGAAGCCTATAAAGCCAGCGGTGCCTCCGAGAGTCCGCAGCAATGACGGGCGTTCTGGCCGGTCGGCCTCGTGCCCCAGGCAGGCGTCCCCTTGCAGGACCACCGCTCCGGCATTCTTCGACGGGGGGAAGCGAGGCCAGAATCCCCGCCACCCGAGGGAGAGTCTCGGCCGCACCTCCAGCCTGCCGGGAGTGCCCCCGCCGAGGCCGGCCGACAAGCCCTCCCAGGGACACGAGAAGGGCCTGCGCGGAGCCGGCCTGGGCCGGGGTGGCCGGCTGCATCGCAGGTGAGTCTCGGTCCCGGGTTCCCGGTTCTGCGTTCGGGTCGGTGCCGCGGTGGGAGTCCGCGGACCCGCCGTGCAGCCTCTTCCGTCACGGGAGGGGAGACCGCGGGCGGGCCCGGCTCAGTGGTCCCGCGTCAGGTGCGGCACGCTGTGGTCACAGCTGGACGCGGACGGGGGCACACAGGCCACCCTGCGGTGAGAGAGGCACCGAGGCTACAAAGCCTCTACTCCACACACGAACCCGCACCTGGCTCAGCCCCAGCGGGGCTGCGGGGCAGAGGCTTTTGCAAAGGTCCTTTCTGTAACGCGTGCCCAGCGCAGCAGTCCCCCGACTCCCCGGCGCTCTGTCGTTAGGTTGGTCAACCGAGGCCCTGCCTCCGGTTAGGACGTTAGCCAGTCAACGAAAACGCTTGCCCGGCGACACGGCCGGGTGGACCGGTGTTCCTTCACCAAGATACACACCCAGCTGGCCTGACAAAATGTGGTTTTAGTTTCCTTTTTTTTTTTTTTTTTAATTTTTTTTAATGTTTATTCATTTTTGAGACGGAGCATGAGCTGAGAAGGGGCGGGGGGGAGGGGGGGGGAGGGGGGGCGGGGAGACACAGAATCCCAAGCAGCCTCCAGGCTCCGAGCTGTCAGCCCAGAGCCCGACGCGGGGCTCAAACCCACGAACTGTGACATCGTGCCCAGAGCCGAAGTCGGACGCCCAACCAACTGAGCCCCTGGTTTTGGTTTTCTAGAGCTGGACAGGCAGTGGAAACCCGAACCGAAACGAGACCACAATGACACTCGCCTTTACACATCCACGGTCCACCTTCGCGAGGGCGGTGTCGGTAGCAAGCCCATGCTAGTTCCCGCGTCCCGTCATTACAGCACGGTGACAGTAAGAGTATCTGTCCAGGATCAGCGGGTTCACGTGCGTGGGAAAGGAGCAGAGGACTCACTTTAAAACTGCCCGCGCAGCCTATGCTGGCGACGGCGGGAAGCGCGCGCCGAGGGCCCCTCACTGTGTCTTCCTCTGAAGACGGCCCGAAGCGGCCCAGGTTTCCGAGCTCAGAGAGCCAAACAAGCGCTCTGCGTGCTCCTTAACAGACAAGTTAACGAGAGAGGCTTTAAACGCTAGACATTCATGAGGTCCCCGCTGGCGCTGTCTGCTACACACGACACAACACAGAGCACAGACGTCTCCACGCCCGCCGAGCAAAGCTTGCCGAACGCTTCTCGGTCACACTCTGACCTGAAGGCTGAGACTGGTCTTTCTCTGCTCTGCTTTTCGGGGTTTCCTTTGGAGCAAGACTCCTGAGCAGGGGTTCAGTGAGTGTCTGGTCTGGTTGGGCAACACTTCAAAAGTGATCCCCGACCGTCTCACAGGGTCAAACAAAAACCCTCGGAAGAAAGACAACGCAAGGCCGTTTTAACGCGCCAGGGCCGGCTTCCTCGGCCTCTGTGGGGGCCCCCGGCCCCGGGAGGCCGGGAGCACCCCCAGCGGTGGCGGCCCGGACACGGCCGCCGACAGCACTCCCCTCCCTTCCCCCCGACTCTCAGGCCGAGCCGGGTCGCGGTGGGCGGCCTCGGACACGAGACCTGTCGGCGGCTGAGGCTTTTTTAACGCAGTTTCTAGGTTACAGACATCACTGCAGAAACGTACTCGCTGTTTCAGATAGTTTATCGAAATGCTGAGTGAACACTATTTCCTAAACCAAGGACTGTTTTCGGTACTTCAGGTCATATCACGAAGAAAGTTCCATGTGGGGGCACCCGAGCGTGGGGAGCAGGAAAACCTAGATCTGTTTTCCGTCGCATCGTGAGAGGCTCTGCTCCAGTCTTCGCCAAGCACCCCGGGCCCGCCGTCTTCACAGACGCCGGGTTTTTCCCTTCCCATCTTGGTCCTCTTTCCAACAGCTGCCGAAATAAATTTGATTTCCGCTGCTGGCAGACAGTACTTTTCCTGAGAGTTCCAGACCCAACGGCCGCGTTCCTTCATGAGCCTGCTATTCGGCTATTTTTAAGAAAGGCGCCCACCGCGCATTAGCATGCCTCACCGCCCGGGCTCCGGTTCGGACTGAGCGGCCCGGGAGCCCTGGGGACAGAAAATGGGGCACTTTCTGCACTGACCTCCTCTCCCTCGGCTCACTGACAACCAAATCTCCGAGACGTCCCGCCCCACCCGTCCCCCCCGGGCCACCCGCCGCCACGGCGTCCGTCCTGGCGGAGAGCCGTGAGAGACTCGGGTCACAGACTCACCGCTCTTCCGTCTCTTTCTCTCAGGTGTGCGGGCGGTGAGCGCCACCCGGCGGGCCTGACCGCCGCGGCCGCCGCCCCCCAGGGGCCCAGGCGAGGCGCCGCCCGTGGCGTGGACATGGAGGGCCTTTTCCGGCTGCCCGGCTGCCCGCGGGACAGACCCGCGCCGCCTCCAGCGCTGCCCGGGAGGGGTTCGGAGTTTGCCAACGCCCGGCTCCCTTCACGGAGCATCGCCTGTCTTTCCGGAGACGGACTGACTGTGCGCGTCGGGCCTCTGTGAGCCGTGCGGCAGACCTGGACGGCTGTGCCCCCGGGGACGCGGGCGAGACACGCCCCCGGCGCCCGTCTCTGGCATGGAGACGCACGCGGCCGCTCACGGCGGCACCTCCCCGGCGCTCAACCTGTCCCGCCCGCTCCCCGGCAGCGTCCTGGCCAACCGGACGGGCGAGCTCTCCGAGCACCAGCAGTACGTGATCGGGCTTTTCCTGTCCTGCCTGTACACCATCTTCCTCTTCCCCATCGGCTTCGTGGGGAACATCCTGATACTGGTGGTGAACATCAGCTTCCGGGAGAAGATGAGCATCCCCGACTTGTACTTCATCAACCTGGCGGCGGCCGACCTCATCCTGGTGGCCGACTCCCTGATCGAGGTGTTCAACCTGGACGAGCAGTACTACGACATCGCCGCGCTGTGCACCTTCATGTCCCTCTTCCTGCAGATCAACATGTACGGCAGCGTCTTCTTCCTCACGTGGATGAGCTTCGACCGCTACCTCGCCCTGGCCAAGGCCGTGCGCTCCGGCCCGTTCCGCACCAAGCACCACGCCCGGCTGAGCTGCGGCCTCATCTGGATGGCCTCCGTCTCCGCCACGCTGGTGCCCTTCAGCGCGGTGCACCTGCAGCACACGGACGAGGTCTGCTTCTGCTTCGCGGACGTCAAGGAGATCCAGTGGCTCGAGGTCACCCTGGGCTTCGTCGTCCCCTTCGCCATCATCGGCCTGTGCTACTCGCTCATCGTCCGGGTCCTCGTCAAGGCTCACAGGCACCGAGGCCTGCGCCCCCGGAGGCAGAAGGCGCTCCGCATGATCTTCGCCGTGGTCCTCGTCTTCTTCATCTGCTGGCTGCCCGAGAACGTGTTCATCAGCGTTCACCTGCTGCAGCGCACGCAGCCCGGAGCCGCTCCCTGCCGGCAGTCCCTCCGCCACGCCTACCCCCTGGCCGGCCACATCGTCAACCTCGCGGCTTTCTCCAACAGCTGCCTGAACCCCCTCATCTACGGCCTCCTGGGGGAGACCTTCAGGGACAAACTGAGGCTGTACATCGAGCAGAAAACCAGCGTGTCGGCCCTGAACCGCCTCTGCCACGCCGCCCTGAAGGCAGTCGTGCCGGAGAGCGCCGATCAGTCGGACGGGAAGTTCAGCAGCGCGGTGTAGGGCCGGCGGAGCCGGGCCGGCCCCGCGGCAAGGCGGAGGGAGGGCTGGGCCGCACGCCACGGCCCGAGCCCGGTCGGAACGTGCCGGACCGTCCGCGCCCCAGCTGCGGGCACACCTAGGCTCCGAGGAGCCCTCGCCGCCAGCCACCTTGACCCTGGGCCGTGCGCACAGCACCGGGGCTCCCCACCCCCGCTCACGGCGGCAGCTCGGGGCGCCGGCGGCCGGGCACGGGGACCAGCGTGGGCTCACGCTCCGCTCCGCACCCGCTGCGTCCCGTAGCAGAAGACGTTCCTCACGCCGGCCAACGGAAGCAGAGAGGAGGGGACGCCCTGGAGGAAATCCCTCAGTTTTGAGGTCGGTCTGCCATAATTCTGCCATCCTCGGGAAGAATGAAGTCCGGACAGAACACACTGAGCAGATCTGACTTGGACGCTGTGGTCCGTTCTCCACGTCTGTGGCACGTGGCTTCCTCGTGGTACGCACAAGTGTGCTCGGGCGAGACAGGAACGGAGAAGCCCTTCTCCCGGCAGCCCGCTCAGAACAGCCGCCCGCCGTCGCCGGCTAAGTGACCCTGAGCACCCGAGCTGCCTCTGCCGGAAGGTTCTTCTCCAACCAGAGCCGCCGCTGCCGTCCGGGTCGCCGGCCCACCGCTGCCCGTTTACGGTGTTACCTGCACCCACGCCACCATGGACCGAGACCGCGAGGGGCAGGTCGGGGGGGGGGGGTGGGGGGGGGCGGTGGAGCCAGCGTGCGCGGTACAAAGCTGGCCTCTGGGAACCATGGCGGGGGCGAAGATGAAGGGAGCGTAAACTGTTCGCCCTAAAATGTAGCAGAGAAAACCTCGCGACCGCCAGGAACGGTGAGGCTTTGTCAATAAAACACAGTCCCATGCCGATTCTCAGGGCTCCGGGTTGTTCCCCGTGGATGGGGGGTGGGGGGCGGGGGGCGGGGGGCGGGGGTGGGCTGGGGCCCCGGCAGCGCAGTCGGTCTTTCCCCACGAGGAAAACACACACCTGGGGCTCGCCGCCCATCCTCCCTCACGAGGTCGGCATCAACGTCTGGTCACCCGCACGCACCCGGTGTCTCTAAGATGTCAGACGCTGCCGCACAACCTCCAGGGGCCAAAGTGAGCTTCACTGCAGACGGACCACATGCCCTGGCTCTTCCAGAAGGTTCTGTACTGTCCGCATCAGGCGTGGAGTCTGTAGTAGCTCAGGGTGCTCCTGAGGCGGCTCGGTGGGGGTGGCTTCCCGTCCTCTGACACGGGCCAGCCCGGGGACCCCATCCTCTAATGCGCACAAGCTACGGCCCCTGCCTTCCGACGTGGCTGAGGCCAGAGGGCCCCGTCCATTCATGCTGCCTGGAGAGCCGTGGCCTCCAATGCGGGCTATGTCTGGGGACCCCCGGCCTCCAGTGAGGGCTAAGCCAGGATCAAAGTGAACCCTACTCCTCCCGCCCCACATACTCCACTCAGGGGACCGCCTCCCCAGAAAAGCGGGGCCCTCAAGGACCTGCACACAGGCAAGGCTTCCCGAAGGAGAGGTGAGACAGTGTTTAGGTAACAGGAAAATGAGCCATCTGTAGTTTAAATGGCTTTTATGGGTGCAAATCACCAAGAGAGAGAGTATCCGTCCCAAGTAAATATTTTCAGTGACCAACTGTGACCTCGCAGAAATGCCGTCTCCAGCACCGAAGTCCCACTTAAGACTCACTTTCTAAATAAACATCCCAAATGCAGGACAGGAAGACCGACCGACAGCTGGGGACGGTTCCCACGAACTAGCAGGTCAGGCGTGTGGAACACCACCGTGGGGATGCCGCATGAGCCGGCCCGCGGCGCTGTCCCAGGACACCCACCCTACGGCCACGGTGAGGGTGAGCCGGCGATCTAGATGCCGGAGTAACTTCCAGGGAAGAGTCCGCCCTCCGCCCTGTGCCTCCCCAGAACCCGCAAAAGCCACAAGTCCGCAAAGGGCACAGACATGCCGTTGACACACCTCGTCCTCTAAGAGCCGGGAGGGGGTCTAGGATGCCTTCCCTCCCGCGTCCTCAGAGCTCTCTGTGAACAGCTTCTCGGGGGGGCTTTGCCCCCGCCCAGGGCCCAGCTGGGGCAGAAGGCACTGCGCAAGCCCCTGGCCTTCATTCCCTGCTCGTCACCAAGTCCCCCCCTTTGGCCCCAGTGCTGACGACTCCCAGTTGCAGAGCCAAGGCACAGACGGGTGCCCCAGCCTGGAGCGCCTGAGACGTGCAAGGGGCTCATCAAATGTGCCCCGTTCCCAGCGTGACGAGCGGTGAGGGACAGGTGCTTGACGGAGTGCAGGGCTGGGAGACCCATGCTGTCTGGCCGTGGTTCTCGAGGACGGGTGGGGAGACGGACGACACACTGGGGAATAAGGCCAGGCCTCGTCTCCGATCCTGCCCAAAAACCCACGAGGTACACACTGCCCCCGTTACCCAGAGTCCTGAACCGCTCAAAATCTTCAAGGGTAACGACGTAGCCAGGAACCGACGCCCAGCCCCGGTCTCCAAAACCCACATCCCTTCCTCTACGGCACCCGAGGATCAAGAGGTCAGTCAAAGTCACAGGCTCGACCCTGTCCAGATGGGATGTTCTGGGCAGGAAGGAGCAGAAGGGAGATCCCTTCCAAAGACCTCTGGGCAGGAACCGTGTCTGAGCAAAGCCCCAAAGCATCGGTCAGAGGGGCCTCCATGAGGGCCTCCGTCCTCGTGGCAGACACCCTGTGAAAGCTGGGAGAGGCTGGCCCAGCGCCCGGAAGCCAACTCTTGCTCCCGAACGGCCCCTCAACAGGCCTTTTGCGCTGGCGCGTGACCGAGGCACAGGTCCAACGGGGTCAGGCACAGCTCCTACCTCTAACCTCTGGAAGCTGAGGGTCCACTGGATAGTCACTGGAAGCAGCCTGCAAGGTAGAGGTCCCGACTTCACAAGAAGGAACGCTTACTGCGCCGGAGGCCAGGCAGGCGGCCTCCGGAGCCTCTTTTGAGCCGGTGCCAGGGACACAGTGCAGAGACGGCAAAGCCAGGCAGGCTCTGTGCGCAGGCTACCCGGCCCCTTCGAGCACAGCCCCTTTGAAAAGCATTTGCCCGGGAGCAGAGGCTGATTTAATTACTTTGTCAGGAACGCTGCTGCCGCAAGATAAAATCAAGGCGTGGGATTGCTTTGTTGTTTCCTGGTAACCCAGCTCTCCCGGCTACTCAGGCCCTGCAACCCCAGCAAGAGCTCGCAAGGGCCGAGCTGGGAGCCCGCGCTGGCACCGAGTGCGATTTCCTAATTCTCTTGGTGCTTAATAACTGACCCTTGATCATGACCGTGACGCTTCCCAGACCCCACATCCCCTTGGAGGGGTGGAGGCACCATTACAGCGTCACCGGCGTGTGTCCCCTCGTCTTCCGATGCGGCGTGGCCGAAGCTATCCTGAAACTTCCACACGTGTTATGGGTCGCGCGTGTTCGCCAGTGAACCCAGAGTGGTTCTCGGGTGGGCAGTGGGAGGTGCAACGCGGAAGGGAGAAGGGGCAGCAAGAAGGGCCTGAGGGTGATGGAACCGCGGGCGGCCAGTGAACCCCGAGATCTCTGAACTGAGAACACGTGCAGGAGGGCACACGGGACCGCGTGGGCGCGTGGGCGGGCATGTCACACGCACCCCGGCCCCACCTGCTCAAAGGGGCCAGAAAGGGCCTGAGCGGCTGGGGGCCCACCGACACCCAAGCCCTCCCCCCAGGAGAAGCCAGGCTCCCCAGGTGAACAGCCGACCCGGCCAGAACAGGGAGGTACGGAGTAAGCTTTGCCACGTGGTTTCCTGCCAGAAGGAAGAAAAGCTTCAAGAAAACAGCAAAGTCACAGCAAAAGGCCACGGGGACCTACCCGGACGGTTCTCACTGGCCGGATCCGGCACACCGTGAGCACCAAGACGATTATAAACTACCGAAAGACAAGGACCCGTGCGCCCGCTGCGGCAACGGGCCCGAGTGCACGCACTGTACGTAAGATGAGCACGGAATGAACCTGGCGCGGGCGCACACAGGGGCGGGCGAGTGAGCGGAGGGCGCCTGCAGGCTGCTGACCGTCCCGGCGAAGCCGTGCCTCGTGAGAATCCGCAGGGCGGGCCAAACCCAGGACACCCGACGGGAGCAGGACGTCCGGCCGCTTTCGTGTGGGGGCAGGGGCACCACACAGCAGAGCCGGGACGGCCCTCACCTGAGCGTCGACGAGGAGCCCACGGGAGCAGGGGAGTCCAGATGCGGACTCTGAATAGGGCACAACGTCTCCGTGTCCTCAGCTGGCACCGTGACCTCGATGCGGTCAGGAGCAAACGAGATCCAAAACGGGACCGGGGCATCCATCCCAAATGTCAGGCCAGAGACGGAGGGGCACCCTTCGCGAGCGTCACGGACACCTGCGAATGGGAACGGTGGAGCCGCCCGGGGTCCCGGAAGCTGCCTTCTGCCGGGACCCGTCCTTGCACACCGCCTCGCCGCGGTGGGAAACGGGTTATCTGGCGTACCTCTCGGTACGCGGCAAGTTAGAAAGAGAGGAACGGAACCGCAGTAACAAGTAAAGCCCAATTTAGGCCCCAGGGGACGCTGCCCAGGCCGGGCGTCAGTCTCCTGGGTGGACTCTCGGGCCGACGGCCATCTCTTCCGCCACGTACCGCGCTGGGGCACCTTCACGGGGCGAGGGCCTCGGGTCCCTGGTCCCTAGCCAACGGGCTGTCCTTACCCACGTCTGAAACACGTACGTCCTGTTTGTGACACCGAGGCTCGGAGTCGGGTGACGAGTCTGAGCGCCCAGGACCCCGCTCCCCTCCGCACCCCGCTCGTCACCCGAGCCGGGAAGAGAGGCTGTGCTTCCTCACACGAAGGATCGGCGGGCCGCCTTTCCAGAGCCCATCACTGAGGCCCGGCCGCGGAGCCCGTGAGCACTCCGCCTCCCGGCTTCTGGCAGGGGTGGTGGCGAGGATGGGGGAGGTCAGTCAGCCCAGTGAACACCCCGAACTGGAAGGGAGGCAGGGAGGAGGGCGGGCGGTGTCATCGGTAAGACGCCCGCCAGGTCCCGGCCTCTCCCTGACTCCCGGTGACCGACGCCCCCCCTCCACCCCCTCCCGGACGACCCACGGCCCACGCTGCCAGTAAGCCCTCTGGAGCCACGGGCCCGGCCGCTCTCTGACTCCCAGGGGAGGGGGGTGGCCCCGTCTGGGACAGCAGGACAGCGGCGGGGGCACCCGCCCAGGCCTCACAGACACACACAACACGGGCTTTCCACCCCCACCCCCACCTCGGTGGCGGCACACAGGCTGGCTGTGGGCGACTTAATCTGGGTCTTGCCATTGTCCAGGGGGTGGGGGCTCTCATGCGGGAACAAGGGTTTTAAAAGCCAAAGGAACACAAAACAAAAGTGCAGCAGATCTGTGATTCCAGGCCTTTCTCCCAGGGTGGAATCAATCTAAAACTTATCACAAGAAATCAGCTGTAGGGAGTCCTGGAAAGATGCCAGTTATTCTCAGAAAAGGCGACGCCCCCCGGTCTCTCCCAGGGGGCTGGTCCTGCCCAGCACGAACACCCACTGACAGCAGGTCCCTTGAAGGACAGCACCATGGCGGGCAGCACCCTGGATACTTCCCCCTCCTCCTGCCCCTGCCCGGACGGCTACTACCCCTGGCCCCACCCCAGAAGGAGGGGGTCGTGTGAGACCCCACGGCCCCTACGACGGGGCTCTGCAGGCAGCACTTGCTATGTGGAGGGAAGACGGAGGGCGGCTCTCAAGGCACAGGAGGGTCCTCGGCCCCCCAGGAGACACAGCGAACCCTGGCGGCCGACAGGAAGGGGGGTACACGTCACTTGTGGGAGACACAGCCCCGTCCAGGACACCTGCCTGCAGCAAGCGAAGTAGCCTTTTCCTTTGTTGACTAAAACATGTAAATCACTCCAAAAGGAAGAAAACCAGAGCAGGCCGCTGCAGAGTCCCAGCTCCTCTGAGGAGGAGCGACAGGGCCGAAGGCTCTTGCCCTCGAGGTCACCGCACAGAACTGCCCCAGAGTGCCCGCCGTAAGTCCCCCCGGGGCGCGAGAACCTGGTCCCAGGGCAACGCCCGCAGCAACCTGCCCCTGACAACGTGGACGTGGCTAGACCTGGCGACACACGTAGTGTCCTGTACCTTGAAAACACGGGAAACCTGAAGGTGCGGAGGACGCCCAGACCGGTTTCCGGAAGAAAGCAGGAAACAGGCGAGGGGGACGATGGCACGCAAAAGTCACCGATGTCCTGAGGGCACCTGTCCTGCCCTCTGAGGGCGCCCCCACGTCCTGCAGTGAGCCGAGGCCCCAAAGGGCCGCGCTAGTAATCCCCCTCGACACGCCGGCGCCCTGCGCCCCCGCGTCACCTTCACCCACCCCCCCGAGTGCACGCACATGCATGCGCGTGCACAGACACGCACACACGCGAGCGCACACTATGCCGACAGCAGGTAGTGAACAGGCGCCCTGGGTACTGAGGAGCGCCACGCTCCCTGCCACAGGGGGACGGAGGGACCCGTCTGAGCCTGGGGCCCGGCGAGCCAGCCTCGGGCAGAGGCACCCCAGACACCCCGCGGGAGCCAGGGAGCCAGGGAGCCAGGGAGGCTTCCGGGACGACGCGGCCCTCCCAGGCATCAGAAACACCCGTTGAGGGTTTGTCAACAGCAGTGACAGCAGCAGCGACGCAAGTGTAACAACGAGAGACGCGCCAGACGCAGGAGCCGGCGCGGACTTCGCACCGGAACACCCAAGGCCGCTCCCGACACACCTGCCCCACAACTGCACAAACTGCCCCACCAACGAGTCACAGGCAAGAGCTACTCTGAGTAGCACCGCAGCTTATTAAGGAAAGCGAATCCACAGGTTAAAAGCCCCCGAAACGGAACTCTCCAGGCCCAGAGGGTTCCACTACAGAACTTGACCAACGTTAAAAGAAGAGCCGACACGAAATACCCCGATTCAAAACCAGGCAAAGACTGTACAAAAAACCCCATAGATCAGTGTTCCTCGTGAACCTAGATACACATGTCCTTGAGATATCGGCAACAGAATTCGGCAGCATGTAAACATGACTATCTACCGTGACCGCGGGGGGAGGGCTCGTCCCAGGGATGCAAGGCTGCTTCGACATTCAAGTGTCAGTCAGGATCATATACTGTACTCAACAGGCTAACAAGGAAAAATCAAGTGATCGTAACAGCTGGTGCAGAAAAAGCACCTGACGAAATCCAACATCCATTCATGATAAAAACTGGAGAAAAGCAGGAATAGGGGACAGTTTCCTCGACTTGGTACCGAACATCTACTCCGTGTGGAAGACGGCAGAGGTAAGCTGGGCCCACAGGTCCGGATCTGGGTGTGGCCTCCGTCCGAAATTACCAACCAACAGCGGCACTCGGAACAGCCCCAAGGGAGGCCACGAGGCAGAGCAGGAAGGGTGAAGGCCCTGGGCCAGGACGTGGCCAGGCTCAGGCTACATTCCCAAGTCGCTGGGACTCGCGGATGGGCCGGGAGACAGAGCAGCACCAACAGACAAGCACAAGCATGAAGGGACGCACGCCGTGGGTTCCCCTGGTGAGTCCAACTCGCAGAGACACAGAGTAGACGATGGGCCAGGGGAGGGGTCTGTGTGTAACAGGGACAGAGTCTCAGTGTGGGGAGATGGAATGTTCTGGAGACGGACGGTGCGGACGGCTGCACAGCTGCATGAATGTGCTCAGTAACCCCGAGGCGCGCACTGAAAAGTGGCTAAGACGGTCAATTCTACGTTGTGTGTATTTTACCACAATAAGAAGGAATAAATACAAGCATCGTGCCTGAGCGGCGGAGCAGCGGTGTTCCCACTGCCCACCGGGAGAAGGCCGAGCGAACAGCTCTGGGAGAGTCCGAAACTCAAGCGGGACAGGAGGGTGAAGGGACCTGAGGCCCGCGCGGTCTGCGTGGGAGGCCCCTTCCAGAGCAGTGGCACCTGCGTCCAGGAGGCCAGCGCGGACAGAGTGTGGGCGGCGGACGGCCAAACGGCAGGCCCCGGGCCTTCCAGCACAGAGGGGCGTGCGCTTACCGAAAGGCCTCGAATCTGGGTCCCTACGGTCTTCGCCTTTTATTCTGAGTCTATTTTCCCTCTGAGTACAAAGTCATCAAAATATTAAAAGCCCACAGTGAGATGCTCATCACACGAAGAATATTACTACAAGCCTGACAGACTAGGCACTGCCGAAAAAGGGCTCATCGTGAGCTCTCACCCGCTGCTGTGCAAATGTCCGCGGGCCGCACTTTTGAGAAGACAGTGGGGCTGCAGCAGGCTGCTTCTAAAATGGTCCCCACGGTCCCCGCCTCCCAACATCCACACCCACGTGTGGGGGCCGGACCTCGTGACAAGCTTCTAACAAAGAGAACATAACAAAAGCGAGGGGAAACCGCCTCCGAGACGGGCCGCAAAAGATGATGACGTCCCCTCTCGTGCCCTCCCTTTCTCTCTCCCTGTGACAGAGCCAGGTGCCATCCTGTGAGCTCCCCACGGAGAGGCCCCCACGGCAAGGCGCTAGGCCAACAGCCGGCAAGGAAGTGACGCCCTCAGTGCACCCGCCAGCGAGGACGAATCCTTCAACAGCTGCGGAGGGAGGCAGGATGCAGATTCCCGCCTCCCTTTGGGCCTTCGGGTGAGACCACACCCCACCTGCGGCCTGAGAGAGTCGAGTCTGAAGACCCACGTGAGCTCCGCCCAGACCCACGTCCACACACACCTAGTTATTTTAAGCCACTAAGTGTCGTAATTTATTACGTGGTAACAGACAATAACGTAGAGGTTTATCTAGTGGAGATGAAGAGCCACGGACCCCGAGACCCTGCAACTCCACGAGTAGGTCCACGGCCCCCGAGAAACGTGTACACGCCCGGGACGGGACACAGGTCAAAGAATTCATCACAGCGTTGTCTGCAACAACCAAAATTGGAATAATGAGCAAACCGTGGTATATCCACACACAGAGAAAAATGAACGGTCTAGAGCCATACGCTGCTGTACAGATAATGCATACAAATAAAGTTTGGCTGAAAAAGTAAAATACCAAAAACTCGCGTCATACAACTGCACCCACACACAGCTCGAATACGAGCAAAACCAAACTGTGTAACAGGCTGCACACCTGAGAAGCACAGCTCTGGGGAAAAGCAAGGAGGTGATGACGGTAAGGGCCTAAGGTGATGATTTCTGGAGCTGGGTGTGGCTTCCGCTAAGCCGTAGCACTTTTCTCTGGCAGGTTTTACAACAAGAAGGGAAGGGGGAGGAGGAACGGGAGGGAAGGAGGCCCACCAGAGCTCTGGCTGTCTGCAGGAGGAAATAAAATGCCCAGCCGCCCCGCTTCAAACCAGAGGCTCGAGCAAGAACTTAGTACCAACGGTCCTCCCGTTTCCCAGATTAACACGGTCCTCCTTCTTCAAGCAAAGGAGTCTCGCAAACCCCACCCCACGGTCCAGGCACCGGTTTTTAAAAGTCAAGGCTAAGCTCACACCGGACGTGGATAACACAAATCACAGAACTAGAAACTTTAGTCGGGAGGAAAGACATCTCCCCTAAAGGGCAGACCTGAGAAGGGAGAGGAGGTATACGTGCGCGGGGGTGGACAGGGCGGAACGGGCTGGGGGGAGCCGGGAGGAGAGGGAGAAACACACCGCCTCCGTCTGCGCCCTGATATTACCGCTTCCCTGTATTTCCTGGCTCCCCGCTGGGGTCACCGGGCGCTGCCCCCACAATCCCCAGGACGTGCAAGGGTCCGGCCTGTCCTCCAACAGCCACCCCATCAAGCTTACATCAGTTCGTCCCCCCACAGACGCCTACGACGTTTCTGGCTTCGTGCTCACGGGCAGCCCCACAGGTGCACAGCTGCGCCCTGAAACCTCTTCGGTACAGTTGAGTCTGCCGGTAATGAACACAAACACTGAGAAAAAAGTTACGACTGTATTTGCCACAAATAATTTATCCCGAGGAAAGGACCTGCCTGCCGGAGAGAGCTCCATTCCCTTCTCCCTGGCCCGGAGGCTGGGGTGGCAGCGGGCCCGCTCCAGGACGGGCACCCTGAGCGCGTCTGTCCCCAGACCCCGTGCACCCGCGGGGCTCCTGGGTCAAGGTAAGCCACATACTAGTCAAGAGAATGCCCTGCTCGGACATGGGGACTCCAGGTCTGCATTCTGAGAGTACAATTCCCCTTGCTTTGCTTGTTTTTCTTGAAGAAAGTTCTGTTTTCTTTTTAAAACCAAAGTTCCGTGAGGTTATGTGAACCCAGGGCAGTTCTAATTTTCGGATCGCTTGTTTGCACAAACTGCCAACGTGGGGGTTGAGGGTGTTTGTTTTGAGGAGGATGTGGGGGCCACAGGAAAGACAGAAAATATCACAGGTTTGAATTCCTTTCTTACAAAACACATACAACAGGGAAACTCGGTTTACGTGCTCGGGAACATCTCCACCCTGCGCTCCGAGTTACAAATTCATGACCCGTGTCAGATGGGCTGGCGGCAACCGTGCGTCCAGGGCCGGCGTCTGGGCCCAGCTGACGCCCAGGGGGCGCAGAGCTGCCTCGAGACACCTGCTTTCCCCACGGGGCCGGGACGGGCTGCAGCTCGGAGAACGGAGAACACGGGCCGCCCTGGAGGCTGGGGCACAGGAGGCGCAGCCCCAGGCTCTCTGGCCGGGAGCACCGCTCAGCCGAGGTGGCACGGGACCCACACTCGCGCTTGGGAGTGGCCGCAAAGTGCCAGGGCGCTCTGGGACGATAGAGCCTCACGCACACACACGCACCCTCACACAACTTGCGCGCACACTCACTCGTGCTCGGAAACACTGCCCGTGCATCACCCACGTCTTGGCTGACCTGGGTCCCCCAGGCCTGCCCTCTGGGAGCACTCCACCCAATCCACCAGGCGGTGAGACGCCTCCATCCTGAAAAGGGCAGCAGAGGCCACAGGCCGCTGGGAGAGGCACTCAAGTGGCCTCTCTGGTCCTCAGGAATGGCACTCTGCTAACCTCATTCAAAACGGCTTACGGTCACAGAGGGGCCACACGACCGAGTCTGTACTTCACAAGCAACCTCCAGTCGGCCACTCAGGGCAATGACAACATCCCACTGGGCCAGGAGGAAGACGTCACCCTCCGGGGAGACACCCCCCGTCTGCACCCCAACACATGAGGACAGAAGGCCAGCCGCCAGGTGCTATTGATACTCACTAGGATGACATTTTCTCACACGAACGTGGCCGCCATGGAATGCCTGAGGCTGAGAAGGCCATCGTCACATAACGGCACACGGCGCCCTTTGTGTTCCCAAAGTTCAGCCATACCGTCAGACGCCAGCTCAAGAGGCCCGACCTCCTGGTAGGAGATCGAGACGGAAGAGATCCCGACCCCATTTTCACACGTTACTTGATTAAAAGAACAAGTCACAGCGGCACGTACTGAGTGCTGACCACAGCCCAGGGCCGCGCCACACGTCTCCCGTGCGCGGTCTCAGGTCCCCTGCCTGCCACGAGCCGGGTCTGCGGCCACCCTGACTTCTCAGGTGTGATGCTGGAGCACAGAGGAGTCAGGTCAAGGGGAAGGGAAGTGGGAGGCTTCTGCGGGTTCTGATGCCGCAGCCAGACTCTACTTACCGGGTTTTATAGCGATAATGTGAACAGAACGCTAAGTCACCAAACTGCCCTCAGCAAATGCAGAGGTTTGCGCAAATCCGCTTCTGGGCCACCTAGGCAAACATCAACCCCACGCATCCCAAAGGGATGCGCGTGACCACAGTGTCACTCGTTCCAACGAGCACAGGAGCAACGGCCACGTCTTAAGCACTTACCCGTGGCAGGAACCGCGTCAGCCATTCGATCTGTTACCTCACGCACCCTTGTGGCTGCCTGTGCGCTACCCGCGTGCGATCCCCATTGGACGTACCATCAGGGAGAAGCCGGGTGCCGAGGTCACGCCGCGTGCCGCTGCCCTGCCGAAACCCAGGTCACCCAACAAGCCCGCGGCACTAAGTGCTGCCCGCAGGCCTCCCCTCGGAACTTGACGACGAGGCGGTCCCGCCCGTGACAGACTCCCCCAGTGCCCACGTTTCCCTTCCTGCCGTTGGGAACACAGCCCCCGGTTTTGACCGGGTTCCCGGCTGCCCAGGCGGGGGTGACGGTCAATGCCTCGCGTGCAGCCAGACGGGCCGATGACCCGGGTGGGGCCAGCAGGGCGTGAGCGGAAGGCACGCAGCGTCCCAGCCATCTCTGTGAAGATGAAGCCACGGACCCTCGCTCCGACCGTCCCTTGCCCCGGAACTAAAACACTGGTGCAGAGTGAGCCACCGCTGAGCCCACAGCAGGGACAGCACCCCAGGGGGAGGCAGAGCAGTAAGGCGAAGGGGGCCCGGGTTCCCGGCTACTCACCCCTGGCCTGTGGAATAAACTTCTAGTCTACTTAAGGTACCGGATCTCAGGCTCTCTGTGCTTCAGGCGTTGGCCTATACCCTGATACAGGTGTGTAAACCTCACACTTCCTTAGATCCCACTTTTTGGTTCCTTTCCAACACAGTCGCCAAGCCCATCTTGCACGCCAAGCCCCGTGCCCCGCCTGCGGTATTCCCGGTGGCGGCCCCTGGACAGTCATCCCAGCCTGATGTTCAGCAGCCACACGCTTCCGACCTGCCGCCGAACCACGACCTGGTACCCAGGCCAGGGGGCTTCGGGTGGCGGCTGTGTGGAGTCCAAGAGAGCGTGTGGGGCCCTGGGGCCAACAGAGGCTTGGGGGAAGTACGGATGGCATCGTCCAGACCAACCTGATGGGTCGGTGAGAGCCCAGACTTCGACCTCCACTTTCATTCTCAACCTTGAAAGATACGACCTATGAGCACAAAGTGAGCTACTCAGCAGCCGGGGAGTCCGACACCCGCACCTGCTTCCCTGGCCTGTTGGGGCTGACTGCCGTTCGGTCTCCTCCAGGTTTGTAAACGCACATTCCCGACAGGGGACCGTGCAGCCTGGCCGGAAGAAGGCCATCGTATGCCACGAAAACTCACCAAGAGAACGGCAAGTTTCACTAGACACTGTTACACTGTTTACGCTCCTCGCAGCAGGAGACGTGAGCTCTGTGCCTGGGAAAACCATCTTCAAAGCGGCGACTGTTTTCCCAGCTGTGAATACTCCATCCTGGGAAATCTTTTCATACCATTACAAAAATAATTTTGAAAAGATTGAACAAATATTCAGGCTAATCTGCCCATTCTGGTATCTCAGACCCGAAATGGGAGAGCTTTCTCGCGCACGTTGTCTGATCAGCCAGCAATTAATATTCCTTATAAACGTTAGCGAATGTTATAATGAAATAAGCTTTCCTTAAATAAATGTGGTGTCCACTCGACTGAAAACAACAAATTTAGTGGCTTCCTCTGAACAGCCAGGAAGTGGCGATAATTCCAGCAGGAGGAGGGCAAGGCAGGAAGCATGTTGTTTTATTACTATGCGTGACCTTACAGAAGAGTGGCTCTGGTGAAGGAAGCGGCCTGGCGGCCCTGGGCAGAACCACCTGGGAAGGCGCGCACATACGTCACCAGTCGGCTCCTGGCACCTCTGGGGCAGAATTTCCCAGTAGCTTTAAAACACCCACGCGCGCCAGGGCCAAGAGCTCTCGAGACCACAGGACACCCCCTCTAAAGCGAAGAGGGAAGAAAAACAAAAAAACAAGCCACCGAAGCAGAGACTCACTCGGGAGGCCAGGTTCCGGGCGGGCTCTGCTTTCCGAGGCAGGAGGGGGGAGAGTCTGGGCTGGGGCTCCCAGGGCTGCGGTGGAACAGGGGGTGACGACGCCGGGCATGAAGGAGAGCAGGGGATGGAGTGGAGCCACCCAAACCGGGGGACGGGGCGAGGGGGGGCGGGGGGGCCCGGTGGAGGGCGGTTCAGTCTCCAAAATGGCAGTGACGGTCGGATCCTGGCTCGGTTCACAGACCCGCGTGATGAAGTGAAGTGTGCCCGCCTGCCTGAAAGCTAAGCACGTCTGTAAAAATACAGACGTGCTCACGCACCAGACATTTCTCTCGGCTTTTCCACGTCTTCTGCACTTCTCACCATGGCTGTGCTCTACACGCCTGGCGTGGGGTGGGGGCTCTGTCTTCAAACACGAAGAACGCTACTGGAGGCGTAAGTCGAGCGACACACGAAGAGCTCACGTGCGAGAGACGCATGCCCAGACGGGCATCCCAGGAACCGAAAGGACACGCAAAACGGAACGCGCTGACGTCAGCAGCCGGAGGGGGCCTCCTCCGTTAACTTTCTTTTTTCATTGTTTGCAGGCCACTTTAGTCGACAGGCGAAGCATTTCCAGGGCACCCAGCATGCGCGACTTATCCGAAAGCAGCTCTTTTCTCGTCTCGGTGTTCTTGGACGCCGGTCGGCACGACCGCCTTGTGCCGGGACGGCGAAGGTCCGCAGGCCCCCCGGCACGATGCGTGGCCACACGGCGCACGCAGCAGGCTGCTCACACACAGATGCGGGCGCCCCCGAATCGCTCTCGGCAAAGACAGGCGAGCGGGTTCCTCCCCCGCCTCCCAGGTGTGCCTGGGCGCCGTGGACAATCCAGGCCACGACCAGGATGAAGGCCCGAGAAAGGGAGCCAGGTCAAGAAACGTGTGCGCCCGGCAGTCCGCTAGACGGTGTCCCCGCTGGGACCCCAGGCTGCGCGGCAGCGTCTTGTGGGGGAAAAGTTACCAAGATTTGACTCATTTCTCATCTTTCTCCCCGGCCAAGCTCTCCCCTGAAAGAGCACTGCTGGTTCACGATCTGTAGACACCGGAAAACTCCCAGAAACCACTCCTGCCATCCGACGTCGCTCCCGGTGAAGCACACCTCCCACGTCAGCTTCAGGCCACGACCTCAGGCCTCCCATTTGCCAGGACTTGGGGCGACGGCCTGGGAAGCGGCCGTCTGGGCCCCGGACCCTGCTCCTTCCCGCCAGCCAGCCCCGCCCTGCCTGTCGCCCCCCCCACCCGCCCGGGCTGCCGTGCTGGGCACCAGCGGGAGTTAGGGACCAGACGTGCCCCTGCAACACGCATGCCAGGTCACCTTCAAACCCTGCCCTTGGCCGCCGTCCCTCCCCTCCCTCCGCACTCCTGAGGAGCAGCGCCACGGGGACCCCGCCGGGCCCCGCCCCCGCCGCCCCGCACTCTGCACACCCGGTCGGGTGCTCGCCTCTCTCGGCCCGCTCGGCCCGCTGAGCCTGCTGTTGGGCTCCACGCCGACGCCTCTGCCTTTGCTGTCTCAGTCAGATTCCGCTTCAGCTTCCCGTTTGTTCCCAGGCTGGGGGAGACGGGACAGAATGCTGACTCTCCCTCCCTTCATCCCCCCAAAACCGCAAACCCATTTAGCCTCGCCCAGGTGCCCTGCCTCGTGTTTCTTGTGAATTCCGTCCCCCGTCCTGCCGGCGGACTGTCACCACGGTTCCCTCCTCCCGTGGTCCCGTGGACCGGGCTGTTCCACCGTGGAAGTCTTCAGGAGGGCCGTTCTCCGTGGGAGGCCCCGGGGGTCGGTTCTGCACTGATCTCTGCCGGAGGTCCGAACAAGTCTCCCGGTGAACTTCTTGGCTGGGGGCTCCCAGGTCGCGGGTCACTGAAATTCTGGGTCTGGCCCCCACGCACGCCGTGGGTTTGGGATTCTGATTCTCCATCACGGGCCCTTTCTTCGTCCACCCTGCCTGCCTGCTCTATCTGCCCAATGGGTAGGATTTTCCAATTCACGGCTCTTGGCTTCGGGGCCGGAGTCCGGCTCCCCCACTGCACGTGAGGGGGCGGGCCACCTCGCGTGGCCGTGCCACTGTTAGAACACGAGCCCGGTTCCGATGGCTCTGGGCCCACCGGCTCCAGTTTCGCTCACCAGTCTGGCCTCGAGCTTCTGTATCTCTCACTCGTGGCTCGCTTTCAGCTACGCCGTATGGTTCTGCCGTCACGCTTCTTCCACACGCTCACGCGTCTGAAGCGGGACAGGGCGTTTCTCACGTCAGCCAGTCCACCAGACTGGCAAGGGCTCTACGCACGTGCGTTACCTAAAATTTCACGACAGGCTGACAACCTGACGGGCTCCAGGTCACCTATGGCACAGAGCCCTTTTCTGGTGACTCCCACACGGCTACCGAGCCAAGCTCACTCTCCTAGGGGTCACGGCCCCCATGCCACCTGACCCCCAGGTCACCATGCAGCCGACGGCCTCCCTTGAGCACAGTGAGCTCTCGGGCATGACAACCGGCAGCAGTTAACTAATGTGCCACGGTGGTTCTGGGGGCGGTGTCAGAGCCTGGACCAGGGCTGAGGGCCACGGCCTTTCCCCCAACCAGGCCCTAACTTGGCTCTGGCTTCTGGGCTCCCGTCTGCAGTGACGTCTCAGGGTCCGGCACTTAACCGGGTGCACAGCCGGCAAAGACTCCTTTCTGTCCACCGGGCAACCTCTTCCCTCCTCACCTTTGTCTGAGGGGACCCGACCACATGCACCCACTCCCCACAGAGAATGACTCAGGCCCCGGCACCGCATGGTGCGGGAGCCACACCCGAGCCCATCCCATGGGGCTGACGGACTGTAGGCGGGCAACAACACAGTGCGGCCCAGCCAGGGCCATAGGGCTGCCAGGCGCTCCTAGACAACAGGAGACAGGCTCAGTGGGGCCAAGTACTTGGTCTGGGGGGGGACTTCACCCACGGGGGCGCGTGCTGATAACCCCCGGGCAACCGCTCTCAGCTTCCCCGGGATCTGCCTTTGGAGACACTAGACGTAGAAGGACCCACGTCACCAGTGAAAGCTAAACCCGGCCGTCAAAACCCAGGGCCTCCCCCAGCCAAGGGGGCAGAGCCGGTCCAAGTATGGCAGAGGCTGAGAAGCCAGCCCTCGAATGGGAGGCCCCTGGCTTTCTGAGGCAGCCGGCGATGCCTCGCTGCTCGACCCTCGTCTTTCTCTAACGGCTGGAGAAACGGAACCCCGAGGGGGCACGGGACAAGATGGGGCGTGGGGAGGCAGCGAGGCCTTCTCCGGGGAGGCCGGTGCAGGGCCGAGGCGGCAGGAAGCTCCTGCAGGCTGGGAGAGGCGGAGGGGTTGTCTGCTTAGGGCAAAAGCCATAAACAAGAGTGACTTGACTGGAAAACTATCTGACACGTAAAAGATAGATGAGAGGGGGATCCTGGGTGCCTCAGTTGGTTAAGCACCTGACTCGATTTCGGCTCGGATCATGATCTCATGGTTTGTGAGATGAGCCCCATGTCGGGCTCTGTGCTGTCAGTGTGCAGCCTGCTTGGGATTCTCGATCGCCCTCTCTCCCTGGCTCTCTTTCTTAAAAAAAAAAAAAACAAAACGATGAAGAACCCTTAGCACGAGCAGTGTTTTCAAATCAATACAGAGAAGGTCAACTTTGCAAACAGACCTGGTAAAAAATCTAGAAGCTGCAAAAGCAAATGACCAACATGTACGTGGAGAATGACCGTTTGCGGTCGTGATCAAAGAAGCTGAAATGAAAGCAACCACGAGCTACCCTCTTCTTGGTCGTACCAGAAAACACGGAAACCCTAGTACCAGAGCCGATGTGGGTACTCTCATATATGTTAAATAGAGTACACCCACCGGGAAAACATGGAGAACATGTCCACGACGTTCACCGCGAGGTTATCAGCCTGATTCCTTCCATGTGCTTTTGTCTAGTTTCTCCTTCTTTTTCACATTGGCCACGTATAACTCAGGAAAAACAACAAACGTTGCTTTTTTAAAATTCCACTTTGCCGAGTTGCTCTCTGCTGAGCACAAGGAGGCAAAGTTACAAACATCTCCCGGGCTGACGGCCGCAGCAGTGAGGGCATTAGCTATGGCCGGTGGACGGCGGGGCTGGCGCGGGCGGGGGGGTGGGGCGGGGAGCCTGTTTTCTCTGGCCCAGAATGACAATTGCCAGGTCTCCACGGCAACAGGGAAGCTGATCAGCTTCTAGGTTTTCTGCAATTTTCCAGATGCGACAAGTGATTGGAGAAACCGTGTCTCCACCGTGGAGACCGTGGGGCACACCGAGGCCGGCCTAACAGACCGCGGACCCGTGCCAGCCAACTCTGAGCGCTGCCCAGGAAGACCACCCCTCTCGAAAAGCCCCTGGAGAAAAAGGATGTCGCACGCGGGCAGGGCAGACAAGGGCACATCACAGCTGGGCCCGCCAGGGCGGCGCCACCACGAGGCCGGGGCAATATGCCAATACCAGCCCACGGCGGTTTCCAAGCCAGGAGCACATGTCGCCAATCCCCCCGAGCGGCAAGTTAATTCCCAGGGAGCTTCCGGCTGTCCTCTTTGAAATGTGAGCACGGACATCAGAACGACTGAAATAACGAACAGAAACACCGAACGCTGGTGAGCGTGCTGAGGAGCTCACCTCGCGCACGGTGACGGCGGGAGCAGAAGGGAGGAGAGCCGCGCGTTCGGGACGCCTGGTGGGGCCTCAAAAAACGTGCCTCACCAGCCGGCCCGGCCCGCAGCCATGCTCCGGGCGTCTCCCCAGAGAAGCGAGCGCTGCTGCTCGTGGGTGTTCACAGAAGCTTCACCCCTAAAAGCCACGATCTGGAAACGACCCAAATGTCCTTCACTCAGTGGGTGAGTGGTTAGAACGGTAGGGCCCAAGGGAGCCGTGCAGCGACAGAGCACTTCTAAGCCTTGACCGCGCTGGCGGCTACAGCGATCCAAGCTGTGACAGAACTGCACTCAGACGCAGGCACACGCACGGGTGCACGCACACACACACACACACAAGCCAGCAGTCGAGCACACGCAGGAATGCACACACGGGAGCGCACCCGCAAGCACGAGCACGGACGCTCGGCAGTGGCTGGGAGAAGGCCCGTCCCGTCGCGTGGAGAAGGTCCCATGGTATCATCAGAGGTTGCTAAGGGACCGCCTGCCTCCAGGGGACACAGAGCGGGTGGAATGGGCCCAGAGCACTAGAAGGGCCTCACAGGGCACCACTTCCAGCCCTCTCCTGGAGGAAGCCTCCCAGCGTGACCCCTAAACGTCCACCCTGTGTCGGCTGGACTTGCCCAAGGACAGATGGCTGACCTTCTCAGGGACCGCCCCATCGAGGCCAACATCTACCTCCCTGTGCTTTCGGCCCCTGTTCCCCGGGTGTGACAGAGAGCAGGAGGGAGCGTGCGTGCACGGTACAGGCAGCGTCGGGGACTCGTCGCGCAACGAGCCGCACCACCCTGAGGTCAGCCCCTTAAAACGGGCCTCAGGCCCCCGGGCCCCCAACCGTCCCGTGGCGGTTGAGCAGGGGAGAACCCAGATGCCCCCTAGCACACCCGCAGAAGGTTTTGTCCTCTGCGTCACCAGCAGCCTCTGGAACCCTCCGGCGAGCTTCCTCGTGCGGTTTCCAGTCACGGCTTCCGTGCTCCGCGGATGTGTATCCGCTTCTCCAGCAAGCTGCAGCCAGCTCAGGCAGCGGCCTCCACATCCGCACAGGACAGAGGAGCCACTCAGGTGGCCAAAGGGCCCCACGCTTGCACCCTAGACCGTCGGGGCTTGCGTCCAGAAGAGAACACGAGTGCCCGCGCTCAGGAAGTGGCACGTTAGGACCACTCTCTCGGCGGTCCAACTTCCCGTCTACATAGATACTAATTTTATATTTCAAACCGAACGTCCTCCTGCCGGTCACAGATGCCGTATTGTTTTCCTAATTAGCCCTCCGTGTGGCGGTGTCCACGGCAACCTTTCCCCCGCAGCAATGACACAGGGCCGTCATCGGTCCCCGGGACAAACCCAGAGGCCTGCCAAGCCTCCCAGGGCCCCACATACGGGCCATCCTTTACCCAAAGTACAATCCCCGGGCTTCCTTTCATACCGTGGAGACCCAGGAACTTGGGGCAGGAAGACCCCTGTCAGGAAGCACTGCTCCAGAGGCCAGCGCCGGCGGGCTGGACGCCTCGCAGCAGGGGGATGCGCGCTCTGGGCCGAGTCCCCTGTGACCGCCTATCGGGGTAAATACACTGCATTTGCACGTGGCCGTTTCTTTACGTGCCGTCTGTGTGCTTCTGCCCCACACGGGCAGCCTGAGCAGCGACAGAGACCACACGGCCCACAGCGCTGGCCCGAAAGGAGAGATCTGCCAAGCCCCGATCTGCCTCAGACCCACTCTCTGACCGGGGGGGGGGTGGGTGGGGGGGGGGGAAGCATGGCGACCAAAAACACTGACCGAGAGACCAAAAAACGACCACTTTCATAAAGCATCAAAGAACTGACGAAATGGCATCTGCAGACCCAAACCGAGCGGTACCCGGAAGCTAGTCCCCAGAGACATCGCAGGACACGGGGGCCGCTCTGTCCCGAGGCCACCCGCCGGTGCCCAGAAGTCAGGGGCTTCGGCTCTGGCCGCCTCCCGGGCTGAGGGGACGGGCTCGGAGGCCAGGGCCGGCCCCCCCCCCCCCCCCGGCGAGGTGGAGAGCCCAGCGGCAGGGAGCCATCCGGGCATCCTCAGCCTCTCCACCGTTCCGGAGCGCCCTTCTGCCGGAGAGCCCCGCACGGCCTCCGCGCGGGCCTCGTGTGCTTGGCGCGTGGGAGTGCGCTCCGCGTGAGTGCTGTGAGTCTGCGATGCGCGAGTGTGCTCTGTAAGTGGTCTGCACGCGCGAGTGTGCTCTGTGCGTGTGAACGTATAAAATGGCGTCCTCCACCAGCCGCGGAGTGTGAAAGCTAAGATTCCGGTGAAGAACTTCCAAGTCTGTTTTGTTTTGTTTTGTTTTTTTTAATGAAGCAGGTTCCACGCCCAACGTGCACCTGAACTCAGGACCCTGACTGAGGTCAAGAGTCGCACACTCTGGGCCAGCCGGGTGCTCCTAAAGTCTCTGGTTTCTTGAGACATTCTCAACTTTTGAGAGAAGTAAGAGCTAAAAAGATGTGTCTTGGGGCGCCTGGGTGGCGCAGTCGGTTAAGCGTCCGACTTCAGCCAGGTCACGATCTCGCGGTCCGTG
The DNA here is from genome assembly GCF_028018385.1 of Neofelis nebulosa. NCBI lineage: Eukaryota > Metazoa > Chordata > Mammalia > Carnivora > Felidae > Neofelis > Neofelis nebulosa. The sequence goes on from NC_080799.1 coordinate 835,555, forward strand.
AGTTCGAGCCCCGCGTCAGGCTCTGGGCTGATGGCTCCGAGCCTGGAGCCTGTTTCCGATTCTGTGTCTCCCTCTCTCTCTGCCCCTCCCCCGTTCATGCTCTGTCTCTCTCTGTCCAAAAATAAATTAAAAAAAAAAAAAAAAAAAAAAAAAAAGTTGAAAAAAAAAAAAAAAGATGTGTCTGGTTTTATAATAGACCTTTATTGATTTCTTAAGGGGGAGAGTCTACTTCTGGGGGGGGGGGCAGGGGGAATGAGATTGTTTTTTTGGGTTTTTTTTTGAGAGACAGCACAAGTGGGGGAGGGGCAGAGAGAGAGAGAGAGAGAGAGAGAGAGAGGATCTGAAGCGGGCTCTGAACGACAGCAGCGAGCCCAACGTGGGGCTCAAACTCGACAACCGTGAGATCATGACCTAAGCCAAAGTCGGATGCTCAACCGATTAGGCCACCCAGGCGCCCCTGAGAGATTGTTTTTAATCATGTACAGATGTTAAATTTCACCCAGTGCTCCGCACGCATGTACTGGGATGAAAACAGCCACAGACACAGGTCCTTTCTGTTTTTATGGAAACACCCAAGCCGAGATCCGGCCTGTGCCAGGTTGCCCTCTGGTGCCAATCCAATCGCCGTTCGCCTCTTAATGCAAATGGGAGGAAATCGGTGAGAGACACTCCCTACTTCCAAGGTCACAACTCGTCCATCATTGGGTTTTCTCACGTTCTGTGTGATTTTTCCACCCCAACAGCTACTGCTGGCTGTAAACCCAGACGCTAAGCGACACGGTGACTTAACCAAGGCTCTGTCTCAAACATGTACAATCTGACACACCTGCTGTTGTTTTACTACAAGTTATATGTGAAAAAAGCCCAGTGCAGGTAACTACAAAGAGGAGGCCATCATCCTAAACCTGTCTAAACTCTACCCCAACCCCGATAATAAAAAAAAAAAGAAAAAATCACCTTGCCTGATTCACCTTCCTTTATAAAACTGAAGAATTCTTGCCGCAAATTATTAGAATTGGTTGAAAAAAATACATAACCATGAACGCTCCTATAACCTACTATATATGAAAACACCTAAGTTAATTCAACGTTAAAATAAAACTTCTTCCCACAGCAACACAAAAACCAGTTTTTAATACCTACTTGCTCAACAAGTTCATGTCCCAGTTGATCCCCATGAGCTGCTGCTGGGTTTGACTGGTTACAGAACAGTTAGGTGAAGGCTCACCACGCAGAGTGTGAGGACATAGTGGGTAGAAGAAAACGAAAAGCTTGGCCAGGCCAGAAAGGTCAATTTCTGAAAGGAAGGTGGGACAGACAGCCTCTGCCCGGACGGAGAAGAGGGCATACCGCGTGGCCGGGCGGAGACGGTCAGAGCGGGCCCAGGAGGCCCGGGGAGTGTCCGCTGCGGGGGCCCAGACTCCATTCCTGAGTTGTAGTTTGTGTATTTTGATATCGTGTGACAGGGAAAGACAGACCGATGGGATCTGCCCTGTGCTTGCCACAGGGACCCTGCCCAGGTCATTTGCTCCTGGCCAGACACACAAATCTCCTAGGAGAGAAGCATGATCGTCTGAATGACATAAAAACAACCTCAAAAACACACAAACACAAAAGACTTTTCTTTTTTTTTTTTTTTTTAATATTTTAATGTTTATTCATTTTTTTGATAGAGAGAGACAGAGCGTGAGTGGGGGAAGGGTAGAGAGAGAGGGAGACACAGAATTGGAAGCAGGCTCCAGGCTCCGAGCTGTCAGCACAGAGCCCGACGCGGGGCTCGAACTCACGAACCGTGAGATCGTGACCTGAGCCAAAGTCGGACGCTTAACCGACTGAGCCACCCAGGCGCCCCAAAAGACTTTTCATGAAACGTGCAAGCTGATTCCAAACCTCGTGCAAATAAGAAACTAGGTGAAAACATCCAAAAACAGTGTCCACATGACAACTGGAGGTACTTATTCTACTCAATATTAAAACACACCTATTAAACCTGAAGAAGGGAGCAGCGCAGTGACAAGCAAGTTAAATATAACACGTTTATGGACTTCTGTGCAGCCCAGCTGAGAGGAAAATACAGAAGAGAAAATGCTCGTAAGTGACGGTGGGAGGGAGAAGGCGGCCTTTATCTCTGGGATGAGGACGGACATCTGCCTGCACGCACAGAGAATGTCGTCATCAAAGTCAAACTGGGACAAAGCATGTGTAAAACGTGCACAAAAAGGCAACCAAAACACCAGGAAAAGAGGGGAAAGATGTGGTGAGGTCACTCACAGGACAAAGACGCTCCATAGGTGACTGAAAACCGTCTCAGTCCCACTGCTGACCAGGACAACACCAATAAAACGGGCTGCAGAAGGGCACACAGGGGAGGCAGACGCCAGCGCCGGCCTCGGGCCCGGACGTCTCTCCCCTGGCACTGGCCACACGCCGTCCCGCTGCCGCTCCGGCCCCTGGGAGCCCAGAGAAGAGGTCGCACACGTGCGCAACGGCACTCCGGTGCCGGGCAGGCGCATCCACGTGGGAAACGAGGTTAACTGACCGTTAACAGGGCGGCCGTGAGACATGCCCCCGCCCCACCCGGGGAAATCCGAACACTGCGGGAGATCCACGGAGATCCACACTTGCGGACTTGGAAGCATCTCCGGACACGCCCCTGACGAGTTAACAGAAAGTACAACCAAAGTACAAGCGTCCAAGAAAAACAGGTAAGTTAGACTTTATCAGAAGTCAGAACTCCTGCTCTTCAAAAGCCACTGCTGGCAAACGAGAAGGGGCCCCACGGATCAGGAGAGAATGCGCTTCCAAACGGAAATCGGATAAGACACCTACATCCTAAACAGGTAACAAACTCTCAACACTCCACCGAAAGAAAACCCGCCACTAAGAGCGGGAAGAGAGCTGTACGAGCACTTCACCCACGGGGCCTTACGCACAAAAACAAGGCTTGCTAGATGCTCACGCCCGTCAGCGACCGGGGCAGAAACTACGAGAAATTCTTTCAATGCGGGTGGTTTCCCCCACGTCAGTTACGCCTCAAGCAGCTGCTTGTGAAGACCACGCAGAGGAAGGCACAACCACGTTCCCGAGAGCGGCCAAGACGAAAAATACCGACAACACCAAGTGCTGACAAACACACAGAGCACCGGCGCCCCCGCGTGCCGGCATGGAAGGCGGCCTGGCAGCTCCTCGCACACGTAAACACACGGGGTGCCTGGTGGCTCAGGTGGCTGAGCGACCGACTCTTGATTTTGGCACCAGTCAGGCCATCGGGGTGGCGAGATCAAGACCTGTGCGGGGCTCAGTGCTGAGCGTGGCACCTGCTTAAGATTCTCTCTCCCGTTCTCCCTGCCCCTCCCCCCAACTCACGCTCTCGTCAAAAAAAAAATAAAAAAGTAAACATACGCTTACGCCGTGGTCCATCGGAGTCCTGAGAATTTACCCAAGAGAAATGAAAACAGAAAACCTCGCATACAGTCACAGCATGCTCCCCATAGCCCCAAAGTGGAAACGAGCAGAAAGTCCAAAGACCAGGGAACGGAGAAACAAACACGTGGGACGTGCGGTGGGTGGGACATTACCGGGCAGCGAAAAGGAAAGCCCTCAGGAGGCAGCAGAGGTCACCGCGACAGGACGAGGGGGACTTCGGTCCCCTACACCTCACCGGGAGCCTCGGGGCTATCAGGGAATTTCTCTGGGTCCCTTTTCTCCAACTCCCCCGGCCCTGCGCGGCCATCACTTTATAACTAACTGGCTGACAAGTCAGCATTCAGTAGTCACAAAGGAGAAAACAAAGACAACGCAACAGGGGAATTCAGGCTCCCGGGGAGCTGCCTGTAAAGACTGGCAACCCCTCAGCTGCTACTTTCACAACCAAAACTCCACTGCCAGACCCGTGTATTTCTTGAGGCAAAACACCATTAGGAAGAAGTACTTTGGTTCTGAGCAAACTCTCAAGGCCGCGAAGTTCACACCTCGCGTGACGGTTTTCGGAAGCGTTCGCCGGCTTGACACCCACGTAATTCCTATCCCGATTTCGAGATCACAAACGAAGAGACAAGGGTGGTCCCGTACGGAGCAGGTGTCTCCCTTCCAGACAGGCGACACTCCACTCCACGGCCGCTGAGGGTGTGGCAGTGCGGGGCCCAGCTTCTCTCAGCCCCGCTGTCACCGGCCATGCTCCAGTCGGGCCCGTGAAAACACACGGAGCACGCGGGGTGGCACCGGGAACTGGGGAGCCACCCAGCTTATGCACGGCACGTCACATTCTGCAAGAAGAAAAGTGCCTGCTATTGCCACCGTGCCCTCTAGGCTCCAGGAACGCATTCACTCCCAGCGTGGGGTGGTCTGCCGGACAAATCCGGGGTCCTTCTCCCGACACAACACCCGCGTTGACAGCAGTGCAGAAATGGGTGCCCCACAGGAGCCGCATTATTCCTTAGACGGTGCTGGGCCTCGCCGTCCCCGCACACGGCTGAGCCGCCCGCTGGCCGGCAGCCCTCAGCCCAGTTACACTAAGGAGTCAGGCCAGGCACCCCGTGGGTCCCTGTCTTCCTTGGGTGCTCCGAAAGAGAAGCAGACACAGGAGGCCCAAGTGGGAGTCCCTCCTCTGTCCCAGCCAGCTAAGCGACCGGGCAAGCGGCCGCCTCTCCGGTCAATTCGTGTGTGAGACCAGGACGGGCCACACCCGGGCCGGGCACCCGGGGCCACTGGGCCTGAGGACTCCGCTGTGATCAGGACGGTCTCGTGCAAACGCAGGGGTTCTCACCCAAGAGACAAGGGAGGAGGGCCCTGCTCACTGCCAGCCACGCCTCCGCCTCCAGGCAACCAAGGGCCTGGGCACCGCAGTGCCCCTGCCAGGTGCCCACCGAGTCGTGCAGGGGCCTGACTGGCCCGTGAGCGGGGCAGCCGCGTGATGTCTCCCTGTCGTGGGGCTCGCTGTCTGGGACAAAACCGAACGGTGGACTATCTCCTCGGCGGTGGAGGGGAGACCCTCGGGAGCAACCCCTGGGCTTCTGCCCCTTCCACTCCCAACTGATGACTGATGACGGGCCAGCAACCTCTCGGGACACGCCTCCTGTCTAAGATTTAACCCTCGCCACCCTCTCAAAGGAAGGGGCCCAGCAGCTTGAAGGTGGGCCTGTACAGCCCGACGCCCAGGCTCGCGGGAGGGTTTCAAGAAGCCGAAGCGGGCAGAGACTCCCTGGTGCAGAGGACGGGCCCATGGACCCCGACTTCCCGTGTCCCTCACGCAGCAGGACAGCAGGAGAGGGCGTGGTGTGGGCACCAGGTCTCCAGTGAGGCCTGCGGCCGGCCGGCCAGAACCATATCCAGGGCGCTGAGGGAGGCACTAGCAGGGCTCGGCCCGTGCCGGGGGCGTCACAGACACCCTCTCCCGGCCTCGGGCGGTGAGGGCCTCGGCAGGTTAACGGGCTGGTGAGATGCGCAAAGAAGGGAGGTTCTGAGCGCCTGGGGCCGCACAAAGGGCTTCCTACGTTCCGGAGCGCACAAAAGAGGGCCAGAGATGAGTCCGCTGGGTGTGCCAAGGCTCCCCTCCCAGCAGGAAGCGCGGCTCTGAGGAAGCTGCCCCGGGGCCACGGAGGGCCAGCCCTGGGGAAACTTTGGCCCTCCTGGCACTGGCTCAGGGCGCTTGTGCTGTGGGAAGTGGCCACACGGGCTCCCACGGGCCTATCCAGACGGCCGGTCCCGGGAGGACGGCACACTGGTCCAAGTGGGGACAGAGGCTTCTCTGTTCCTCATGCGGATGGATTCTGGGGCTTGATCCTGCAGCCAGGGCAGGGCGGGGAGGGGGGGGGGTGGGGGAGGACAACACAGTACTTTTCCACGAGCTCCCAGGGGAATGGGATGTGCTCTCCAGGCCTGGTCCACCCGCCCGCCTCAAAATTAGGTGCAGTGTTCCATGTGCTTTCCTTAAAAACGAGCCTGACGTGGCTTTTCCATAATTTCCCATGAAAAGCAGAGTGAAGAAATCCTCTCATTAGCGCAGCCCAAGGTGTGTCCGCCTGGAAGAGCCCCTCCCTGGGAGACCGGCCCTGGCAATGTACGAAGGCATCTTTGGGACACAAGCCCACAAGCGCCGCACCTCAGAGACCTCCCCCTACGAGTGCTCCCGCCCCGGAACCGCGCTGGGCTGGAGCTCCTCCCGGGAGAGGACCGCGGGCCGCCTGCAGGCGGAGGGGCGGCGACCCCTGGTGGCCGGGCCCGCGTTCCCACGCACCGCTTCCTGCTCCTCAGCCGGGCCAGCCTGCCACCAGGTCAACACCCAGGGGACCGAAAACCAAGCGGAAGTGCACGGGACTCCAGCAGCAACTCTGTCCACTACACCACAGACCCCGACAAAACCGCAGGCCTCAAAAGAGAAACCAGAAGCTTCTCTTCCGTCTTCCAAATCTACTTTACCCAACGTGTGCTTTCATAACAAAAAACAATCACACACTTTTAAAAATGACCTGAACTCAGCAGAAAGGAGGTCCCCCTGAGGTGAGGCAGAAGTCCCAACCTGTGCAAACGGCTACTGTCAACCCGCCCTGTTCTGCGGGACCTGCCCCGGGCTAGCAGCCGGCAAGCAGGCCACTCCGAAAAGAAAGCTGCAAGTTTTAAACAAAACTTAAAATCACCAAGGTGATAGGATGGAGTTTAAAAAAAAACGGAGGAGGGGCACCTGGTGGCTCAGGTCACGATCTCGCGGTCCGTGAGTTCGAGCCCCGCGTCGGGCTCTGTGCTGACCGCTGGGAGCCTGGAGCCTGCTTCGGATTCTGTGCCGCCTTCTCTCTCTGCCCCTCCCCTACCTGTGCTCTATCTCTATCAAAAATAAATCGCCAGGGACGAGGCGGGGGCCTGGGAGCTAGCTGGCAAAAGCACAGAGATGCTTCAGTGGATGGAGGCCTCAAGTGACCCGGACCAGTGAGTCACCGAACTGGGTGCACACCCCCTGAGGGACACAGACTCGCCCAGGCGTCTACAGCATGGGTGGTCTCAGGAGCGCGCTCCCAGGGCCCTAACGCCACGTGTGCTCCATGTGTACTCGCGCCGAAACTGCTCAGAGAAAAGGCCAGAATGGCCTGCGGTCAGGAGTTGGCTGGTTGCCATGAGGGCCCTCCTCTCTTCCTCCCCCTGCACCACAGTCCTTTCCCCATCTTATGAGAGAAAAGTCACCTGTCACCCTGAAACCTGCCGGGGACGCTTCTGAGGGCAGAAGAGCCCACAGGGCTCTCGTAAGTGGAGGCAGGTCTGAATCATGGGTGCCACAAACAACAGCAGCAACTGGCCAGAGACGCATCCCCGACCGAGGCAGACGGTTTCCAGTTCTTCCTCCACAAGGACTGAAGAAGGACCTAGTCAAGTTGTCATCTAATGGCCGATCTCTAACAACAGATTGGGACCAAACGTGCCCCCAAATCACAGGAACGGTCTCCGACTCTAAGGAATTAAGCGACGCTGCCCAGACGACGCTTCCACCCACGTTCACCGGTGTGAACGAGCTTCTCGGTGCTTCCAGGCAGGCGTGGACCCGCAGGAAATCCCGTCCCCTCCGAAGACAGCAGCGCCCGCCCACGGATGCACGTGTCACCACGGGATACGCGCCTAATCACGTTCTACTTCACGTGCAACCTGGGAGAATTTGTGACACCCTACACTGTTTCCATCAACCGCATCCTAGGAATTGTAAAGACAGCTCAATCGAGAAAACGTTAACGCTCAGACCAGGAACCAAATTTAAGTGCATGTATTTTTGTAACAGACTTCTGTCCCATTCAATATGAGCATTTGTATGTTGTGATCTGAACTCTCTTTTACAGTTTATTTTTACTTATTTTTGAGAGAGAGAGTGAGCGAGCATGCGTGTGCAAGGTGGGGGGGGGGGGCCTGTAGGCGCGGTGGAGCAGAGACAGAGGGACACAGAAAATCCCAAGCAGGCTTTGCACTGTCAGCCGAGCCTGACGTGGAGCTTGAACTCCCAAACTGTGAGATCGTGACCGGGGCCAAAGTCAGACACTCAAGTGACTGAGCCCCCCAGACGCCCCAAGATCTGAATTCCTCAGGACAGACTCCCGGCCACGCTCCACGCGTCACTGAGTGCACGGCACGCCACCCATTCCCGAGAGCGCAGCCCGTGCTGTCCCGCCACCTCCCGTCTCAGACACAAGTGCCCCCGACAGCACGGCACCCCAACGGCAGTCGGTGGACGCTGTGCCCGAGGAAAGGCGGTCGCGCCGTTCGAACCTGAAGTTCACCCACCCTCTTACTTGTCTTACAGCCGCTCCCAGAAGCCCCGCAGCGCGAAGGCTTGTGACCCATCCCGCCCTCGCTGCGCCCTCCCTCTGGACTGGGACCCCACGTGCGCCCACCTCGGCGTGCGCTTCCCCGGTGCCCGGTGTGGCCGCGGGTGGCATCTCCTTCGCTGACGCCTTCTTCAGTTTTTTGTTCTTTTTCTCTGTCATTTCGGTAATTTTTCTCTTCCGTTTTGCCATCCTGCAGCAGAGAAGGTAAACTGCTAAGTGCGTGACGAGAGGTCCTGGGCCACATCACATTTGTGACCGAGGGGAAGAGCGCTCTCCCGCTATAAAAGTCCAAACAAAGGCAGGGGTGCCCGGGGGGGGGGGGGGGGGGGGCTCAGTGGGTTGAGCATCTGGCTCAGGTCACGATCTGGCGGTTCGGGAGTTCAAGCCCCACTCAGGCTCTGGGCTGACAGTGCGGAGGCTGCTTGGGATTCTCTGTCTCCCTCTAACCCTGCCCCTCTCCTCTGCTCTCTCTCAAAATAAGCAAAATTTAAAAGAAAGAAAGAAAATATGGAAAATCTACACGAGTTAGGGGAAAGGTCAAATCCCCTAGGCAAACCGCCCGTGATCTGGGGATGTTGCAGGCGACCGTCGCCGCCGTGGCTAGGGCATTCGGTCACGGTGATGGGCCCGGGCCGGGCCCCTCGACTTGTGGAAGCAGCACCACCTGGGCTGCATATAAGGCACGACACGGTGTGAGAGGCGTCTGACAGGTATGCTTTCTCCAGCACAGTGGTGTGCAGAGCTCCAGGAAAAGCCCAGGAACCCTAAAACCCACGTCCTTCCCTGGGATCGTGCCCCAGGGAACAGAAATGGTTGAAGGCCGACAGGTCACAGTGGAGAGCCCTCCCCTGAGGGGCACTGCCGGTGGCTGCTGGGACCTCCGAGAGGGCTCCTGCGAGGGGGTATGTGGGAGGGGAGACCTCGGAGTGCTTTTTTTTTTTTTTTTTAATTTTTTTTTCAACGTTTTTTATTTATTTTTGGGACAGAGAGAGACACAGCATGAACGGGGGAGGGGCAGAGAGAGAGGGAGACACAGAATCGGAAACAGGCTCCAGGCTCCGAGCCATCAGCCCAGAGCCCGACGCGGGGCTCGAACTCACGGACCGCGAGATCGTGACCTGGCCGAAGTCGGACGCTTAACCGACTGCGCCACCCAGGCGCCCCCTCGGAGTGCTTTTTAACGCCAGTTCTTTCAAACTGTATTTACAAGGTCTACTAATATCAGCTTTCGTTCTAACAAACTATAAAAATGTATTTCGTTTTTTCATGCTCAACTAACTCCCAGTTAACATTCTCCATGTTCCAGATCTTACAGGCACATGTAAATTATACACGTACATATTGTATACTTATGTCTCCGTCTTTTTAAAAATTTACCTTCAGACCTGCGGTTCAAGGCTGTGTATACGGGAAAAGGGACAGAAACCCAATGTCGTTCTCTGAACACCAGCTCTAGCAACAGAAGTTCAACACATACTTTGTGAGCGCCAACTCTGTGCCAGCCACTGTGCGGGGTGCCAAACACAGAGCAAACCGCATGGCACGCAAGAGCCTTGACCTCGTGAAGCTTCCCTTGTGGTGGGCAAGAGAGATCTATCGTGCAGGTGAGAAAATACTTTTGCGTGGGGATGAACGCTACCGAGAAGGCAGAACGGAAGCAAGCGCAGGTGACGCACGGGCAGGAGGCCTCTGGGAGAAAGCCGGTGAAGGGCAGGGCTGGGGAGGGGGAGGCGGGGGAGGGGAGTGGTGCGTGCGATGAAGAAGGTCCGGCAGGTGCAAAGGTGCAAAGGCCGGGCCTCCGGACCCCCTAAAGGGCCTGCGGGCAGGGAGGGCAGATGGAGGGCGATGGCCCCCTGAAGGCGAGCAAAGGCTGGATGTGTTCTGAGAACGTGGGCTTCCCAGGAACACGCTAGTGAGATGTAAATTTCCCCCAAAGCAAAACCGTTCTCACGGGGACAAAAGGGGAAAATTCCGTCAAGGGGGCAGCTGGTGGAATGAAACACGCCCACCCCGCCACCAAGCAATCCATCCATGTACATCAGCACTTGCCAGTCACTCTGTCACCACCTACAGAGTGACGACCATGTGCTAGGAGCTGCTCCAGGCTAGACCTCGCAGTCCCAGAGACTTATTCACACACAGCTGACACACTTATGGGGGACACAAACGCAGGACACGTGAGACATCACTAACTGTAACCTGCAACCAAAAGAGAGGGAAAGCATTACGGGAAAGGTGACCATAAAGGGTGATCACAGTGGAAAAGGTCTAGAAACAGAGTACGTGGAGAGCCCAGATTTGGGTTCTCAACACCATCCTCTATGAAAAAGGAAGCGGGGAGGGGAGCTCCTTAGACTCCTGGTCTGGGAACCTTTGCAGAGCAAGGAAAGTGCAAGGAGAACGTGGGTTATCAAGCTGTGCTGAAACACAGCAGATAGTCAAGGAACATAGGGCCACGTTCCAGAGGACACAGAGCCAGCATGGAGGGCTCCTTCTGCCCCAATTGGCGCTAGGATCAACTATAGCATATTCAAAGAGTATCACTGTTGTGGAATCAGAAAAATTCCAAGCTCCACAGTCTTTAATTAAGCCTTATCTAAAAAAAAGTATTCAAAGCCAGAGGCTACAAATTTCAATTAGCAGTATAATAAGAAATCGTGAAAGAACAAGAGACTGTTGACACAGGGGCTTTGGAAAGACAAAGGACTCCATCAGCCAATTACCTTGTTGGGGAAATAAGAAAAGTTTAGCAAATATTTACATACCAGTCACCACAAAAGTTAAGTTAAATCTTTATTCCTTCTGTAAGTTATCATTAAGAAGTGTAATCACTAAGTCTATTTGCTAAAAAGGGAGAAAGACTTTTCTGTATTATAAAAAGGTTTCTTTTAATAGTTCTGAGAGATGGTATGTCTCATGACTTTGAGACAACGGATGCTTGGTATAGAAGACATTTCCTTACATTTACGGTCAGTGATTTTCAACAAGGGCGCCTAAACCATTTAACGGAAAAGAACAGTCTTTTCAACAAAAGGTGCCGGGACACCTGAACTTCCACATGCAAAACAATGAACTGAGAGCCCTACCTCACACCAAACACAAAAATTAGCTCAAAATGGATGACAAAGTTAAGTGTAAGAGCTAAAACACAGGGGTACATCTTTATGACCCTGGATTAGGCAAGTTTCTTACACAGGACACCAAAAAAAACAAAAACAAAAAAAAAAAACCACACAGCGAAAGAAAAAAATTGAATGGTGGACCTCTCAAAATTAAAAATTTTTGTACTGCAAATAATTCCAACAAAGAAGTACAAAGACAACATCAAGAAATGGAAAAATACTTGCGGGTCATGTAACTGACAAGAGCCTTGTATCCACCACGTGTGAAGAATTCTTACAACCCAATAAAAAAGACAAAGTCGGTGAAAAAACGGACAAAGGATTTGAATTCGGGTTACCCCCCAAACAACACGCAAGTGGCCAATGAGGACAGGAAAAGATGCTCAGCACCATTCATTGTTAGGAAAATGTAAATCAAAAGACCCCACTTCACATTCCTAGGTTGGCTCCGGTAACAAATACTGGTGATGCCTGAAAACTTGGAACCCTTATGCACCGCTGGTGGGATATAAAATGGTGCAGCCACTCTGTACAACAGCCTGGCAGTTCCCCAAAAAGTTAAATATGTCGGGGCACCTGGCTGGCAGTCAGTAGAGCATGTGACTCTTGACCTCAGGGTTATAAATTCAAGCCCGACGTTGGGTGTAGAGATTACTTTAAAAAAAAAAAAGTTCAACACGTTACCATGGGTCCCAACAGCTCCACATGCAGATACCTACCAAAGAAAATGAACACGTCCACGTAAAAATTCCAACACTAACGTTCACAGCAGCATTCGTCATAGTATCCAAAAGGTGAAAAAACCTACACATCCAGCAACTGCTGAACAGGGAACAAGACGTGGGGGCGCCCTCGCGATGGACGGCACTGACCGGGCGACTCAGCACCGTCCTGCCGCGGGAGAGGGGCCAGGCGCGGGTTACCGCACACGGTACAAGCTCGCCTACACGCGGTGTCCAGGACAAGTCCGCACAGAGCGGGAACATAGCTCCGTGGGTGCTCAGGGCTGGTGGAGGAAGGGGCAGGAGGGGCTCATAGGTCCGGGGTCTCTCCTGGGAGAAGGAAAATGTTCTGACACGAGGTTGCGGTGATGGTCACACAACGCTGTGAATTCATTAAAACACGGGAAGATTAAAAAAAACAAAAAACAAAAAACAAAAAACCTCACACCTCTCTCAATTATTTGTAATAAATTTAACAACACAATGCCCCTGTATTGGTTTTCCTTCCTTTTTTTCCCTTAGCGGTAACCCTATTTCACAGGGTTGTGAGGACGGCGTGCGCGTGTCTGCTCTGGCACACCCAGGGCCCACAAGTGTGCATCAGCTTCCTGGTGTCCAGCCAGAACAGCGGACAAGCCAGCAAAGGGAGAGCGCGGTGGTGAGGAAAGCAGCCCCGGGGGAAGGTGGGGCCTCAGGGGGGTCAAGATCCCTCCTTTAGGTTTCTTTTTCCTCCCAGGCCTTTCTGCAAAACAGCAGGCTCCCCAGGCTCTGCCAGCTTCGGTAGGTGGTCCTGTACTTGGTGGCTAGAGGGAGGCCACGTTGTGTGTGTGTTGGGGGGGGGGGGGAGGGAGTTAGGAAAGTCAATTCGAAAAACTGCCCTTTACTGAGAGCTGACCAGGCACCAGGTCATGTTCTAAGTGCAGGACACGCACGAACTCGGTTCCATCGTGTGGCCGTTGAGGGCAGCACGCGGGTGAGGAAACCAGGGCATCCCTGTCAGAGGCGCACACCAACCGATGGCTCCTACGGTTGGCACACCCGAGTCACGCACTGAGCTCGCGCTACCGGGAAGTGTGCAAGCGATCCCGGCACAAAGAGCTGAGGGAGGACACGGCCGGCCTCCAGGGATGGGGCCTGGCGAGGGAGGGGGGAAGGCTGATGGCATCCTTTCTGTCCCTCGGCTGCTACGGCTGGAGGTTTTTAGCTGCACGCACACATCACCCAGCTAATTTGATAGGTTAAAAACGCCATTTTTAAAAATTCTACTATTCAGTGTTAGCCACAAGACGGTGAAAAGGCCATCCGGGATCATGTCTGCTGACAGGAGAAGAAATTGGTGCAGTCTTTCTTTAAGGTAATTTTATAACATTCATCAAGTGCTTTCCACTTCCAGGAACCTCTCCTGATAAAATCATCACGGGCTGAGATTCATACACAAGGGGGACAATGGCACCGTATAAAGCCTGCTAACGCCTCTGACATCGAGGAGCAGAAAACACCGTGACCGTCCCACAACAGCAGACTGCGGACTGGGAAAGCGACCGATGCCCGTGTGCAAAGGGGCAGGCCTATGCAGGACGGCGCAGAACACCCAGCCACAGGAGTAAGAGCTCATGGTGCAACGCCAAGGGCAAAGATGGGGCACAAAGCTACGTGTGTACCCCGTGACCCTCGTTTTGTGAGGAAAATCATACACACACACACACACACACACAAAGAGAAAAACTAGAAGGAAACACATCAGTATATTAACATTTTAGGAAGTGAGAATTACAAGCATGGCTTTCCCCCTTCTACTCTTGTCATTTCTACTACAAAAGCTTTAAGATAACCAGCTCCAGTTCAGTGGAGCTAATGCTTCCGCCAGCAGAAAGCTGACGACCCAGGTCAGACACACACACGGCGGCTAACCGCGGCTAACCGTCTGGGTGGGGTGACACTCACAGGTCAGGACGCTTTAGCGCCAACCGGCTGAGGCTGCCGGGTCCCCAGGGCTGAAAAGAAACCCCACAGGATCTTAAAAAAAATAACTGACCCTACAGGAAAAAATTCTTTTAAAATCTGAAAATCCCACCCGCAGCCAATGGCCCCTCTCACCCAGCGCGTGTTACCTCTGATATGTCCTGGGGGCCACAGGGAAGGACACCTTCCAACTCACAGGGCCAAGCCCCCCTCAGGAGGGTCTGTGCCCTCACAATCCACAGCCCTCGAGGAAATCAGTCCGAGGAGTCCAGGAGCGGGATCCTAGCACCTGAGCCGGCCTGGGACCTCATTCCTGTCCTTTTGGATCCAAGCCTAGTCCGAGTTGTGACTTGCCCACTTAGACGAACGGCCTCCACGTTCTGCTCTCTTGGCACCTAACCCACCCCTCCCTGTCCCTCCAATGGCCAGTCTCGAAGTCCTGTCACTACTCACTCACCGAGCCCACCTCCCATCTTTCCAGCTCAACCCCCTCAGCACCCCGGGGCCCAATCACCCTTCAGCCTCACCAGGGGATCCACCACATTCCCCACCTCTGCCACCTGCCTGGCCGACCCTCTCCTCTCTCAAACCTCCACTGTCTCCTCCCTTCTGGCTGAGAACCTTAATTCCTGATCACAAAACAAGGGGAAGGGAACTGCAAGCTCCCTACATCTACCCACCTGCCCTCCTCTCCTGTTCTGATGGAAACAGGCCAAGTTCTGACCAAGGCCAAACCCTCCACTGGTGAGCTGGGTTCCAGCCCCACCTGCGCAGGGACATCACTCTGAGCAACGCCCCTCCTTCTCGGTTCCGGCTTCCCATCTACTCACTCAACTAAAACTTCCCACAAGGCAATAATAAAAACTCTCTCGATCCCACATGCTCTTCTCCCTATTTCTGCCTCCTTCTGCAGTAAAACCCTGTAGAGCCACCTGCACGGCCTGGAACTCCTTCCCTCCCATCCTCTCTCCAACCCCTCCACCAGAACTGCTCTTCTCAAGATCACAACGACTCCATATGGACAAAGACGCGCTGTGTGACCAAACTCTACCCAGGCTCCTCTCTCCCAAAGGGCCTCACACCTGGCCCACTAATGCAGTGTCTAACAGCTCAAGGCCCTATCCCTGAAATGACCCTGGCGCCCTTAAAGAGAGCCTGCCTGAGAAAACTCAAGGCTGCCAAAAGAATGCAGCCAACACGGGGAGACCCCACCCGACAGCCCTATGGAAGGGTAGCAGCCTACCTTTGATAAGCGCTAACCAGCAACCCCGGGTGGGTTTCACACGGACCAACCCCCCCTTCCTGGTTTTTGTAATGTTTCACTTCCTAAGGCGACTGAGTGCCTCCCCTTTCCCCTCCCCATTCCCTCAATCTCCCTTTAAAACACCCACTCACCCCTGGACAGACATAAGGAGAACTCGGTCCACGCGGTCTTGTCCCTACCGCAACAGTTACTACTGATCAAAATCCACCCTTGCCGCTTTGCTCGCCACAGACGTGAAATCTCACGGCGAGTCTCAGTACTCTCCTCATTCCACCCAACAGCAGCATTTGGCAGGTGATGCTTCCTTCTCTCGGCTTCTGAAAAAGACACCACACCCTCCTGCTTTTCCTCCTCCCTCTTCACCTCCTGAGCCTGGGCACTGAAGAGCTCCGTGCTTCCTGGCCACTTTCCTCTCTGCCTGCACTCATTCCCTCAGTGATCTCATCTAGTTGCGCGGCTTTAAACACCTCCCATCTACCAGCCACCTGGAATTTCTCCCTGAATTGAACTCAGCTATCACCAACACCCACACACATCATCTCAGGAGCAAGGCGTCAAAAGCCACCCTTCTGATCTTCCTGGGGCATCTGCCCTCTCCATGAACGGCCATCAGGAAATCCTGACTTCTGCTCAGGCTGAAGACTGTGGTGCCCCACATCTCCTGCATCTGACACAGCCATTAACCCTGTCAGCCTTGCCTCCAAAACACATCCCGAAGACAGTGACTACCTTTCACTCTCTGTGCCGTCACTACCCTCCCGTCTGCATGACTCACGGTCCCCGCCCTTGCCCCTCCAGCCCCTTTCCAACACAGCATGCACAATGACTCGTAGAACGTCCAGGTCAGGCTCTGCGGGACACCTTCCCATTTCGCTCGGAGAGGAGTCCGCGGCCTCGTCCAGGCCTTGCGGGCGCAGGTGGCTGCCCCGCGCGCCTCCTTCCCCGCTCTCCGGCTCGTACTCCTGCTGCAGCGGCTGCTGCTGCGCCCGGGATCCCTCGACCTGGGGCGTCTGCCGGCACCGACGCGACTCGCTCGCGGTGCCCTGCTCCGCCTTATTTTCCTGCAGGCTCCCACACCTTATTAATTCTGTGTCCTCAGAACGCAAGCGCCCCGGGTCGGCGTCGTTTCCGCCCTGAGCCGGGCGGCCGCCTGGGGTCCGGGACAGTGCGGACACGCGGGAGCCCACCGAACGCTTCAGTCAACGAGCGCTTTGTGGCGAAGGGGATGCCCGGCTCGAGGGGCACAGCCTGGGGCAGCCGGCGGCTCGGACCCCGCGCGCACCCTGCGGGCCTCCGCGGGTGCCCTCCGACGCCATCCGGGCCCGCACACCCACGTGGGAGCCGCCCCGCGACCCCCGACCCTGCAGTCCTCGCCTACCTGCGCGTGGCCGCCGACGCGGGCTTCCGGCAGGCGCGCCGCCAAGGTAACACGGTCCCGCCTCCCGGAGCGGCGTCGCCCATTGGCCGAGGCCCGCCCCCATCTGCCCGCCGGCCAACCGCACGCGGGAGCCGCGAGTAGGCGGGTTCAGGCGCAGGCGCGGACTGGCATCGTCATCTCTAGGCGCCGCCGCTTGCTGGGAGCCGCAGGTTGCCTAGCAACCCCCCCCCCCCCCACGCTTGCTGGCTGCCAAGACTGGGGAGCCTCACCCGGTTTCCGGCCGCGGGGGCGAGGCGACCCCGGGCCGGGACCCCGACTTGTGTGTCTGGGCGCTTGGGAGTTGTATTAAACATACACATTTGTATGAACTTAAGACACTGTAACGTTAGAACCGTGCACCGGTTTCAGACGCCGCCCAGGAGGAGCCCCGGCAATGTGGTCGTCGGCCTAGGGTTCGCGGCCGGCCCGCGGTGAAGGCGTGCGCCCCCTGCCCGGACGACCCCACCTGGGTGATAGGTGCCCGAGTGAGGGGACTGTGGCTGCCTCAGAGCATCTGGGGGTCCGGGAACCAGAGCGCCACGCCGGGCAGGCAGCGCGGGGCCGCAGAGGGAGCAGGTGCAGCTCTGCGGCCCCTCCCCTGCTGCTGGCACCTGGAAAGCGCGGCTCGAGTCACACGCCGCTCTCCCGCGTGCGCAGGTGCGGGCACGTGCAGCCTCGCCGACCTCGGGACGCGCGCAGGTGCTGCTCCGGTCACACGCCGCCTTTGAGCACGCAGGTGCGGGGACGTCCAGCCTTGCTGACTTTGGGAGAAACCGTCCTGCTCTCAAACTGACCCGACCGGCCTTCCGACAACATACAGAAAAGTTTTTATCCACGTACAAGCTTAAATAGTATATAATGTAATGTAAAAATATATAAATAAATGTGTAATATATTTAGTTTTGCCCTTTTTTTCAGAGCTCTTATATTGTAGGAATAGGTCGTTCAGATCAGCCTCCCATTGAGAACAGCATAAAAAGCTGGCCAAAATATAATCATTTAAAAATAGCTGGTTTCTATGCCATCAGTGTGCTAATTGGATAGTGAAATATTCTAACAGGGGATACAAAGGAAACCCAGAGCACTAAACTTGATGTTCAGCAACACTTTCCACTCAGAGCCCAGTCCATTCTGGAAGAGGCGGAGAACCTGAACAGAGATTTTGATAGCTTGGTGGGCTAGGGCCGCTAAGGGAGAGGGTTCTTGTAATGTCCCATCTTTGAGCTGAGACCCTGAAAGGCTACACCAGGGGAGTGAATATGAACAGAATAGACCAGCCTTGCAGGGACTTCATAAAATCCATATTAGATTATCTCAGTTTCTGAAACTGCAAGTGATCCAGGGTTTATCGTTGCTGCCGCTAGTCTGCTCAAAGAAAGGGTAAAACTGTTCTAGGAGAAAAGTCTAGTATCCTGTGCCCCAAACTACAATTGTCCATATATTATGTCCAGCACTCAGTAGAAAACAGCTGTTTAGGGGCGCCTGGGTGGCGCAGTCGGTTAAGCGTCCGACTTCAGCCAGGTCACGATCTCGCGGTCCGTGAGTTCGAGCCCCGCGTCGGGCTCTGGGCTGATGGCTCGGAGCCTGGAGCCTGTTTCCGATTCTGTGTCTCCCTCTCTCTCTGCCCCTCCCCCGTTCATGCTCTGTCTCTCTCTGTCCCAAAAATAAATAAAAAATGTTAAAAAAAAAAAAAGAAAAAAAAAGAAAACAGCTGTTTACAGAAGACAACACATGATAGAAAACCAAGAAAAAGGAGGTACCATTTTCACTGTACAATGAATCGCTGACACTCTCAGCCAGCATTATAACTTCACGGGTCTGAAAATGTCCAGTTCCTGATGGACAGCTCCAGTCACATGCTGACGTGACGTCTAAGGCCGGGGAGCACATCAGGAGCTTCTCAGCATGCCGTGTGATTCTCCGCAGCGGAGGGCACAGCTTGGTGCCAGAGACCACACGGCCTCAGAAACACGTATGCGTATCTCCAGCTGCAGCGGACCTTCCGAGTTATTTGGCCTCAGCGCAGGACAGCGGAGGCTACGGACTGGATGTCTGCAGAATTTTCCAGTGCTCCGCGCCCCGCTCAAAACCAACAGATTCCAAGTTTCCCAATAAATGAGTGGTGCTCACGTTAACTCTGGTCCGTGCTGCCTCCCACATCCAAAAAGGCTACTTTCCGCTTCTCTGTGGCAGAAAATTGTGTTTGTTTTCGACGTCTGCATTACAAATTAACACAGAACTTATTAGTTTAAGCCCGTAAATTTAGCAGATTCACTCACAGTCTCTGAGGGGTCAGAAATGCCGGAGCGGTTGAGCCCTGCCTGAGAGAAGGTCCCTCACAAAGCCACGAAGCGTCCGCCAGCACTGTGGTTTTGTCAGGTTTGTCTGGGGGACAGTCCATTTCCAAGCCACGCGTGGCTACTGGAAGGACTCACTCCTCACAGGTGATTGGGCTGAGGGACCTCGGTTCTCGCTGGCCATGGGCAAAAGGCCTCCCTGACTTCCTTGTCACATGGGTTCCTGCACAGGGCAGCTCACAAAGCAGCTGGCTTCCCTGGGGCGAGTGAGCAAGAGGGCACACGGCAGGGGAGGCACAGGCTCTTTGTAACCACACACTGGATGATTCTATTCATACGAAATGTCCAGAACAGGCCAGTCCAGAGACCATAGGTTAGTGGTCACCAGGGGCTGGTGGTGTGGAGAGAATGGGGACTGCTTCGTGGGTACGAGGTTTCCTTTGGGGACGAGAATGTTCTGGAACTAGATGGTGGTGATGACTGCACACTATGAGTGTATTAAATGGTGCTCAATTATTCACTTGGAGATGGTTTTAAAATGGTGAGTTTCGTGTTTCTTACCACCATCATGTTCCTCCGTAAACGTGGCTGTTATTCACGTGGAAGATGGCTGTGTTCCTTCGCATCTGTGTATTTCCAGCCGCCGCCCCCGCCCAGCCATCTTGGCTGAACTTTGCGGAATACGTAGAACAGTAACAGGAGTCTAAAAGTTAAGACGGCACAAGAAAGTACTGGACCCCTCCCAACACTCCTACCTCATCGTCACCCACCCCATCCAGGTAGCCAGCTTCATCAGTTTCTCGTTTATCCTTCTGTGTTTCTTTTAGCAAAAACAAGCAGATGCGTGGATATTATGACTCTTACTCCCCGTTCCCTACACAGAAGGCAGCAGAGCACACATTCTCCTGCATGATGCTCCTTCCAGCCGACAACGAACCCTGGAAATTTTCCGTCAGTTACAGGCACCCTCTCCTTTCCTACAGCTTCTCGGGGCCCTGCGGGTGGACTTACGTGGCTCACGGTCCATCCACAGGAACCGTCTCCAGCTGTAAACCGAGCTGCGCTCAACCGTCGCGCACACTGGTTTCACTATTGTGGGTGGCACACCTTCAGGATAGGCTCCTGGGGTGGGACTGCCAAATACAGACGAAGTTGGCTGGGTACAGCCAGATTTTCCTCGGTAACGGTTGACGTCTGGCATTCCCACCTGCCACGTGTGGACGTCTCTCTCGCCTACAGCCTTGCCAACAGAGTAGGCTTTCAAGCTTGGATTTCCGCTCATCTGATCTTAATTTGCGTCTCTCCTAACTCAAGCGGGGCGGAACATCCCTTCCTATACCCTGGGGTCATCCTTCTACACTCTTGTGGCGTCGCTCCATCCTTCACCCATCTTCCTACCTGGTCTCCGATCTTTTCCCCCTCAATGTGTACATTTTGTGTACTAGAGACATCGACCTTTACTGGGACATGTGTTGCAGATACTTTGTCCTAGTTTGTCACCTGTGCTTTGGTCCTGAGCATGGCGTTCTCTGCCACGCAACCGTGCTTCGCCACTGTGAACCCTTTGCTTCACCCATCTTACTTTTGGATCATCTTAAGAAAGCCTTTCCCATTCCCAGTTTTGGAGAAGCCTGGCCAAGGTTTCGTCCCATGACCTGTTTGGCTTCATTCCTTCCATTCACATTTCTTTAATTTTTTTTTTTTTTAACGTTTATCCATTTTTTTTTAAATTTTTTTTTCAACGTTTTTTATTTATTTTTGGGACAGAGAGAGACAGAGCATGAACGGGGGAGGGGCAGAGAGAGAGGGAGACACAGAATCGGAAACAGGCTCCAGGCTCCGAGCCATCAGCCCAGAGCCCGACGCGGGGCTCGAACTCACGGACTGCGAGATCGTGACCTGGCTGAAGTCGGACGCTTAACCGACTGCGCCACCCAGGCGCCCCTACGTTTATCCATTTTTGAAAGACAGAGACTGAGCACAAGCAGGAGTGGGGCACAGAGAAAGAGGGACACAGCAGGCTCCAGGCTCCAAGCTATCAGCACCAGCGCCCGAGGTAGGGCTCGAACCCATGAACTTCGAGATCATGACCTGAGCCAAAGTCGGACGCTCGGCCGACTGAGCCGCCCAGGCGCCCCTATTCCTTCCACTCACATTTCTGACAGGAGTCCTCGTACGCGGGACATAAGGACAGACCCGATGCTACCTTTCTCTAAACGGCTATCTTCTTAAATCAACGCTGTTGTTCAAAAAGCCCATCCTGGCTCGTGACTTGAGACGCACCTTCCCTTCCATCACATGCACGTTTCCACACACACTCGGTTTCCTACTTCAGTGCACAGATCCATCCGGCGCTGAGCCTGCAGCACGCTACTGCACGCACTGTTCCACACACCGGGGCTTTACGATGCCCCGGGAGGTCGGGGAAGGGCTCTCGCCATCTCCTTTGTTCTTCTTTCATGTGCACTTTGCCACATGAACCGGAGCGTCAGCTCGTCTAGCTCCAGAAAAGCGGCTTGTTGGTATTTATATTGGGATCCTCTTAGATTTAAAATTCATCTAGGAAAAATGGAGCTCTTTCGGATGTGGCCTTCCTTTCCAAGAACAAGAGCTGTCTTACTGGGTTGTGTCCACTTTTGTATCTTTTGTGAGTGTTTTAAAGTTTGGTCCGCTATGGATCTTGCATAGATCTTAAGTTTATTCTTAAGTATTTTATCTTTACTGCCACTGTAAACGCGATTTGTCTCTTCCGTTGTATCTTTGGATTATCATGACGGCAATGAAGGTTACTGATTCCTGTCTGTCAGTTTTATATCCTGTTACCTTCTGAAATTCTTTCATCGGAGGAGCTACGTACATTTTATGATCTTACGGAAGTTGTCTCTCATGTCCTACTTTAGTGAACAGTCTGTCACGGAGAACTGAGATCCTCACGTTCCTTTCTCATCGACATCTCTATCCCTTAGAGCTCAGTCTGGGTTCAGTGTTCAGTCTTCCTTCCCTCCCCCTCTCTCCCACTCTGCGGTGTCACCCTGGCGTGGCTTTCCGATCAAACATATGCCAGTGAGTCTAAATCCTGTTTCTGGTCTCGACCTCGCCTCCTGGACTTGCTTACCCACCTGCCTAAATGGTTTCTCTACACAGCAGGTCAGTAAGTATCTCGACAGAACACGCTCACAGCCAGGCTTGGGATTCTTCCTTCCAAACCTGTTCCCTTCCTCATCGTGCTTAGCATCCACTGCCCCAACCCAAGTGCCACCGAGAAAAGCGTCCCCACTCCTCTCTGCCCGTCACCTACACATCTTGTTAACACACTTCCCACGTCCCCCGCCCCTGTCTAGCCCAGGGCTCCACAACCTGGCACCTGGGCACCCACTCTGCCCTCCTAATGCATTCACCACCTCACAAAGGCCAGAAAGATCACTATTTTTTAAAAAACTCATTAAGCAGTTGGCATTTAAAATTTACTATTTTGGGGGCGCCTGGGTGGCTCAGTCGGTTAGGCGGCCGACTTCGGCTCAGGTCACGATCTCGCGGTCCGTGAGTTCGAGCCCCGCCTCGGGCTCTGTGCTGACAGCTCAGAGCCTGGAGCCTGTTTCAGATTCTGTGTCTCCCTCTCTCTCTGACCCTCCCCCGTTCATGCTCTGTCTCTCTCTGTCTCAAAAATAAATAAACGTTAAAAAAAATGTTTTAATTTACTATTTTGTGAGACAGAGAAAGTGCACATGAGTGGGGGAGGGGAGGAGGGGGTAGAAAGAGAGGAAGAGAGAGAATCCCAAGCAGGCTCCATGCTGTCAGCACAGAGCTCAACGCAGGGCTCAATCCCACCAACCGCAAGATCATGACTTGAACCAAAATCAGGACTCAGATGCTTAACCGGCTGAGCCACCCAGGTACCTCCAGAAAGATCACTTTAGAACGTGGATCGAATGATTATATTTTCCATTTTGAGGGTAAGATATTCATAATTTTTAAAAGTAATCGCTATGTCCAACTTGGGGCTCAAACTCATCACTCTAAGATCAAGAGTCCCACACTCTACTGACTGAGCCGGCCAGATGCCCCCGATGTTGGTAATTTTAAAATTCCCCCAAGGTTTCCTCAGCAACCCACAGCCTCATAGATTCCTTTTACATTTGCCAGGCGGGAGCCTGATACCTGTCTCATAACTAAGCCATGTAATAACGCAGCTATAGAAGTAACAATTTCAAAACTGGGGAGGGAGCACAGCAATTTTGCTGTGTGCTGTATTTCTATTACTGCAAAATCATTCTTTGACTAAGAGGTGGTTTTACTACATAACGGCTCTGGTATTCTTTACCCTGATGGAATTTATACTTTTTTTTTTTTTTAAGTTTATTTATTTGTGGGGCGGGGAGGCGAGAATCCCAAGCAGGTTCCACGTGAGCACAGAGCCCGACACTGGGCTCTATCCTACAAACCGTGAGATCATGACCTGAGTCAAAATCAACAGTCAGACACTCAACCCACTGAGCCACCCAGGTGCTCCTGGAGTTTATGCTTTTAGAAGCCAACATGTATTTAAACGTGCTTCACTACTCTTTGGACACCCGTAGCACATCACACCGGCGAGGGGTGTTAATGGTGGGGGAGGCCGTGTGGGATGGCATGGAAATGCCATGTGCTTTCTGCTCAATTTGGTGGTGAACTTGAATCTGCCCTAAAAAATAAATTCATCAATTAAAAAAAGTCAAATCACAGGGGCGCCTGGGTGGCTCAGTCGGTTGGGCGTCCGACTTCGTCTCAGGTCACGTTCTCACGGTCCGTGGTTCGAGCCCCACGTCGGGCTCTATGCTGACAGTTCAGAGCCTGGGGCTTGCTTCTGATTCTGTGTCTCCCTCTCTCTGGCCCTCCCCGCTCAGGCTCTGTCTCACTCTCTCTCTCTCAAAAATAAATAAACATTAAAGAAAAAAATTTTTTAAAAAGTCAAATCACAAATGATCCTTCCCCAGGCTTATAGTTCAAATAAATAACCATAAGGAGACCTGGCGATTCTGCCACGTCACCAGCCATTTCGGCAGGAACGTGAACCACGCGGATCAAGCCCAACTCCCGCAAAACACTCCTGAGCACCTGCCCCCCCCCCCCACACTAGCCTCTGGCCTCAGATGCAATAAAACTGCTTTCCTAATTGACACAATTTTTCCTAATTTAGCAAAAATTACGGGGATCCCGTTTTCTCCACTTGTTCCTCCTACAAACTCCACCTTGACCCTTGGATGCATAGGTGGATTCCAGGACGGGATAGCTCATCCCGTCCACGTACGAAGCTTACCGCGGGCTCCCCGCACACACACACCACCACGGCGGGTTCCAGCCTCTGGAACAAGTTTGAGGACCCCTGCTTTGGCCAAACCGTGCAAGGCTCACTGCCCTCTGTTAGATGGGGGTGTATGACGGCGGGGGGTGGGTGGGAGGGGACGTGGCCCCACAGACCCAAGAGTCGGCCAGCCGCCAGGGCTCTGTGGTGGGCAGCGCGGGGACCAGCCTGCGGTGGGAGAGGGACGTCACGAACGCCCAGCCAGAGGACAGCCACGATTTCACGTCTCAGCACCATGTCTGCGCCAACACCTGGGGGCTCAACAGAGAGAACCTGACTTTGTCCCTGGCATCCCAGGAGCTTTCTACCTGGCACTACGGAAACAGCAGCCCTTCTGACTGCTCTCGTTCTCCAGGGAACGTTCCCTGAAAGCAGGAAGGGAGACACTTCTCACCGCACTAGGACGGAGGCAAAGCAAAGCCATCCACACACGTCACTTTACTCTGGTTCGGAGTATCTCCAGAATGTAAAATGAACCCACTGCTCTGCCTGTCGGCATAGGGTTTTGTTTTCATTTTTTACAAACCACTTTAAAAGGCTGTTTTTGTAGCATTTATTGCAAGAAAATCTTAGCTAGGGATGCATTCTGAGAACAGGGGTGGAGGTAATAATGCTACAAACGTGGGTGTGGGTAGAGCTCCCCCTAACGTCCTAATGAGAGGGAGGAAGGAGGACCCGCTCGGGCAAAGCAATTAAAAGCAAACTGCAAACTGCCTCTTCACACATTTAGTGAAAGGCACAGCCGGATACTCTCCTCCTCCCTGCACCTTCTACGTGATCCACCGTGATCACGAGTCTTTATATCATCTCAGGAAAACACAGCAAATCAACACCCACCGGGGTCTCTCCAACATTTCCAGATAAGGAAAGTGAGCCCCGTCCTACCCCCGACAGATGAACACAGAGCACAAAACTCAGTGTTACGTTTTTCTCAAAACTGCACGCAAACTTTGAGCGCTAAAAAAATTCACTACGCTAATAGTAACCTCAGTGTTTTCCACAAAAACCTGTACACTTGTGGCTTCTCCAACCCTTGGCACACAGTCACATTCGAATTCTTCCCCCGTCGTGAGAGGCTCAGTGGCACCTGCACGAATGAACTCCCTTAGCTTAAATTCTTCACATGGACGGTTCTCAGAAGATGAGCAACGTTGCTAATTCAAGACGTTCTTTTAGAGTAAAGGGACACCATGTCTTCATCGGGTTAGGAAAAAACTAAACCAAAGGCAGGTACTGAGGGCATGGAAAACTCCTGATGCTGGGATGACATTTTAGACAACTTAGCACCTTCTACCAAAAGGACATCCTCTTTGGCGCAGCGACACTAACACCAGGAAACCCCTCGCAGGCCGCCCAGAGCTGGCAGGTACCGGCCAGACTGTGCAGCTGCTGGAGAACGCGTGCTGGGCTCCCAGGAGGAGGCAGGTGGTGCGGGAGGCAGGTTGGGACCTTGGTATCTGTGGACAACACCGCTGCCTGATGCAAGGGACATTGAGCAGGGAGTCAGCGCCCAGGAGCGTGACAAGGAGCCAGGACGCCTCTGCCCTCCCAACCTTTCACACCCTTGGAGCTATCTGAACATCTACTAACAGGACCGGAGGGAAGATCCCAGCCATCCCAACCCCGCCCCCACCCTGGTTCCAGCTCCCGCCCTAGCAGTGGTCCAGAAGCTGATGATCGGCCTTCTGACATAGCCTCAGGCCAAAAATAGACCTAGGCTCGTCACAGGCCTAGGTCATTCCCTCCTCCATCTAATGAGGAAGGCATTTTATCATCTCACACAATCACAAGAACAGGGAGTGCAGGACAGTAAGAATTTTGAGAGAGAGGGGTGCCTGGGTGGCTCAGTCGGTTAAGCATCTGCTTTCGGCTCAGGTCATGATCTCACGGTTCGTGGGTTCGAGCCCCACATCGGGCTCTGTGCTGACAGCCCAGAGCCTGGAGCCTGCTTCGGATTCTGTGTCTCCCTCTCTCTCTGCCCCTCCCCTGCTCATGCTGTTTCTCAAAAATGATTTAAAAAAAAAAAAAAAGAATTTTGAGAGAGAGAACACTCCTAACTTTTGTTACAGACACACTGCACGACGAAGCGGGCGCGGCAGCCATGAGGTCTCGTTCCTGTGGAATCGCGACTGCTCTTTCATTGCTGTCGATCGCCTCTCGCTGAGCCTAACTCATGGCTCAAGCTCTATCGCAGGTACGTGTGTACAAGAGAGAACAGTCAACGCACACGGTCCGGCACAGACCGCGGTCTCGGGCATCCACAGGGGCAAACCCTGTGTTGAGGGGGGCCACCGTCCCATCCCAAGTCAAACCCAAAGACGGAGGCACCAGCGGACTCCTAGGCTGACCGTCCTTCAGGCTTAAATGTGGGTGTTTATCCTTCAGTTCGGATAAGAACAGCGCCGTCTAACAGAAACGTAAGGCAAGCCACGTACCTGTTTCTAAAGTTTCTAGTAGCCACAGTTAAAAGAAAAATAGATAAAATTAACTTTATCGCTTTATCTAATTCATCATATCCAAAATATTTCAACACGTGAATAATTTTTTCAACAATGATGTATTTTATGGTTTGTCTTCAAAGCTCAAGTGTGTTTTCGATTCTCAATTTGGACATTAAGTTTTCATGAGAAAGGCCTGACCTGTATTTAAAATCCAGAACCAAAAAAAATAAATAAATGAAAAATAAATAAAATCCAGAACTGAAAAACCAGATTCACATACCAAAGTTCCTAACGTACTGAAGGATTTTTCTAAAAAGTAAATCAAGTTAACAGCCTTTAAGTTAAATAAAACTAAGAATCCAACCTCCAGCTGGGCTTGCTGCATGTCACGTGCTCCAGGCCATCTGTGGCCAGCGACTGCATATCGGACGGCGGCAGGGGTACAGGACAAGTGATTGATCCGAGTGGGCTCCTCAGACCCACAGCATCACCATCAGCTGGGAACTTGCTGGAAGTGCAAATCCCAAGGCCCACTCAGACCCCTAGAACCAGAAACTCCAGGGGTGGGGCCCGGCACTGTTCCAACAAACCCTCTAGGCGACTCTGAGCACGCCCAAGTGAGAACCACTGGTCCGGAACAAATGCCACCAAGACAACTCGAAGAAGTTTTGATCACCTATTTGCGGAATGGAAACTGAACAGGAGCCCTTCCCCCCATCGTGTGTTGAAGCTGTGAGTAATTGCTTGGATTTTGTTAATCCAGGAAAAAGGGGTGCGCAGGTGGACGACCAGTGGGTTAAGATCAGGACCCGGCTACAAGGACATTTTGCTTCACTGGTTCCCAGCGCCCAGGGTCACCGGGCATAGGGCTCTCTCCTGGAATGAGGCCATCAGTATGAGCCCAGCATTTATAGTCCGTATGGCCACAAGGCTGCTCTCTCAGAGTGGGGGCCACCTTTGAACACGGGCCCTTAGCCAAGTAGGCCCAAGGCCTCCCCCTTCTTCTGGGCTCCAGGGGCGGTCACCATGGAAGCCACTGATAAAGACAGAGTGCCATCAGCTGTGCGGGTATGTAAGGGACAGAGGCCTCCACAGTGCCAGGTTCTTGCGGGACTCAGGCCGGGTAATACTCAGATCCTTTGCTCTCCACGTCACTTCATTTGGGGGCAGGATGGAGGAAGCAGGGGCTGGCGCAGTTTAGCCAAGCTCAGAATATCGATACCCTTCTGTTTGTTTTGCCAAAATTTGCACATTCTACTGGAAAAGTTTTAATGACATTCCAGACTGTTTGCCATGAGAAGCGTAAAGGCACTACAGCACAAACACGGTCTGTGAAGTTAAAATACGCAACACAAGCTAATGTCTCCATGTGGACGGAGTCATATCATCTCTTTAGTTTCCATCTGAAAGAGAACAAAACAACAGCTTATTTTTTTAGGTCCATCTTGACTAACCCGGAGCAGTCGATCATATAAAAGATGTGTATTTCAGAAACAGCTATAAAACGCCAACCGTGTGATCCGCTCTGTGCTGGAATATATTGCACTGATAATCCGGAGCTCAAGAAAGCTCCAATCCAGACTCTCGATCACCCTGCCTAGTCTAAGCCGTGTGCCAGGAGTACATAGCTCGGAGACAGAATTTGAACCGCTCAGTTAGTACCTGTACTGCACCGACTTTTCCGTGCTCACCCGACAAGAACCGCCACACCCAGGACAAG
This sequence comes from Neofelis nebulosa, assembly GCF_028018385.1. NCBI lineage: Eukaryota > Metazoa > Chordata > Mammalia > Carnivora > Felidae > Neofelis > Neofelis nebulosa. The sequence goes on from NC_080799.1 coordinate 864,141, forward strand.
GCAAGTGTATCTGTGCACGCCGTTTGGACCAGTACCTGGGTCGCTGAGCTAGCCAACTGGAAGACGACGTATTCAGGGCTCCCGACGGCGTGGCTGGCTCGGAATCAGAGGCTCTGGCAGCTGCACACCTACACAGAAAGGTTGGACCGGCAGTCACGACCCCTCCGTCGGCTTACCCGGAGAGCCACGTGCTCGGTTAGGGAGCCAGGGCACTCACCCGTCAACCCGGCTCGGGCACAGACAATGCAAGAAATAAGCAGAAACTAAAAGACGGTTACCCTTCCGCTTTCCTTCAACAGCAGGTTTAGGCAGAGGTTTCTACTGACTTGAGGAAGGTGCTCTTGGTTACACTACCAGCGAGTGGGTTGAATCGTGTCCTCACAGAAAGATAGGCAACGTGTCTTAAACGGGACCTCAGAACGTGATGTTTGGAAGTAAGGTCATCGGAGATGTAATCAGCGGAGATGGGCTCAGAGTGGAAAAGGGTGGGGTCCTAATCCAATATGACTGTGTCCTCATCAAAAGAAGACGCCCCGGGGCGCCTGGGTGGCTCAGTCGGTTGAGCGCCCGACTTCGGCTCAGGTCATGATCTCGCGGTCTGTGAGTTCGAGCCCCGTGTCGGGCTGTGTGATGACAGCTCGGATCCTGGAGCCTGCTTCAGATTCTGTGTCTCCCTCTCTCTCTGCCCCTCCCCCGCTCACGCTCTGTCTCTCTGTCAAAAATAAACAAATATTAAAAAAAAATTTTAGAAAAAAGAAAAAAGACGACGCCTGGACAGCGACACATAAGGAAAACCTGTGTGACAGACAGAGAGGTTGGGGAGAGGCAGCCTGCAAACCGCCCACAGTGGGGGGAGCGGCCCGGAGTGGCATCTCCCCAGAACCTCGGGGAGGAACCCGCCACACCCCCATCTTGGACTCCAGCCCCCAGAGCAGGGAGACGATGAACTTCTGTGGCGTACGCAGCCCAGGCCGTGGTACTTTGCTCTGGCGGCCACAAGAAAACAACACAACTAGAATCCAACTTTAATTTAGATTATATTTATCCAAGTCTCTACAACAAATATTTCACGTCAACAACTTAGCTCAGTGCAACGCTCAAAGGTACCCTATCCCCACCGTGAGGGTTCCGGGTCCGTGTACGCGGGCCAGCACGTCCCAGCTCAGCCGCTCTGCTCACCCGGCTACACTGACGGCAAGGTTCCCGCGTGGGCAGCCGTGATCCAGAGGGTGTCTACGCTGAATACGGAAACTGCCGTGGCACTGGTCACAAATCACCTGCAGCATGTCCTTCTTGCACCCCTCTTTTGAGCGCCGGCGTATAAAAATCTGAGAAAGCAAGGGTTGCTTTAACGTTTCTTTTTTTTATTGTTTTAAGTAATCTTTCCACCCAACATGGGCTTGAACTCATAACCCTGCTGTCAAGAGTCACATGTCCCACCGACGGAACCAACTGGGCATTTCAATTGCTTCCATAAGCAGTTATTTAACAAACACCCAATAAGACTGCCAGCATTTAAACTAGAATCAGTTCTTAGCTACAAGAAATAAAAATGCCAAGACTTTACACAAACATCTTACTGTTGGGCAAACGCAGATACTAACTAAAAGGTTTTGGCAAGCAATAGAAAGCAGTGCGTTAAGTTGGTCTTCACATGAGGCACCTGGACGTGTCCTCAGCAAAAACCCTTCAGACCTAGGAGAGTTCGGAGTGGGGACTGGGGATGGAGGGAAAGAGGCCAAGCCCGTGGCGTGGCGCACAGTCCCACCGAGGGGAGCTGACTCGGGAGGCTCTGGGGACATTCCAGGGAGCTGAAGATCTATAGCCCCTATTCCCATCAGTTACTGATGGGTTTTTTTGTTTTCTTTTAACGGGAGGGAGTGGTATAAACTCCCAGGCACTGCTGACGCTGTGAGCTAAGGACAGCAGCCAAGAGATGCTCACTTAGTGGCCCAAGGGCAGCCTTCCGGCAAGGACGGGCAGCTGTGGACTGCCTCAAGTTACCTGAGCATGCGCAGCCAGTGCAGGGAGCAGAGGGCCTGCTTCAGGGGAGCAAAGGAGGGCATGCCCGCCCTGGGGTGGGCTTGGGTCATGAATCTGCGGTGAGCCAAGAAAGAGGAGGGCCTTGTCAGTGCGGGGGGAAAGCAGAGCGAGGGGAGCTGTGGTCTTGTATAGACGCAGGGAGGTTTTAGTAGAGCTCCCAGAGGGCCTGAAGGGAAAAGCACACCACTGTATGGCCAGAGCAGCGTGAACAAAACGGGGTTGTGGGGAGACTGGGGTCGGCTGGTCACGAAAGGGTTTTGTGTGCTGGGCTACTCTCTCGTGTTGGAGGCTGAAAGCAGCAAGGGGTTAATAGGCTTTCTGCTTACTTCCTGCAATCACTGCATATGGAGCATAAGCAGGGCGTCTCAGAAATACAACCCGAGTAACCTGGGAGGGCCCTCGGGAAGGGCGAGCCGCGGAGCTGGCCCAAACCAGCCCCCGGAAGGCCCGAGAGGCTCTGAGAAAGTGCGGTCCGAGAGGAAAGGGCACGTAGACACGTGTCTTCTACCGAAGGCAAGGTCAGTTTGAGTCTCCTTGAAACGACAGGAAACAGATTTTTTGGAAAGGGATAAATCCACAAGATTGAGAGAAAAAAGAGTTACGAGGTTTTAGAGAAAAAAGCACCCGACAACAATGCACTTGGCAAAGTGAGAAAGCCAAATTGTGAGCTGGTGGGGAAAGTCAAGAAGCACCCCTCTTCATGAAACAAAACCCTCAAAGGCTCAGACATCAGCAGTGCCGGCAGGTGAGGGTGACGTGGGACCACAATGGGAGAAGGCGAGAATCAGACCTCCACCCAACGCTGGCACAAGACAGATGCTCCGCAGAGGGTCTCACAGAGGCTCTGGCCTGGGGAGCAATGGGCAGGAAGACCCCCACAAACATGGGAGGGGCACGCAGAAGGCAGCAAGGAGCTCGTGCTCCACGAAGGGGAGAGGCGAGTGCTCTGTCCACCTGGCTCCATGATTCTGGAAGCCAGAGTGTGCTCTCCCCAGGCAGGGAACAGAACAGAACCCCACCTTCTCCAGGGAACCCGATCAGCCTAAGAGAAAGACCCCGAAGTCCTAGGGCTCCAGGGTTTCCCGAGAAAGTGGGCCGGGCAGATGCCCCAGAGCAAAGGCCAGAGTTCACACTGCACCAACTGTGCGAGTGAGCAGCCAGCAGATCGGGCACGGAGGAGGACATTTACTGTGACGCACAGAAAATACCCCGGACACAGATTTCACAGGGAAAGAAAACTTCAGGGGGCAAAAAAGGAGACCGATCCAGAAAGTGCAGCACCTAAGGAACAGAAGGCTAGAGAATATCAAAGAATCCAAACTCCAGTCGGAAGCGCTGGCATTTCCGGTTTGGAAGGGCCCACTGCCTGCCTAGTGTGACAGATGAAGAGGGATCTACACCAGGAACACTCGATGGGAAGCTTCCAAACTCTGGGACGAGGGGGACATCCTCCAACTGCCAGAAGCAAAACTGGCCCCACAAAGGACCGCAGTAGAACAACTACACAGAATTGTCTACAGCAACAGCGTAAGTGAGGAAATGAACAGGGTAAGTACCCAAATGAAGAATTCGGAGCCTGGCTGCTACCTCATGCAGCTAAGCCAGAGGAAACCAAGAATGAAGATCCGTCGAGGTACACGGCCTCCATTTATCTATCTTCCACAGTCCTTCCCGGGGAGCAGCGGGGGCATGTGCCTCCCCACACATCAGGGAAAAACTAAGAAAAAAAACACGAGACACAGAAAGTAGGGAAACTTGGATCTAGCCTTGAGAGAAATACAGACGGAATCGCTCAGCTGTGTCCTCAGAGAGCCGAGCCCCGGAAGGCCTGTGCAGGGACCCCACTCGTCTCCGGGGCGGGGCGGGGGCGGGCAGCCAGACAGGTGGCAGCGTAGCAATGGGGCCGGTAGCCCATGCTCAGCCTACACCGTGCCGAACCAGCTAACGATACCCACGACTACGAGGGAATAAGACAAACCCAAGACACAACAGCGCACACACCTGGAGGAAAGGACGGACCCCAAGCGACCAAGACCGGTGAGGAGAATGGGGCCTGCTATTTTCGCTGGCATGATTTACTCCAAGTGAACAAACGTACAACTCTCACGAAGAACGCTGCAAGGTCAAATTGTATATATCCTTTTACGTTTCACTAGGAGCAGCTAATAAAAGCACACCTTAACCAAACGGTTCTAGAAACCACATTAGCTCTTCACTTTGGGAGAAAGAGTATGAAATTCCTATAGAAGCAGCAGATCCTAGCAGAGACTCTCATATTTAGAAAATACGTCCCCGTATCTGTAAAAGCCCATGCCGTCCACTACTCAGGGAAGCACTGACGTCACTAAGGTTTCATCTGTAAGCAGACGATTAGGACTGCGGATCATAGTTAGATAATGGACCTTTCCCCCCTACGGAAAAAAATCCCCATTCACAGAGTGGACAGAATTTGTCCTCACCTTCTCTTTCTTCCGAGGATGGGAGCTACACTCTCAATCAATGTGCTCACCAACCACCACATCTGGGATCTCTCCCTTTTTTTACCGGTACTGGTTTGTTACAAAGTGGGCACACCGGGACCCGAACGTCCCAAAAATAATGATATAAGATCATATTCCAGATTCAGACAAAACTCACAAAAGGAAAAGGTATAGTGCATTGAAAATCAAATAGAGGACAAGCACGGATGTTCCGACTGTTCATTAGAAGACGGCGTTGTTACCCCTGAGGATGAATAGTAAGGCTTCCGTACAGATTCAGGACAGGAAGCGGAATCCAGTAGAATTTAAACCTAACAGACTGTTAACCAGCTGCGGACACGGCCCTGAGACGGTGAAAGGCAGCCAAAGAAAAGCTGGTGAAACGGATCTGGTCTCAGGGCAGCAGGGCCATCCAGCACCACCCTGGCAGGTGGGGAGCCAGCCCGGACACCTCCGGAACAGAGAGAACGGAAGAGAACACTACCGTGAACACCCTCCGGCTCCCTTCAACTGCCAACAGCCCGCCTGATCCTTTTGTGGCTTTCACCCGCAGGGAGACGCACGCGGCTGACTGGAGAGCACACAGCTAGGCTGAGCTCTCAGGTTCATTAACAGCCACCCAAGCAGACGGCGGGGGAGGGGCTCTATAGGGAAGAACCAAGCGCCCAGCAGATGCGCGCCCAGCAGTTAAAAACCTCAGAGCCAGGGCAGGAGCTAAGGAAACTAAGCTCAGCAAGAAAACGGACGGACGTGACAACTGACATCCAAACGTGTCATCACAGAGGGAGGAGGCCTGCCGTCTGGGTCAAGCCGCAGGGTCGCCAGGAACACTCCCTCAGTTGACAACTCTGTGCCAAATAAGGCATTACTACTGATGTCTAGCCAGACTCTCCCTATCTAGGGACGTGGGGAGGTCAAGCCAACAAATCAACTGGATAGTTTGGCCTAGTCATCGGGGCCTGGTAAATAGGAGTCACCCTCCCCCGCCACCCCAATGACCTAGAAAACGCTGGAAGGTCAGACCCCAGCCAACACTAACGAAAGCATGTAATAATGCTAATAAGTCATTCACCTTTCTAACTGCCACCTCAAGGAAGCAACACTCGGGCTATAGAGTTCACTAAAATAACCTCTGAATCGGGCACCTGAGCGGCTCAAGCGGGGGCACCTGATGGGTTCGAGCTCCACACCGGGCTCTGCACTAACAACGTAGAGCATGCTTGGGATTCTCTCTTTCTCTCTCTCTCTCTCTCTGCCCTTCCCCTGCTCATGCTCTCTCAAAATAAATAAACTTAAAAAAAAAAAAAACACAAAACCTCAGAACCACCAGAAACAAAACGAATACAGGTCAAGAGCCACCTGCAAAGCCAATAACAAGGTGTCACTCCTTCGGACTCATGCACGTGGGTCTTCTTGGAGTCCCCGTCTTCCTGTTTCTACAATGTACTATTTGCCACTGAACAGCGGCTGTGAAGTCACCCAAATAAACTAGCGTTTTTAATGGCTTCCAGATTAGGTTCTTTGTCAAATATTAACCATTTCTGGCACTTCACAAAGACACCACTAAGTTCTTCGTTAGCATGATGAATCAAAGGAACTGAATATTTTCACACGCGAAATAAACTTTCAAGGTTTGGATACAACAATTTGACTTCAAGAGCCCCTGAAAATAAAATCTGTTGCTTTAGAGCTGTGCCATCCAGACATTCTTGTGATGGTGGAAACATGCCGTATCCGCACCACCCATGGCCACACGTGGTGGCCGAACACCTGGAATATGGCTAGTCTGATGGCGAAACCAGATTTTGAGTCTTACTTCATCCGAATGAGGTTATTAGTTCTATGTGGCAAATGTCTACTATTCAGACAGCATAGCTTTAGACAACAAAAGCTAGAATCTTTGAAATAAAATACGATCAATTACCTTCTCGAACGTATATGGACATTTATGTGCAGCACAAGTAAAATGGTCTTTATGGAAATCTTGTTCACACGCATCGCATTGTAACGGAAGAAAATCTAAAAACAAGCAAAAAAACAATGAAGTGTTCTAAAGATTAGGATGAAAAAATTATAGATCACGTTAAACAGATATCTACGTACGGTCAGTTCTTTATGCCTATCGAATACATCTTTGAAGTACCACAGGTGAGAAAAAAATTGGGACCATGACTTTCACAATGACAGCGGTTCTGAAGAACCTAACCTGTGAAGCTGTCTTTTCAAAAGAACCCCATCCCATGTAGTCCCACAAATATTTAAGCAGCACACCTGTATCCACCTGGCCTTGGCCCTGGTTCCTGGCCTTCAGAAGAGGCTATGTAGCAATGGTGACCAGAACCTGGACCTCAGGCCGACCTCCCAACACTGAAGAGCTAATTAGAAAAACGGCCAGGGGCGCGTGGGTGGCTCAGTCGGTTGAGTGTGGCCAGATTTTCAGTCACCAGCGTTCCTAACTTCCAGCTGATGAAAATGAACAGACTTGCTCTGTAGGAAGCCTTCGGTGTGCAACTGACCCCCGGCCCCTGCAGGGGACTAAAGCGTCACAAATTCTTGCGGAGACACGAGGCGTTTCGGTACAAGTACTGGCTCATTCAGAATCACCCCTGTCGTGAGAGCGATGGCTTCTTGGTCCTTCAAATCCCTACTCGAGAAAGCTCCCCCCGAATTCAGGTGTGCATTAAACCACTTGGACTCGCAGCGACAGGCGTTTCCCATATTCAATTCCCACAACTGCCCGCAACGATTTGGGGCACAGTTTCACCCGCTGAGTATACTTGTCGCTAAGTCCCATTAGCTCGCGCCGCTACCCCGGAGAGACTCAGCTCTGCCCCTGCTGAGCCCCTCAACTCCCTCCCGCGGAGAGCTGACTCAGGACTGGCTCCCCGACGACAGCAACCCGGGGGTGATGAGGGAGGACAAGCCGTTCACCCCCGGTGGAAAACGGGCCGACAAGCGAAGCTACCGCCCCGGAGGGGAAACTTCGGTCCGCACCGCGCCTCCCGAGGCCCCTTGCACGGCCCGGCCGCCGCAGAAGCCGGGTCCCCCAGGGGCTTTTCCGCACCTCCCCGTCGGCCCCCTCCCTGCCGGGGCGGGGCCGCCGCGCGGTGCCTGGCCCGCGCGGGCCCGTCTCCTTTCCCACGCCCCCGGGGCGGGAACGCTGCAGCCCCTGCCCCGGCGCGGGCCCACTCCCGGCAGCACGGCGGCACGGGAAGCCCTTCCTCGGGGGATGCCCCCGGCCCGGCGCCGCACCTGGCTCTCGATCGGGACCCGGGCGGCCGCGGAGGCGACCGGAAGGCGGCGCAGACGGGAAGCCGGCTCCCCCCTTCCGACAGTCAACCGCGGGGGACGAGACCAAAGGGGAGGCTGAGGAAAAGGGGCTCCGGGGCGCGGCAGGGAGCCGACCGGCCCGCGGGACAGCGAGGCGTCTCGCGGCGCCAGCGCCCCCGGCCCCGCCATTCATCCGCCGCCGCGGCTTCGGGGAGCGCCCGGCGCGCCCCGATGACGTCAGCGGCCGGCCCCTCCCGCCCCCGCCGCCCAGGCCCCGTCGGCCCGCCCACTCCTCGCTCCTCCTCCCCGTTCTGGAACAGTCCGGCCGCTTCCCCCGCCCGCTCGGTCGCCGAGAGCCGGCTGCGCGCAGGCGCACTGGGCCGGCCGCGCGGCGCGGCGCGGGAAAGCTGTGTCGGGGCGGCCGAGGCCGCGGCGCCGGGGCTGAGTGGAGGCCGGCGTCGCGCGGGCCCGCGCACGGAGGGCCCGAGTCCGCGCCGCAGAGGGGCCGCCGCGAGGTACGGAGCCGGGGCGGGGGCTTCCCCAGCGGGAGAGAAGGGCCCGGCCCCGGGGAGACGACGCCCGGCGCGGCCTCGGCGGCGCCGCCGGTGCCGCCGCGGCCGCGCGCTTGTGGCCTGTCCTGCTCCCTCACCGCGTCCGCGTGCTTGTCTCCTTCCTTGTCCCCTCAACGTGTCGCCTTTTCCTCACCCCTTTCCTCTCACTGTATCACTTTGTTCCGCCGCCACATCCCCTGACTTGTCCCCTTAGCGGATCCCCTTTCCACGTCCCGGTACTCTCCCCTTATTGCATCCCCGTGTCCCCGGCCGTGTCACCTCCCTGGGCCTCTCACCGTGTGCTCTTACTTGTCCGCCTCGCCATGGCCCCGTACTCCGTCGCCTCCCTTGCTCAGCCCCCCCCCCCCGCCCCCCGCAAACGAGCCGCGGTTGGTTTTCTCTCTGGGAGCGCGTGGCTCTGTGGGGTCCCAGCAGACTGGCTCGGCGGGTGCTGTCGGGCCGCGGGGTTCACCGCCCCGGTGCCTGTGGTCACAGCCAGCCGTCCGTCCCTAACCTTGTTTTACGTGTGTTTCTGTTTGAAGACAACTTGCGTTGACGTGTCGTTGGTTCGTTCGCGTTGAGGTCGCGGCCCGCCGCGCCGTGACTCGTGCCCGAACCCGGGCCCGTTCGCCGCTGATCTCCGTGCGGTGCGTCGCGGCCTCCTGTGCTTAGGAAACTGGACGGCGCGCGGGCTCCCGCCTGGGGCCGCTTTAGACGGCAAGATTACCGCCAGAGAGCACAAACGTGGGACGACCGTGACCCTGAAAAGGCTGCGAAACGGACACTTAACTGTATCGGAGGCGAAACACGAAAGAAGGCGTGTGTCGTCCTGTGTGACCTTGGCAGGGAGTGCGTTCCTCGGGCCGCTCGAGTTGTTCGCCATCTGCACACGTTTGCGAGTAGCTGCCCTGGTCCCGCAAGTGTTGCTTTTCGAGTTGCAAACAAACGTCCCACGTAGGCAACGTGACACGCGTGGGATCCACAAATGAGAGTCGGGGGGGGGTGTATCTGTACGGGCACATGCCCATTTTTTTAGGCTTTTTCTGAGCCATTTGCGAGTATGCCGAGTATGCCGGGGGTGCCCCGTCACCCCCCGCAATTTGTGTGCGTGTGCCCGAAAGCAGACGTTCCTGCATCACCATCGGTAGCCGTCCACATGAGGAGATCAGTATCAAGACAGCATTAAGGTCCAATCCACGGCCTCCATTTGGATTTTGCCAACTGTGTCCGCCTCTCTTTTTCTTTCCTGCTCCAGGGTCCCGTCCACGATCACATGTGCGGCCTCCTCCCTGCTGGGACGGGCCCTCCGTCCTTTCTGTCTCTGACGCTTTTTATTAAAGGCCACAGGTTTTTCTTACACGTGAGATGACTGCGACGACTCGGGGTCCACGGATGTTTCCTCGGGACCAGATTCAGGTCACGTTTTTTAGATTTTTTTTTTTTAATGTTTATTTATTTTTGAGACAGAGAGAGACAGAGCGTGAACAGGGGAGGGGCAGAGAGAGGGGGAGACACAGAATCTGAAACAGGCTCCAGGCTCTGAGCCGTCAGCCCAGAGCCCGACGCGGGGCTCGAACTCACGGACCGCGAGATCGTGACCTGAGCCGAAGTCGGACGCTTAACCGACTGAGCCACCCAGGCGCCCCTCAGGTCATGTTTTTTAGTAGCAATGCTGCAGGAATGGTGCCGTGCTGCGACCCACCCTATCGTGGGTGATACTCACCTCGATTACCTAGTCATATGGATGGCTGCTAGGTTTCTCCTTTTTGTCACTGGTAAATTGGTTAGTATTTCATAGGGAGTTACTCTGAGATGCCACCATTATTCTTCATCAGCCTTTGCCCGGCAACCTTTAGCCGCGTCAGTGACTTCTGCCTCGATCACTATGATCGTTGCCAGATAGCGCTTTTTCCTTTTTTTAAAGTAAGCTCTGCGCTCTATGTGGGCCTTGAACTCACGACCCCGAGATCAGGAGTCACGTGCTCTACCGACTGAGCCAGCCAGGTGCCGTCCAGATAGTGCTTTTTAAAATTTCCATCGTTCCTTTTACGTTTGTTATTTGGCATTCTATCAGGGAGATGTTTCCCTTTTCGTTTGTTTTTTTAATCCATTTATTTGTATCAGTGTATACTTGTGGATTTCTCTTTTATTCAGTGGGTCATGTTCTGTTGCTGTCGTTTTTTAAAGTTTACTTATTTTTGGGAGAGAGCGCGCATGAGAGGGGCGGAGAAAGGGAGAGAGACAATACCAACGTGATGTCAGCACAGATCCCGACCTGGGGCCCGAACTCACAAACCGTGAGATGACCTGAGCCCAAACCAAGAGTCACTTAACTGACTGAGCCACCCAGGTGCCCCTGTTGCTGTTATTTATTTTGATGGCCTGAGAGCCCCGTGCAGCTGGCTCTTGAGTCCTTTTGATGTGTCCCTTCCTTGCTCCCTTCCTTGACTTTTGGTACAAGATGCCCCAGGCTCATTTTTTACTCTTCCTGCTGCAGTGCTGGAATCAACCATTTCTCCAAGGAGCATTGTTCCTTTTTAGCGGAGGATGGTATTTAGAAATCAAGATTTGAGTGTGTGGTGTGCCTATTGCTACAAGGGTGTCGTTGCTTCTAGGCCTTCTCAGCAGACATGAGCCAGGAAACGTATGTATATTTTCTCACGTATACCTACACGTCACAACCATCTGTACTCGTGTGTGTATTTTTTAGGAAAACATCCGTATTCTTACCTTCAATTCCAATCCAACACCTCAGGATTTTTCGAATTTTCTCTTTTTGTGTTTGTAAATAACTCCTCCAGCAATAAAAAACCTGGGTTTCGTTATTCTATTTTCTTTTTTTTTTTTTTTTTACTTTTTTCAATGCTTATTTTTTCAGAGAGAGACAGAGTGGGATTGGGGCAGGGCAGAGCGAGAGGGAGACACAGAATCCCAAGCAGGCTCCAGGCTCTCAGGTGTCAACGCAGAGCCCGACGCGGGGCTCGAACTCAAGAACCGTGAGATCATGACCTGAGCCAAAGCCAGATGCTCAACTGACTGAGCCACCCAGGTGCCCCACATTATTCTGTTTTCTTATTTTTTGGTCTATTTATTTCCTTGATGTAACAGACCACTCTGGCTGTCACCTCACCTACTTTGCGCAGACTCCTTCAGCACCTTAAGCAATTGTTGCCACGTCCTCCACGAACTCCTCTTGCTCCTCCCTTCTTCCAGTTGGTCAAAATCCAGTGCCAATCAAAACCTTCAGTTTTCTTCCACAAGTTTTCTATAAGAGAGGACAATTTATTAAGGAAGCATAAATACAAGTACAAGCTTTTAAGATTGTTGTTATTCATGGGTCAAAAATCATATACACGTTATTAATCAGGAAAGTGGGTTAGATATTGCCCTTTCCCGTAAATTTTATCTCACATGTTGAAATGAAAAGTCTTTTTTTTTTTTTTAAGTTTATTTTGAGAGAGAGATTGCATGCGAGAATGGAGGAGGGGCAGAGAGAGAATCCCAAGCAGACTCTAGCGCTGTGAGTGCAGAGCCCAATGTGGAGCACGAACTCACAAACCGTAGGATCGTGACCTGAGCCAAAATTGAGTCAGATGCTTAACTGACTGAGCCACTCGGGTGCCCCAAAATGTCTTTAGATCCGTGTATTCCAAGATTATCTGAGTCTTGCTAGAACCAATTGTAACACACTAAAACATAAAGTTTTATGTTATATTTACGTTGACTACTGAATTTTAGAGCAGAAATCAAATTCTTGCGTGGAATCAAACATGCCATGCTACAGATTCATAATTTTGCACTTGGTAGGATATTTCTTACTGCTGCCCTTGCAAATTACTGCAAGTTAAGTGGCCTAAAACAACACAAATTTTATGGTTCTGGAGGTCAGAAGTCAAAAATGCGTCTCACAGGCCTAAAATTAAGGTGTCAGAAGGGCACTGTTCCTCCTGGGGGCTGTAAGACAGACCTTCCAGGCCTTTTCCAGCTTCTGAAGGTTGCACACATTCTTTGGCCAATCACATCACCTCAGCCTCTACCTCCATTGCCACATCTCCTCGTCTGACTCTCATTCTCCCTCTTTCACGTGAAAGGATTGCATTGAGCCTGCCCGTGCCATTCAGGATCCTTAGCATGAGCACATCCACAAAGTCCCTTTTGTCATGTGAAATAACAGATTCGTGGTTCCAGGGAATGGGACGTGGACATGGGAGTGGAAGGAACATTATTCTGCTACTACAGGTAGTGACCACACTGCCATCAGGAAAAACAAGATTCTTGACAAATCATGGGAATCTACTCCCGAAGCCAAGAGCACACTGTATACGTTGTATGCCAGCTAACTTGACAAAAATTATATTTAAAAAAAAGAAAAGGAAAGACAAGATTCTTCAAAATAAAAGTAAGATGTTAAAATTTCTCAGTGTTATACTTTTATCTCCTTTTTTGAAATGTAAAAAAGCATTTAATGAAAAATATTGAAAAATTATGAATAAATGTTTTCGAAACAACTAGATTCATAAATGAGTTTTTTACCAAAGAAGAGAAATGTAATTGGTTGGACACCACTGCCTCCCATTCCCAGATACAGATACACACAAGCACACGTGTGTGCACATACACGTATGGGCATTTGCGTGCTCTCAGAAAGAATTCACCCACAGCATGAGCTGGCACGTGGGGAGTGTCAGGGAAAGATGTGAAGGCAGACAACCCAGGAGCGCACTAGATGTACCTCTGCTGTTCTTTTTGGTCCTGATCTGGCTCAGACCGCACCAAATTGCTGTGGGAACAAAAGATTATCGGGTCAGGTTTTTTTAACGTGCAGCTTTGCCATTGACTGACGTCCACATGGATACAAAGAGTTGCCACCAAGCAGAAGTCAAGTGACCTCCTACCTCTAAGCTTCTTACCACATCAAGATTGAGGGCTTCCCAAGATGTCCTCTGAGAACTGCCTTGAGGTCACCAGGAAAAGAATGACCTTGTAATACTCATGATGCTCCACAGGGAAGGGGAAGCAGACCTCGGAGCCTTGGTTAGGAAACCTCAAGAAGTCTGCTTCAAAGGAAGAGGCTACATACAGTGCACGTCCAGCTACGCGTTTCTCTATCAAGAGATGCCCAACAGCTCACTCTTCTGATCTCAACTTTAAATATAGGGAAACTGAGGCACAGAAGTGTTCGAAACACGATCTCCTGCGGCCACGTTTGAAATTGAATTCTTCCTCTGCTCCCTATATATGCTAGCCAGAGATGAGGGTATAGAGGCAGGCAGGGACCAGACCGTTCAGACTTTATCTTGAATTCAAAGAGGTATCGTAGAAAACTTTTAAAGATTGGCCTTGAGGAGTAGACAGGGAACAAGATTTATGTGTACTTCACACAGCCGTACGAAGAATATCCAACGTTGTCTGTGTTGTAAAATGGAACTCTGCTTTGGAGCCCTGGACTGCTGTGTGCAGGCGGCTGTTCTCACTAGTTAGTATAGCCCGGCCCGCAGTGTTCTTGTTTGTCGTCTGTCTGGGTCCAGTTTATCTCGACCTCATTCACCGTTGGGCTCCAATCTTGGTCATTCTGAGGCGTCTTTCTTCAACTCCTCCCACCTTTCTCCTTCAGTAGCATCTGGGTTTGGGGAAGCTGGATAGAAAACCTCATGGCAGCAGTCTCTGGTGTACATGCAAGCCAGGTCCTCCCTGGCCCCTGCTTGTGGCAGACCGCCACCTCTGTTCATGTGCTAGTATTTGCTGCTGCTGGCCTCTGATTGGGAGCTCGTTACATACAATGCCAGCCTGTCCAGACCCTAGGTTACATCTGTTTCAGTGACCCTCCCGGTGTCCCGTGCCAGTGCACAAGGGGCTTTGGGAGTCTCTTATAGCTCTAGAGGCACCACTTCAGGCCTTCTACCTGCCTGACCGCATCCCAGGTATCCGCTCCTGCATTCTCCCTACATTGGCACGGAGAAGTGTCTCTTCTAGAGAAGAGCTAGAAAGGAAGCAAGGCAGGGGCCCCTCTTCTTTCAAAGGATCCCTCTACTCATCTGAATTGTTTGCCATCTCAACAGAGGGTTGTAGGATGAGCATCGGGGCCATTCTCGGACACCTGGGCAGGTGTCTTCCCTTTCAAAGTTCTTCAAACTTCTCCCCAGCCCTGGAAGTATTTTCTCCTGAAGCAGTTTCTCTCACGTGTTATCTCTGGGCTTCTTGCTCTGGGGTAAGTCTCTGAAACTTTGGTTCATGGCTCCTTTTTTTCTCTCTCTTTTTTTTTTTTTTTTTTTTTTAATTTATTTTTGGGACAGAGAGAGACAGAGCATGAACGGGGGAGGAGCAGAGAGAGAGGGAGACACAGAATCGGAAACAGGCTCCAGGCTCCGAGCCATCAGCCCAGAGCCCGACGCGGGGCTCGAACTCACAGACCGCGAGATCGTGACCTGGCTGAAGTCGGACGCTTAACCGACCGCGCCACCCAGGCGCCCCATCCTTTTTTTCTCTCTTGAAAGCTGGGCTTTTAAGACTGGCTTGCTATGAGTTCTTAAAAAGTTTAGGTTTAAGACTCCTAACTGAGTAGCAGCTTCTTTAGGCAGACCCTTCTTTGCAGCCGAGTGTCCTCTCATGGCCTGGTCTTGGTGATGGAAAACTTTTCAATAATAGGGAAGAGAAAACACATTGACATCATACCCACACAACACATTGTACTCTAAAACTTTTGTTCAGCTGCAGTACGTGCAGGGCAGATTGAGGGGAGGCAGGAACAGAAGTAGGAGAGCAAATGAGCTGTGACTGCAGTCTAGATAAGAGACGACAGTGACTATGGAAATGCAGAAACCTTACCTTCACAGCTTCCCTTGTACACAGGGCATGACCATGTGATCCAGTCTTCCAGGAGGAGAGGGCTTCTGGGGAAAGGAGTTTCTCCCTAATGAAAAAGGGGTATGCATTAGGACAAAGCCCACTTCCAGAAGGCATTTTGAGGATGCTTGGAGATAGTCACCTTTTGGCTAACATGAAGGGCCAAGGCTAAGGACCATGTCCTTCTGCTGAGCTGGCTGAGCAGAAAGTGGAAGCAGCTGGGTTGTGATGGTGGTGTTGAACTGCTGGTGGCTTCCTTGCCCCTGGATTTCTTGTAATGTGAGATAACACATCCTTCTTGTTCAAGGCAATTTTTCATTGTTTTCCTGCTCTTGGTAACCGCAAATATTGTTACCAATAAGTGGAAATAATTATTTCAGTTCAGGACATGTCAGTTATGAGACAAAAGAGAAAAGTGGGTGAATAAGTGATCGGATACATGCATCTGGAACTCGGAGAGGAGGTCTGGCCTGGGAAGTAAAGTTTCAAGTCATCAGCATACGGTGTGTTGACGAGATTGTCTAGGGGGGGACAAGATGTGCAGAAGAGGATGCAGGCCTATGCCTTGGGAAAGCCAGCCCTGGGAAACCGGACTGAGAATGAGCAACCAGAGAACTCAGGAGGAAAATAAGGAGGGGGAGGCATTGACAGGCTAAGACAGATATTTCAAGAGGGAGAACTGGCTCACCAGCTCCTGCTTCTCAACAAGACAAAACCTGGGGGTGTCCGTTAGGGACAGTCATGGGGAGGTCACCATTGTCCTGGAATGGTCCCAGAGGCAGGGGAGGAAGTCAGACAAATGGCTGAAGAGGATAAGGTGAAGGCGTGGAGTCTGGGTGAAAAGCAGAGAAGCTCTTCCCCCAAAAGAAAGACGGTGAAGTACACCCTCCTGGTCCACCGTGCTGGCCTAGCCTGGTTCAGCAGGTGACATCCCACTGCCCCCTTCCCGCCGGACACACTCTCTTCTGCCCAGACACACAGTCAATATTACCTTTACATTTGTGACTCATATCCTCAACAAATATTTATTGGGTGCCTGCTGTGTACACAGCACCCTGTTTGGCCTCAAGAAAATATGAGAAAAGATTAAATGGGGTCCCTGTCTTCTCCCAGGAGCTTATAGTTTTGATCTTGGAGAAAAAGAGCCCCACATCCCGAAACAACTGGATGTTAAGTGTAAACACTGTACTTATGAGGCTGCAGGGCAGAGGCTGTAATCATGATGAGAATTCAGAGAAGAAAAACTTCCCAGATCAACGTCTGCCTGAAAAGGTTGGGCTGGAGTATCTAGGAAAGTTTCACGTGGGGGGCACTCCAGTAGGCCCTTAAAGACGCGGGATGTGAACAGGGGAGGGGACTGCTGAAGCCAAGCCATATGTCCACCAGGACTTTTGGTTGCAGGTGACAAGAATTCACCTCAAACTAGATTTTTCCCAGAAGGGGAATTTCTTGGCTCCTAGACGTGAGATGTGCTGGATCCAGGAATTTAGAAAAGATCCTTCCCTCTGAATGCTGGCCTCCCCGTTCCGCTACAGAGCAGCCTCCTCTTGTGACAGAGACATAGCTGCCAGCAACCTGGGCTACGGTTGGCCTCCAGAGTGAGTGTCTCTTTCCTAGCCTGTATGTCATGATCCCACAGATGGATTCTAATGGGCTTTCTTGGTTCATGTGTAGGGTGACTCCGTGTGCACCTAACTGAAGACACTTTTGAAGGTAGGCATGGGGTGCTGCTATTAGTTTTGTTGGGACAACAGGCATGACCTAGGACCCTGATAGGAAAACTGGGGCACAAGATCACCATAAGCAAATGTCCACTCTGTGGCCTCTGGCTGATGGCCCTGCCAGACTCGCATGAAATGGGGGAGAGACAGTACTCCAAAGTCATTGTGCCATTACCAGATGAAGAAGGGAGACGAATGCTGGAATCTAGAAGCAACAGGTGTCCAACATTCATCATGAGTTGGCAATTCAGGGAAAGGGAAAGAAACAGACCAAAAGAGTAAAGCACAAAGTTTGAAGTCAAGCCCACTAGATAAAGGCAGAAGACTTAGAATTTGAGGAGGAGAAACCTGAACTTCATTTGACTGGTAAGAGAGACAGAACGCCGCCCAACGAGTTGGTACATACGACGGATGTTTGCAGAGACAAATCTGGGAGGGAGTTGCAGGATATACTGAGAAGGATTCAGAGAGGATGCTAGGGTTGGATTACTGGAGTCCTGACTCTTGAAGGTGCTGGTATGGCGGAGGTGGAAAGAAAGGGATATATTCAGGAAGCAGATTAAAAACCAAAAAGACCCAGGAGAACTTCTTGGCTAACTGGGCACGAAGGACAGAGAAGAAGCAGGCGTGCTGCTAGTTCAAGCATGGAAAAAGCAGAAGCCGCCAGAATGGGCAGGCTACCAAGATGGCAATTTGGAGTTGAGGCAAACCTGTTTGGGTCATGTTGAGTTTTGAGAAGTCGTAGGAATGGAGAGAACACTGGATTCGAATTGGAATACTATTCAAAGTCAAGACAATGGATAAAGTCTCCCAAAAAGAGAGTAAGAAGTGGCCGGAATTGGGCCTAAGGAGGGCCTGCAGGTAGGTCACAGGAGGAGGAGGAAACAAAAAAGAGCCGATAGCGGGACTGGGAAAGAATGCTAAAGTACCATGGAGGAGAGGCCACAGGTGACAAGCAGCACCAGGTGCTCTGCTGAATTCCACAGGAGAACAAGAAGCCTGCATAAAGTGTACCTACGTGGATGTTTATGACTTTTGGGAAAGTTCCTTCCTTATCACAGTACAGCATTCAGGATACTCAGGGCTGTGCTGTGTGATAGACAATCTCAAAATCAATGCAGTTGAAAACAACAGAGGTTTATTTCCTGCTCACGTGTCCTGTCCCCGATGTGTACACAGGCTCTGCTCCACATTGTCCTCACCTCTAAGCCCTGAGGCAACAGAGCAATCGGTATCCGAAGTCTCGTTCGTTGCCTTGGCGGGAAGAAAAAAGGTGGCCACAGGGGCCTCACGCTGGTCTTAGATCCTCTCGCCTGGGAGTTTCAGAGCTCACTGGCTAAGCCGGTCCCACACCCAAGCAGGGGGGCCGGGAAGTACAGCCCCAGCAGGTGTCCAGAAGGGGAGAAGCAAAACAGCTGTTGAAGAGGAACAAGGTCTGGGCATCAGGTGGTGGCAGAGGTCAGATGTTAGGCTGAAGGAGGGAGTACGTATCGCAATTTACTTGTTTAATGCTCAGTTGTGGTGACTGTTCCCGTAGGGGTGCTATTCATGGTGTTAGACCATCAGCTCCCTGATGACAAGGACTGTGCCCTTTAACCCTTTGTAGATGGTGCTTATGCACCTCATCATGTTAGGCGGGTGGCTTCAGGTGACGAAACTAGAGAGGGATGCTCTGATGACATCAGGGCTTCAGCATGAGGACTCTCGGGGAGGAACAGGAAGTGTCTCAGTGCAGCCTTGTGCAAAGGAAATGTGTCTCCTTCAGTTCTGAGTGTCCACATACACGTTCGCATATGGTGGCCTCATAATGAATACACTGGTGATGCGAAGTCCACTTAGGCCAATTTTCCTACTGGAGACTGTCCTAGGAGTTCTCGGAGCAAAGACCTGTGCGGGTGGGGTCGCCAACCCTGCTGTCGCTGCTGCAGATGACGGCCAGGTGGAGTGCTCTGTCCTCTAACCGACATTGTCTTTAGGTCTCTGCAAAGGCTTTGGCTCCGTGAATCCGAGACTCACAGAGGGAGGTGTGATACTTTGAGTCGAAGTTGCCAACAAAAAACAAACTGTTTTCCCTTAGACATGTGAGCAGAGCATAAATATTTTATAGACACAAAGTCAGGTAGACAGAGATTTTAATTCCAGAAAGTGATCATAAGGCAATCTATAGGAGACGTGGCTTATGATTTGCCTCATGACACATTTTATGTAAGCAAAAGCCCTGTGGCATAAAAGGTTCTCGCTCAGGTTCCCCAGAGAATGGGAGGCAGCTGAGAGGAGCAGAGACGAACTAATGTTCTCTTTTTCCCTCTCGTATTTTTGTGATGTGATGTTATCTAGCATAGGGAACCCCTTTGATCACAGAATCTGGGTCACGTGGCTCTTGCTTACCCCCATCCTTTGATAACAAATCAGTGTAAGAGCTTCTGTTTCAATATCTTTCTAAATATTGTCAGAAATGACCTTGGAGAACCCTTTGCTCAGTGCAGTTGAGGCCCAACAGTGAGGAGCGAGTGCCGCTCGTTGGTAATTTGTCCACGTGAAATGTTGTATGTGACTGGGAACACAAATGCAGAATTGAAAAAGAGAAAAGGGAGCCCTCATCGAGAATGTGGCAGAAATACTCCTTGTGAGGACATTTCAAACGTCCTGTCAGAATGATGTCTCCAGCGCCACCGCGCATCCAAGGCTATGCCTTGACTTCCTTTAACTTCCGGTATTACGTGGCACGTGGGATTTGCACACGGCACCCACCCGTGGCCGTGAGATGGGTCCACGTGCTCCTCTCCCCACCACGAGAAACCTTTGGGTCCAGTAGGTGGTCAGAGTTGGGAGCCTCTGGAAGTGATGCTGTATCCCTGGCGGACGGCACCGCTGATCGTGGGTCTCCTTGAGCGGGTGACGGGGCAGACGGGCGGGGGCGGTGTAAGGCCCGTGGGGAGTCTCGGGCGACCAGGCACGACACCGCGGCCTGCTCAGCAGTGCTTCCCAGGGCCTGCTCCTCTGTCTTCGGGAACGTTCTGCTCGGGAGAGCCAGCCGAGGGAGGCAGGTGCCTCTGAGCCGGCTTTACAGCTCTTCTGTCAGCCTACGTGATGTCAATTTACAGCTTAGAAACGGAGCTGCCTTCATGTGCTCAGTAACAAGATTTTCATTTCTCTCGCAAGCCTGCCTGTCGCTGTATCTTTGAGCGGAGCAGCAAGGGCGGGTGCCCGTTACTTACTGGGAAGCAAGCTTGCGTCTTCCCTCTTTCCCGCAAATCGCCGAGGGAGGCGTGAGTGCCTTGTGAGCTGTATACATTACTTTTGTGACTACAGGTAAAAATCTCTTGATTCACAGACGTGCCGCCGTGCAGGGACGTGATCACTTGTATCGACGCGTCGTGCTGCCGTCTGAAATGGAGAGGAGCACGCGGCAGTTCAGGTAGGAAACAGCATTTCGTTTCGAATTTAAGTCTTTATGGAAACGTGTTGTGAACCGGCTGTGGCACGCTCGCGTCCGCCGTCTGCGCCTTCGCGTGTGCTGGGCCATCGCCCTCGCGCGGCTCAGAAAGACAGCTGTCCTTTTCAGGTAGCAGTGATTATCCCCACTCCCCATCATCGGTGGCGGTTCTGCTTCAACAGTGTTGTTCTTTATTTTTAGGTTGCTCTGATCTGGTCACTGCTCGGAGTCCTACTCTTGGGACCACGAGAACTCAGGGAAAAGAAGGTAGTCCGGGATGAATTAGTAACGATGCAAAGTCACCAGTTTGTTTTCAACTTTGCGTTGGTTCCTGAGTGGGTTCTGAATAAGTAATAATCATCCTGATTTCAGTGACTTGATGTTCCATTCCTGGCCAGGCCCCTTCGCTACCCCCTCGAGTCGCTGCATTAAATATTAAAGCCGCCTGCGCCCTGGCAGCTCCATCCTGGAGGCGGCGACAGTGTTTTTGTGAAATGACTCCTCCCGGTTGGCTGCTAGGTTTGTTCATTATTTTAATCTATGCGTATTGGCTAGGACTGCAACGTTGTCCTTTTTTCCGCGAATATTAGTTTGAAATGGAGGAGGAGAGATCCGTGTCCCGCGCGGCCCAATCCTGAGGAAAAGGAGGGCTCTGGGTCTCTGGGGGTGCCACGCCTAGTGCCGGGCGCTGACGGCGGGGGGCCTCTGGATACCCGCGCCCTCCAGCCTTCACCCCAGCAGGGACGTTAGGCGGTCCCAGGCGGCGGTCTGTTGAAGACCTGCTTCATACGACGTACTTTGCTGGGCACTGTCGGGAGGGCAGGGGAAGCATAAGGCCGGAGACTGGAAGCTGCTTGGAGAGTGAAGACAACGTGTATTTGAAAACAACGACAACAAAAAACAGTTCAACCCTAGAGCGGTGGGTCCCCAGTACAAAGAGGGTGAGAGATACGGACCTGACCCCGCAGACGTCCGCAGCACAGGGAGCAGGCCTCTGGTGCTGTGGACGAGCTGGGCCTTCGAGAGGGATGTAGCACCTTGGTGAATGTGCGAGAGAAAGGGGGGGTTGCAGTGCGGGCGTGGCATGCTGGGTGCAGACTCCCCGGCAGAGCCCAGCGATGGCCGTGGGCAGCGCTCACCACGAGGGCGCGGCAGCCACGGCGAGTGTGGAGGAAAACAGCCGTCATGAGTCCGATTCGAATGAAGGGCCCGACCCTGGACGCTTTCCCCAGGGGGACTCGGGTCTGTTTTCAGTGTTGTTCATACAGACTTTGTTCTTCTGAGACCGGGAGTCGTCCTGTGTTTTTGTTACTGCTGGTCAGGCCGCACGGCGGGCTGAGCCTGGCTGGTGTGGCCATTGCAAAAGTGCTGTGAATGCATCTAGAGAGTTGTGCCTGGAGGGGAAGAAGAGATGGGGGAGGGGGGGTGTGCTCGGAGAGGGAGGGCAGAAAGGGGCAGGTGCAGACCCCCTGGGCATCAGCCCCTGCCAGCCCCACCGAGGCCCAGGCAGCACCAGCGGCCCCCTGGAGTATTCTTTGGAAAGAGCTCCCGTGTCCTTCTCTGCCAGCAACTGAAACTATAAAAACAGATCCTAATTATAGCGATAAATTAGCAGGCCCTTCCCGACAAGCTCCGGGTCCCAGGCAGAGGGGTGCCGACCTCCCCAGCGAGACAGCATGGCGGTCTCCTCACTCAGCTGGTCACCTCCGGCCACTCAGTGAGCAGCTCCTGGCCAGAACGCAGCTTAGTGGTGGGGTCCATGTTAGCAGGTAGAGTCCGTGTTAGGACCCTCCTGGGCAGCCAGTGGGGCCTGTCAACGAGGCACTGAGAGCAGCCCCAGTCTCTGCTGCGTTAGACTCAGAAGGGAATAAGTGGTTCGCTGTTTCAGGAAAGGAGCTCCCCCCCACCCCGGCCCCAACGTGCAAAAGCCAATGGATTTAATGAGGAATTTAGAGTTCTGTACTGGCTCCAGTTTAAGCTGAGGAGGAAGTTGGGGAATCTCACATTTTGGGCTGCTCTTTTTTTTTTAAGTTTATTTATTTATTTTGAGAGAGAGAGAGAGAGATCGAGAGAGAGAGATCGAGAGAGAGAGAGAGAGAGAGAGGTCCCAAGGAGGCTCCACACCGTCAGTGTGGAGCCCAGTATGGGGCTAGACCTTATGAACTTCGAGATCACAACCTGAGCTGAAACCAGGAGTCGGAGCCCAACCGGCTAAGTCTCCCAGGCACCCAGGGTGGCTCTTCTTTTGGAGGGGGAAGTGTACCAATGGGCTGGAGCACCTCACATGGTCCAAACCCGGGCCCTGCTGGGGCTCACCGTGTGGCCGCCTTCCTTTTCTTCCCAGGTGCCCTTTCCACTCCAGAGAGGGCAGAAGAGGACTTGCCAACAGCTTTTGAGCAGTTTGTGGCGAGCTCCAGGGATACAGTGCTATAAATATGAGATCTGACCAGGCCGTTGATGCCCCGAGCATGGCCACGCCAGGGGGTGGTTGGACACACTCGATGACCCTGTGTCCGTCGGCCACAGACAGTTGGATTCTCCATTGGGTCTCCCTGCAACTGAATTATTTTCTGGCCTAGGATGGTGTTTGCAGCCCAGGCAGTGAGTGCAGGGAGCTGGGAGAGGAAGATCGGGCCACTTAGGTCACATGGCCACGACAGGCTGGCTCTTCTGTCAGCGGCAAGGCCAGACCGCTTTCCTCCCCTTAGCTTGCATGTGTCGAGTTAACTGTCTTTCCTGTGCTGACACTTAGTGCTTCCGTTGACGTGTCACATCAGTTGTCGTCGACTCAGCGAGTCCGAGTGCCTCCCATCGGCTTGCTTGGAGCACACCTTAAAAACTCCTGTGATTGAAATCTATTCCCGTGAAGTCCAAGCAGGGACGAGGTCTGAAGGTGCAGGGCGGTGAGCGGGCGCACGGGGGACTGGAGCCGGCCGTGCTTTCACGAGATGTAAGCAGACCCAGGAAGAAGAGAGGGCGGCTTCGCAAGACAGGCAGAAACGGGGGAGATGAGTAAGAATGCCGTCGGCTGCAGGCATGGATTCGATATGCAGCTGTAGTCTCCCTAAACCCGTGAATCTAGGCGCAAGAATCAGTCGGGAGGTAGGCCTTTATGTGCTGTGTGTACAAGTGCGTTGAAATTGAGCATCGTGCTCACAGGACCCCATTCCTTTCCATTTTACCTGATATTCTCCTTCAGGGTAAAGGTATAAAGCACACTTAAGGTTCTTTACCTCCTTCCCTGCAAGAGTAATTGACAGTTACTCGACTCCCGTGGGTGTCGTAAATAAGGAGCACACCGAGAGACTCGGTTGCCGTCGTTAGAAAGCACTGGCTTTAGCTGAATTGAACTAGCGTCAACTAGGAGACGGGGTGAAGAATGCAAAGGTGTGCCCTTGGCAAGATCACCTCACCCTGCACCCTAACTTTTGTTGCAAAGGCTGGGTTTTCTCCCAACTAAGCAAATTGGGTTTGTGTATTGACACGTGTGCACTCACGGGAGTGGGTCAGAGGCAGGTTGTCTGAGTCGGGGCGCCCTGAAGGGGGGGCCACACTGAATTCTGGAGCATCTTAGTAGTGCCAAGAGAGATCGTGATGTTATCACTTGCTGCATGGTAAATATGGGAAGCAGGCCACTCGCCGTTCGGGGGCTAAGGCATGGAAATTACGCCAACAGCATGCTGCTGCGTGGGTTTTGTTCTATTGTGGCAGCAGACACATGACATAAAATCTAGTGTCTTAACCATTGTTAGGTGTGCAGTACAGTAGTGTAACTATATGCACGTTGTTGTGCAAATGATTTCTAGGGCTTTTCCATCTTGCAAAACTGAAGCTCAGTCACCATCAAACACTCACTCCCCATCCCCACCCCCAGCCCCTGGCCCCACCCTTCTACTCTCTGTGTCTATGAATTGACTCCGGGGACCTCATGTGAGTGGAATCACACAGTATTTGTCCCTCTGTGTCTGGCTTATGTCACTGAGTGTCACGTCCTCAGGGTTCATCCACCACCTAGCAGGTATCGGTCCTTCCTTTCTACGGCTGAAGAATATTCCATTGTGTGGAGGGACCACGTTCTGTTTATCTGCTCACTCACCGATGGACGCTTGGGTTGGCTGTTGTGAATCATGCCGCTGTGAACTTGGGTGTGAAAATCACAGTAGCTTGGTTTTAAAAGAAAAACGCAGTTTTCTGAATAAGGACTTTCTTGACTGTTAATATTCTATCACTAACATGTAAAAGGAGCGTGCCCAGCGCTTGTACCACTAATATATTTAACATCTTGGTGGAGATAGTGCTTTCCTGGCTGTAGATAAAACAACAACCCTGCTCCAGCCTCTCTTCTGTGAGGCTCAGGACAAGTAGAAGAAACCACCCTTTAAATTTTCAGTGGCCATAAGGATGGAGACAAGCTTTGCTCCTCAGAACAGAAAAACAAGTCTTGTAGGAAAGTGATCTGATGAAATGAGCACCAGGGCTAGCCTGTTGTTGCCCTGCTCCACATCCCCCAGGTGACCGTCCCCAGGGAAGCTGAAGGACTAAGAAGATGGCGAGAGGTCTCAGCCGAGACAGGCATGGAGCACACGGCTCTCAGTTCAACCCGGACCCTGGCTCCCGCAGTCCTTGGAATATCTGGGTGATCCCCTTTCCTCAGCGCAGGGTGGCCGGAGGGTGACCACTAGCTGTAGACTCCTTTGGAGAAGGCCCAGGAGCATCACGACAGCATTTGCTGTGGTTTGTGTTGTTCGTCCTCATAAAGACCCAGCTTCTCCCTCGGTCTGGGGGGCACGGGTCCGAGACCAGATCAGGTCTGGAAAGGAAGCAGAAGACTGTGACTTCGCGCTGGGATGCCTTCCCTCAGACCGTGTCATCCATTGTTGGCTTCTCTTGGTTGTATCATTAGGTCATAGCTTCTCGGCTGCCTATTTGTCCCTTAGGAATACCGGGTTTTATCAGCCATCTTCATGGTATGAGCAGGTCCCCCTTCCCTCTTCGGTGCTCCAGCTTTGCTGCTCTTGCAAGAACCGCAGCCCCCTTGCTGTTGATGATTAAGCGCAGCCACCTGTCATTCTGGGATCCTGATATCCCTGTTGCTGTACGGGAGGCCACTCTGGGACAGCATCTGCCGTTGTCCCCTCTGGCTCACAGAGCACAGACACTGCTGAGCTCCTCATCGATGCTGGTGCCCCCAGCTTCCCAGTCCCCACTGATCTGGTAAACAGAATGTCTCCGCGCCCTTCTGTGAAACATGGTTGGCTCGTGTCTTGTTTCCAGCCTTACTAGGTATATCCGCATTAGCGTGCCCACTTCTCTGAGACTTGACTCCTTCCTCCACCGTTGGCCACAGTACATGTGACATTTATGTTTCAATGAGTGTGTGAGTCATCACTTTTCCCAAACTTCCAAGGATCTTCTTGGGTGCAAATTAGCACTGCCTCCCAGTGCATTAAATCCTGTGTCCTGGGAAAGTGTTTCTCCATTGATAAATCCTCCCTTATCCCATCTGACATTCTGCCCCTTGATTCGGCATATCCTGGTGGTACATCTTGGCTAGGTCATGCAGCAACTTCAGGATACAGTCTCTTTCTTCCTTGGCTGGATTATATTGCAACTTGAACTTTCATATCAGCTGACAACCAGGAGGGAAGGTGGGGGCTGTAGTCTTTGACAGGGTGGAGTAGGTCACTGCTGAGAGCCCAGAGCATTCAGAAGGACCTGGGGTTCAAAGATTTTTGAGTGTATCAACCTAGTTGTTCCCAGGGTCCTAGTTGTTTCAGGGTCCCCCTCCTTCTAGTTCGGGCCCCGACCTTGGCATAGGAGATTTGCTGGGGTCGAGAATTCAGCCTTTTCCAGCGCTCTGCTCTCCATATCATTAAGTCTTGGGCCTGACTCTCAATTCCTCCTGCAAGATGTGAGGTCTGTCTGTGTGCCACCAGAAAAGCCCTGGGGATGTCCACACTTGACCTTAAGTTGGAGATGAACCGACTTTCATTATCTTCCTCCAGGGCATGGATAGCATCCAGCAACAGTCACCCCGTCCTGGCGTCCTGATCCTTACAACTCACCCACAATTCCCAAATGCACCGGCTAATGCCAGGCCTTCCACTGGTAGCCCATACCAGTTTACCATTGTTAAGAATTTTTTTTTAATTAGTAGATTTCATCTTATAAGATGGTTTCAGGTCTACAGAAAACTTGGGAAGACAGTACATATACTCCCTTTTCTGCACAATTTTCCCTTCTGCTGTTAGTGAGATACATTTGTTACTAACATTATTACGAACTAAAAGCCATAGTTAAAGTTGTCTCTTCATGTTGTTCGGTTCTAGGA
Source organism: Neofelis nebulosa (assembly GCF_028018385.1). Taxonomy (NCBI): domain Eukaryota; kingdom Metazoa; phylum Chordata; class Mammalia; order Carnivora; family Felidae; genus Neofelis; species Neofelis nebulosa. The sequence continues at coordinate 890,816 of NC_080799.1, forward strand.
GTTTTGTGAAATATATCTCGTTTGTTAAATGTATCCACCATTACTATCATTCACAATAGCTTCTGCCCTAAAAGTCCCAGTGCTTCACCTCTTCTGCTTCTCTCTGAAAACCCTGGCAATCATTGATTTGTTTCACTATCTCCATAGTTTTGCCTTTTCCAGACCATCGTATGGTTGGAATCATACTGGGTGTAGCCTTTTCAAACAGCTTTTTCCCCCCACTTTTAATATGCATTTAAGGTGCCTCCATGTCTTCTAGTGGCCTAATAGCTCATTTCTTTTTAATGCTGAGTAATATTCTATTGTCTGAATGGACCACAGTTTATCACTTCATTTATCGAAGGCCATCCAGGTTGCTTCCAAGCTTTGCAATTATGAATAAAGCTCCTGTAGACCTGTGTGCAGGTTTTTGTGTGGACATACATTTACCATGTAGCTGGGTACGTACTCAGGAGTGTCATGGCTGACTCACATGGTAAGGGCATGTTTAGCTTTACAAGAAACTGCCTAGCTATCTGGCACCAGCAGTGGGTGGGGCTTCCTGTTGCTCTGTATCTGCACCAGCATTTAGTGCTGTACGTGTTCTGGGTTTTTGTCATTCTGATAATTGTGTCGTGGCATATTGTTTTTAGTTTGCAGTTTCCGAGTGACATATGATGTCGAGCCTCTTTTCCTGTGCTTATCTTCCTGTGCTTATCACCTTCTCTGGTGATGTGTCTGTTCAGATTGTTGCCCATTTTTAAGTTGGGTTGTTGTTTTCTTGTTGCATTTTAAGACTTCTTTGTATATTTTGTGTTTTTTTTTTTAATGTTTATTTATTTTTGACACAGAGAGAGACAGAGCATGAGCAGGGGAGGGGCAGAGAGAGAGGGAGACACAGAATCTGAAGCAGGCTCCAGGCTCTGAGCCGTCAGCACAGAGCCCGACGCGGGGCTCGAACTCACGAACTGTGAGATCATGACCTGAGCCGAAGTCGGACGCTTAACCGACTGAGCCACCCAGGCGCCCCAAGACTTCTTTGTATATTTTGGATGCAAGCCCTTTATCACTTATATTGTGAATATTTTCTCCCAGTCTGTTTGTCTTTTCATTCTCTTAGCATGATTTTCACAGAGCAGAAGCTTTTAATTTTCATAAAGTCCAGTTCCTCAATGTCTTTCTTCACTGATTATGGTTTTGGTGTTGTATTTAAGAATTTATTGCCCAACCTGAGGTCACCTAGATTTTCTCATATTTTCTTCTAGAAGTTTTATACTTTTGGGTTTTACAACCAGGTGGCCTTAAGTTATGAGCCAGTTTGTGTAAATTCTTGTAAAAGGTGTGAAGTCTGTGTCTAGATTCATTTTTTTGCACGTAGATATCCGATTATTCCTGTACCATATGCTGAGGAAACTATTCTTCCATTAAATTGCCTTTGCTCCTTTGTCAGAGAGAAGTTGACTGTATTTGTGTGGTCTATCCCCGGGTTCTTTGTTCTGTACCATTGATCTGTATGTCTTTTCTTCAGCTTTTTAGCTGACACCAGGCTGCCATGGCTCCTGTAGCTTTATAGTAAGTCTTGCAGTCGGATAGCACTAACAGCTTTAACAGTGGTTTCACTACCTGTGCCAAGGACTATCAGAGCTCAACCTGTGACCTCCAGGGCAGGGTCCTCATCACCAGCCTCACTGGCAGCTGGCAGGTGATCCAGCTTAAAGGCCCCATATTGGAGTGATTCCTGTGATTACTCTCGATACCAACTGTCATTTCCTGGGAAGGGACTCAGAGGCAGAGAGTGGCTGCAGGAGCTTAATGAACGACACCCATAAGGGCACGAGGGAAGTAGGGTAGGGCAGAGGGTGAAGGTGAAGTGCAGTGTAGTTGCAGCAGAGTGCATGCTAGGAGTCTGGAGCTGGCATGTCCTTTCGTGGTAGTCCCAAGTTGAGGCAAAGGGCCTGGGCCAGAGTAGCCCTGCATCAACTAGATAGTTAGCGCAGGCTCCCTCAAGAAGTGTAACTTTGGGTGAGAAGGTTGCCCTATTCCAGGGAAGCTCCCTTGGAGAGAGATACAGCTGGGGGAATGAGTGCCCGTCAGGCAGCACTCCAGACGGGGCGTCCCACTGTCCACCACACCGTCCTTTGGATTCTCAGCAGAAGGGTCACTCATCGCACAAGTCTTCTCCACTTCTCCACTCAAGGGAAGCTTGAGGTTGCATGGTCTGCCCAGGTGACCTCACTGCTAGAAGGCCGTTTAAGCTATTAACAAAATCTGGAGGACCACCTCAGCACCATGAAGGTTGCTGATGGCGAACATTTGAAATTAATCTGAATTTTAAAATATTAGCCCAGCATTTAGGATAGGAGCCGTGGTTTCTTACCCAAAGAAAGAATGGGTAGGAAGGGAAAAATAGAGAAGAGTTACTTGAAGGGCTTCCTGTAGCTTAGCTGGTCTCAGGACCTCTGTAGGCAAGAGTCCCCGCTTGCCTGGTGTTCCAGTCGGGCTTGGTCATATTGTCACCAAATTGTCAGGAAAAGATTAGAATGGCTTAATCAAGGAAGGACAAAGGCTAGGAGATGAACTGCCCTTCTGCCAATATTAATAGAAGTAAGGATTAGAAATTAGTTGGCGGCTTAACTGATATTTTTAGAATTCCACTTGAAAGGGATAAGGATTCTAAAAACAGGAAAGTGGCAAATGCTACATAAGTCAGTAAAGGATCATAGCTAGCTTCATGTCCTTTGTAAAGAAACTATTACAAATTATGTGGGAGGATTTAGCTGTAAAATTGCTTGAAAAGCAAAATGTGATCTGAGACAGGCAGCCTAGATTTATGAGAGGGAACATGCCCAGAAGTTGTGTTGGAGATTTTAAAAGATATTATATTTATGACAGACAATGAGAATGCTTTGTGTAGCCTGCATCTGTGAAGAATTTGATAATGCTCTACTTAAAGATTTATTCTGAAGGTAAGACGTGGAAGAAGATGTGAAAAGAAACCCTGCATTTCCAAAGCACTGCATATTCACGCACATGCTCATTCCAGCTACATTGGTAGCAGAAGAAGAGTGTTTGTTAATGATCCCCCATGCCGTGTGTGGAGCCGGGCGCAGAGACAGGGCTTGGCTGTTGGTTACTGTGTGCGTGAACAGATGGATTAATCTTGTCTCACCAGTACCTATTCAAACAGGAAGTCTAAGCAGTGAGGAATGACTCGTATATATTGTTAAAATGACTTTCCTTACCTTTTCTTTAAACTGGAAAGAGCAAGGACTTCTTTCCATGAAGGATAACCAGTTTTGTAGAGTCCTTGTTGAAGCCTTGCCCAAGGATGAGGTCCTTTGGAGAGACAACTGATGAACGTCTCCTGAGCAGACAGATCCCATTGATGGCCAATGGTTCTGTCTGAGCAGACAGAACCCGTTGATGGGCAATGAAAACCTTCATCCAGGAGCATACGAAGATCCCAGCAAGCAGGGGTGAGGTAGAAGGAGGCAGCACTGTGGTTCTCTGCGAGAATGGAGTCAGCCACTAGGGATCTGAGTTTTCAGGAAATATGATACTCAGCAGGTGGACGGGAGTCCCTAAGTGAGGACATTAGGGCAATGCTGCCAAGAAGACAGGTGTGTGACCTACAGGTCCTGTGACCTACAAATCCAGTGTTCTGTGGCTCCTGTTAGGAAACAGGGGGCCCAGGAACAGATCCAGATCTCCAAATCAGTATGGTCAGGTGGCCCAGCTCTCCCAGGAGTGGAGAGTCATAGAAAAAATGAATATCACCTGAGTGAACCGTGATTGGAAGCAAGATGAGAACGTCCCCCCTCATCAGTCCCATTTGACATCATGCTGAAAGTCCTAGCTAATGCAATAAGACAGGAAAAGGAAATAAAGTATACGGTTTGAGAAGGAAGAAATAAAACTGTCTTTGTTTACAGATGACATGATTATAGAAAATCCCAAAGAATCAATGGAATAAACAAAGAAACAAACATCCTGGAACTAACAGCAATTATAGCAAAGTCACAGGATGCAAGGTGAATATACAGAAGTTAATTGTTTTTCCTATATACCATCCATGAGTAATTAGAATTTGAAGTGAAAAATTCAATAACATTTACAAAGTGAACCATGCAGCTGAACCTGCAACCCCCACCTTGAGCCTTTGCATTTGCTGTTCCCTCTACCTAGAAGGCTTTTCTCTCAGGTGTCCACATGGCCAACTCCTTCACATCCTTCAAACAGTCGTTCAAAAAGTTATCATCCTGGAGGATTCTGGGAAGATGGCAAAGCAGAAACCATCAGGAATCAGTTTCCCCTCCTAAGCAACGGTTGCACTGGCAAAATCTGTCTGATGTACCTATTTTGGAACTCTGGAGTCTATTGAAGGCTTCCAACTTTCAGGGGAAGCCTTAGAAAGGAAATTGCACTTGATCTTGGTCAATTTCAACTCTTAGCACAGTAGCAGCTACCCACCCCTACCCCAAGACCAGTGTCAGTCACCTGTGCATGGGTTTCTGGAGCAGCTGGCATGCGGCTTGTGGGAGCCAGAGTGAATATCCACCAAATATCAAGGGTCTTCCCCCTGATTGCTAAGTGCTGCTTCAGATCACAGAGGTGCAAAAAATGAGGGCAGCCATTGTTGTTGCACTTCCCCCATTGTGGCAAGCCCTTCCCCTACTACCTGAAGTGACTTCGACAGGATTTAAAGGGCTGACGCGCTTCCCCTTCTCCTTCATTTCTTTCTCTGGAAGGAAGCCAGACATTAGAGACTAAAACCTTCAAATCAATTTTATGTACAAGGGAAAGTTAGAAAGTGACTGTGCATGCCCAGGGAAAGGCCCAGGCTCAGAAAAGACCTGAGAAGAGTTTAAGGATGATCTTTGGTGCAGAGACAGGCTGCAATAGAAAAAACCCATCAAATAACTAAAAACAGTAAACCTTGGGGGAAGGGGAAGATTCTGATTTCCAGAGTTACAACATTATTAGATTCAAATGTCTAGTTTTCAACAAAAAAAAAAATCACAAAGCATACATAGAAACAGGGAAATATGGCCAATTCAAAGGAAAATTCAATAGAAAGTATTCCTGAAAAAGCCCTGATGGCAGGTATACTAGACAAAGACTTTAAAACAACTGTCTTCAATATGCTCAAAAACTAAAGGAAGACCTTGAGAAAAATCAAGAAAATGATGTATGAACAAAATGGAAATAGCAATAAAGAGATAGAAAGAAATTCTGGAGCTGAAAACACAATAACTGAAATGAAAAATTCACCAGAGGGACTCAAAGGTAGATTTGAGTAGACAAAAGAAAGAATAGCAAACTAGAAGATAAAACAATAGAAGCATTCAGTTTAAGGAACAGAACATAAAAAGATTAAAGAAAAGCAAATGGAGCCTAAGGAACCTGTTGGACAACACAAAAGACCGACATATACCTTATGGGAGATCTAGAAGAAAGAGAGAGAAAGGATCAGGAAAAATCTTTGAGGAAATAATGGCTAAAAACTTCCCAAATGTGATGAAAGACAAGAATATAAATATCCAAGAAGGTCAATAAGTTCCAAGTAAGATGAACTCATGGAGACCCACACTGGGACACATACTCAAATTCTGAAAAGCCCTAAGACAGAGAATCTTGAAAACAGCAAGAGAGAAGTGACTCATCACATACAAGGGATTCTCAGTAAGCATATTTCTCATCAGAAACTTAGGAGGCAGAAGACAGTGGGGAATTGACCACAATTAATGTTTTATTATCTTAGGATATCCAAAGTGAAAGAACTGTCAGCCAAGAAGTTCATTTTCAGTAAAACTGTCCTTCAAAGAGCAAGGGAGAGCGGCGCCTGGGTGGTTCAGTTGGTTGAGCGTCCAACTCTTGATTTCGGCTCAGGTCACGATCTCACGGTTCACGAGATTGAGCTCCACATTGGGCTCCATGCTGACAGCACAGAGCTTATTGGGATTCTCTCTCTCCCTCTCTTTCTCTGTCTCTCTGCTCCTCCACTGCTCGTGCTTGTACTCTTTCTCTCTCTCAAAATAAATCAATAAAAATTAAGAAAAAAAACAGAGCAGAGGAGGAATCAAGACATTTCCAGATAAACAAAAGCTGAGGGAGTGCATTTCCACTAGACCTGCATGGCAAGAAATGTTCAACATAATTGTGCAAGGTGAAAGGAAAGACACCACTAGGAAGTAATTCCAAACCACGTGAAGAAATATATCTCATTAAAGGTAGTAAGTGGGCAATTATAAATGCTAGTATTATCATAATAACAGTTTGTAAGTCTTTTTGTTTCTACATGTTTTAAGAGACTAGTGTTTGTAAAAGAATTTTACACATGGGGGCACATAATGTGTAAAGATATAATTTTGTGATATCAGTGACCCTAAAGGGTGGGGACAGAGCCCTAAAAAACATAGAGGTTTTGTTGGCTGGTGGAAATTTAAATGAGTGTTATAATTTCAGGATGTTAAATGTAATCCTCCTGGTAGCCACAAAGGAAATAGGTATAGAACATACACAAAAGAAAATGAGAAAGGATTTAAAGGTTTAACTACAAAACAACAACAACAACAAAACTAAACACAGAAGACTAATGTATGTCACAAGAGACAGAAAAGCTAGGAGACATATAGAATACAAATAGCAAAATGACAGAAGAAAGTTGCCCCCATCGGTAATTATACTTAATGTAAATGTATTAAACTCCCATTACAAGACAGAGGTTGCAGAGGTTGGCAGAATGGATAAAAACACATGATACAACTATATGCTATCTATAAGAGACTCACTTTAGATCCAAAGGCAAAAATAGATGGAAAGCGAAAGGACGGAAAAAGATATCCATTTAAATGCTGACCAAATGAGAGCAGAGGTGACTCTACTGATACAGACAAGAATGGACTTTAAATCCAAAACGGTTGTGAGGGACAAATAAGGGCATTATATATAAAGGTTCAAACAAAAAGATACAACAGTTATAAACATTTATACACCTACTAACAGACTGAAAATGTATGAGGCAAATACTGACAGAATCGAAGGGAGAAATAGTTCTAAAAGTTGGAGGCTGCAACACCCGATTCTAAATAACGGATAAAACAATCAGACAGATCATATGTAAGGAAATAGAAGACTTAATACCATACATCAACAACATCTAACATACATGTATGGGCCGGTCTAATATCGACAGCATACACATTCTTTTCAAGCACATATGGGACATTTTATAGGATAGACCATATGTTGGACCACAAACTAAGTCTCAATAGATTTTATTTTATTTTTTTCTTTAAATTTTATTTCTTTTGACAGAGAGAGAAAGAGAGCTCATGCATGTGGGTAAGCGGGGGAGGGGCAGAGAGAGAAGGAGAGATTCCCAAGCAGGCTCCTCACAGTCAGCACAGAGCCAAATGCGAGCTCGGTCCCACAAACCATGAGATCGTGACCTGAGCCAGGATCAAAAGTTGGACGCCTAATTGAGCCCCCCAGGCACTCCAAGTCTCAACAGATTTTAAAAGATACAAAGAATCTTCACCCACAACAGAATGAGATTAGAAATCAACAACAGAAGTAAACTGGAAAATTTACAGATTTGTGTAAATTAAACACACACTCTTAAAGAACCAGTGAATCAAAAAAGAAACACAAAGGGAATTAGAAAATACTTAGAAACAAATGAAAATGAAAACACACATACCAAAACTTGCGGGATGCAGTAAAACCAATGTTAAGGGGGAAATGTATAGCCATACACACTTACATTTTTTAAAAAGGGATCTCAAACTGATGATCTAACTTTACAATTTCAGGAATTAGAAAAAGAAAAACAAACTAAACCCAAAGCTAGCAAAAGGAAGGAAATAATAAAAATTAGAGCAGAGATAAATAAAAGAATATTAAAAAATAGAGGCAAATCAATGCAGAAAGATCAACGAAGTTGACAAAACTTTAGCTGTATGGATTAAGGAAAAAATAGAGAAGACTCGAGTTAGAAAAATCACAAATGAAAGTAGGGACATTATCAATTCTACAGAAATAAATGGATTATAAGAAAGAACTTATTAACAACAAATTAAATAACCTAGATGAAATGGACAAATTCCTCAAAACACAAAATCTACCAAGAATAAATCATGAAGAAATAGAAAATCTGAACAGGACTATAACTAGTAAGGAGTGTGAATCAACTATTCAAAAATGTTCCAATAAGTAAAAAATCAGGACCAAATGGCTTCACTGGTGAATTCTACCAAGCATTAAAGAAGAATTAACACCAATTCTTCTTAAACTTTTGCAAAAATTTAAAGAGGAGGGAACACTTCCTACCTAACTCATCTAATGAGGCCGACATTGCTCTGATATCAAAGCCAAAGACACTGCAAGAAAGGAAAACGATGCATCTAATATCCCTTATGACCACTGATGGAAAAATCCTCAACAAAATACTAGCAAACCAAATTCAGCAAAACATTATAAGGATTAGAGGCCATGACCAAGAGGAATTTATTCCTGGAATGTAAGGATGATTCAACATACACAAATCAATCAGCGTAAGTCATCACATTTACAGAACGAAGAAAAAACAAAACAAAACATGATCATCTCAATTGATGCAAAAAGGCAAAAAAAAAAAAAAAACATACAACAACCTCAACACTCTTTCATGATAAAAAACTCGACAAACTAGGAATAGAAGAAAACTATCTAATGATACGATATAATAAAAGTCATATGTGAAAAACCCACAGCAAACATTGTACTCAACACTAAAAGACTGAAAGCTTTTCCTCTAAGATCTGGAACAAGGCAAGGATGTCCACTTTTGCTGCTTCTGTTAAAAATATACTGGAAGTTCTTGTCATAGCAATTAGACAAGAAAAAGAAACAGGCATCCAAATTGGAAAGAAATAAGTACAATTACTTCTGTTTGCAGATGATGCAATTTTATATGTAGTAAATCCTAAAGACTCCACCAAAAAAAAAGTTATAATAAGTGAATTCAGCAAAATAGCAGGATGCAGAGTCAGCACACAAAAATCAGTTGCATTTCCATACACCAACCATGAATAATCTGAAAAGGAAATTACAAAAACAATTCCACTTATAATAGCATCAGGATAATAAAATATTTAGAAATTAATCAAAGGGATAAAAGACATACAATGGAAACTACAAAATATTGCTGAAAGAAATTAAGGAGGACACAAACAGAAGTACAGCCTATGTTCATAAGTTGGAAGAGTTAAAAGTTGTTAAGCTGTCAGTACTATCCAAAGTGATCTAAAGAGTCAGTGTAATCCTTTTTACGATCTCCATGACATTTTCTGCAAAAATGGAAAAACACATTCTAAAGTTAACATGCAATCTCACGGGACCCCAAATAGCCAAAGCAATCTTGAAAAAGAACAAAGCTGGAGAACTCATACTTCCTGGTTTCAAAACTCGTTACAAAGCTACAGTCCTCAATATAGTGTGTAGTGGCATAAAGTGTCACACAGAGCAACAGGATAGAATGGAGAATAGCCCAGAAATAGTCTCACACATATGGTCAAATGATGTTTGACGAGGTCATCAAGACCATTCAGTGAGGAAAGGAAAGTCTTTTCAAGAAATGGTGCTGGGGACACTGGATGTCCATATTCAAAAGAATGAAGTTGGACTCTCATGTACAAAAAGTCACTCAAAGTGGATCAGAGATTGGAATGGAAGGCCCAACACGATAAAACTCTTCGAAGAGGCCGCCTGGGGGGCTCAATCAGTTAAGCGTCCGACTCTTGGTTTCATCTCAGGTCATGATCTCACAGTTTGTAAGTTTGAGCCTCACATCAGGCTCTGCACTGAGACCACAGAGCCCACTTGGGATTTCTGTCTCCCTCTGTCTCTGCTCCTCCCCAGTTTACTCTCTCTCAAAAATAAAGACATAAACATTCTTTTTTTTTTTTTTTTTTTTTTTTTTTTTTTTTAATGTTTTTTATTTATTTTTGGGACAGAGAGAGACAGAGCATGAACGGGGGAGGGGCAGAGAGAGAGGGAGACACAGAATCGGAAACAGGCTCCAGGCTCCGAGCCATCAGCCCAGAGCCTGACGCGGGGCTCGAACTCACGGACCGCGAGATCGTGACCTGGCTGAAGTCGGACGCTTAACCGACTGCGCCACCCAGGTGCCCCAAGACATAAACATTCTTAAAAACCCTTAAACTCTTAGAAGAAAACTTAGGGTCAGAACTTCACAACATTGAGTTTGGTGATGAATTCTTGGATGTGACACCAAAAAGCACAGGCAACAAAAGAACAATAGAGAAATTAGACTTCATGGGAATTAAAATTTTTGTGCTTCAAAAGAGACTATTAACAGAGCAAAAAGGCAACCCACAGAAAATATATGTGATGAGGGATTAACATCCAGAACAGATAGAATTTCTAAAAGTCAACAATAAAAAAACAAACAACCTCATTTAAAAATGGGCAAAGAACTTTGAATAGACATTCCTCCAAAGAAGATACACAAATGGCCCATAAGCACACGAGAAGATGCTCAACATCACTCATCATCAGGGAGATGTGCATCAAAACCACAAGGAGATACGACCTCACACCTGTTAGGATGACTACTATTTTTTAAATCTAATTTTTTAAATGGTTGTTTATTTTTGAGAGGTGGGGGAGAGGCAGAGAGAGAGGGCAACACAGAATCTGAAGCAGGCTCCAGGCTCTGAGCTCTCAGCACAGAGCCCATTGCGGGGCTCGAACTCGTGGACTGCAGGATCATGCCCTGAGTCGAAGTTGGACGCTTAACCCACTGAGCCACCCAGGCGCCCCAGGATGACTACTATTTTTTTAAAAAAGAAATTAGGGGCCCCTGGCTGACTCATTCGCTAGGGCATGCAGGTCGTGATCTCAGGATTGTGAGTTCGAGCCCCATGTTTGGTGTTGAGATTACGTTAATGCATAAACTTAATTTATTTATTTGGGCAAAGGAAATTATTTACAGCGTCATTCACGATAACCAAAAGGTGGAAGTTACCCAAGTGTCCCATGAATAGATGAACAAAATGTGGTACAGCCATACAATGGAATATCTTTCAGCCTTAAAAAGGAAGTTCTGACACCGGCTACAACATGGATGACTCTAGAGGATATTTTGCTCTGTGAAATAAGCCGGTCATAAAAAGACAAACACTGTAGGATTCCACTTACATGAGTACCTGTAAGTACCCGGAGTAGTCAGAATCGTGGACAGAGAGTAGAATGGTTGCCAGAGGCCGGGGAGGGGGAGGAGGGTACGGTTTAATGGGTGTCATTTCAGTGTCACCTTCCGGAAAGAGTTCTGGAGGTGGATGGTGGTGGCGGTTGTATAACATTAGGAATGTATACAATACTACTGAGCTTTACACCAAAAAATAGTTGAGGTGGTAAATTTTATGTAATGTGTATTTGACCACAATTCTTAAAAAAAGGCTGTCTTCTCTGGGGCTCCTGGGCGGCTCAGCTGGTTAAGTGTCCAACTCTTGATCTCAGCTCAGATCATGATCTCGCAGTTTGTGAGATCGATCGAGCCCAGCATTGGGCTCTGCCCTGACAGTGTGAAGCCTGCTTGGGATTTTCCTCTCCCTCTGTCTCTGCCCCTCCCCTGCTTGCCAGTGCTCTCTCAGTAAGTAAGTAAGTAAGTAAGTAAGTAAATAAATAAATAAATAAATAAATAAATAAATAAATAAACTTTAAAAAACTAAAAATAAATAAAAATAGAAAGCTGTCTTCTCAGCGAGGCCAACCTTCCTTGACCTCCCTGTGATCCCTGCCGGTGCAAGTACTGCCTGTGCCCTCTTATGTTACCTCTAGTGTCTCTTCCGGTGTAACATACAATCTCCTTACTTCTTCGTCTCATGCACTGGATGTGCTTCTGCCTTAGTCGTGGCACACTCTGGCACGCGGAAATGCTCAATAAGTATTTGTTTATAATAGCTTTTTTTAATGTTTATTTTTGAGAGAGACACACACACAGAATCCGAAGCAGGCTCCAGGCTCAGAACTGTCCGCACAGAGCCTGACATGGGACTTGAACTCATGGACCGCGAGATCATGACCTAAGCCGAAGTCGGACGCTTAACTGACTGAGCCACGCAGGCGCCCCTCTGTTATAATCGCTTTATTGAGACGTAAGTCACAAGCCATGCATCCCACTCACATGGAGTGTGTAATTCAAGGATTTTCCTATATATTCACGAGGCTGTGCCACCATCACTGCTATCTAACTGCAGCACATTGTGAAGATCTCAGACAGAGAACCCCTACCCACCAGCGGTCACCACCTGTCACCGCCAGGCCCCCCAGCCCCCGGCAACCATGGGTCCACTTTCTGCCTGTGGACACGTGTGAGTGGACACATACGGTGTGCGTGCTTTTGTGGCCGAGTCCTCTCGCTCGGCGTGATGTTCACGTAGCACGTAGCAGCCCTTCATTTCTGTCTCACTCTGTTTTTTCCCACCTTGCCGTGTGGTTCTGCAGGCGTCTTTTGGTCAACTCAGCTCAGACGTTGCCTGCTTTGTGAATCTTCCCAGATTTAGGGCACCACGTGCAGTGTCCGACACAGGGCCACATCACTGCTTCGGAAGTAGACATGAGGCCTGCTAAGTCTTAAGGACTAAACTACTTGTTCTCCGAGATACGCATTCCTCGGTTCCTTCTACTACAGTTGACTTGCCGTTGTGCCTGCTCCCGGAAGACACTGGGGAAGTAGATCCGGATCTCCTAGCCAGCACACCGGGAAGTCAAACCCATTTTACTCCTGCCACCAAGCGGTAAGAGGCCAGCATGACACCGATCCAGACTGGACGGACCAGACCCCAGAGGGCTGAGGGGCTCAGCCGCGCCTGCCCTTCCTGTGCGTGAAGCTCAGCGCTTAACCTCCTCCTCGGGGTTTGGCATGCCTGCTTTTGCTGAGGATGTTTCCAAGCCCGAGGTCAGGCTTTTTATGGGCCAGGTTCAAGGTTGTTTGAACCCCTTCCGGATCCGGCTGGTTGTCAGAATTACCTGTGGGTGTTTAAAACGTAGCGGTGCCAGGGCCCCATCTCAGCCTAATGAACTAGAATCTCCGGGTTACGACCCAGGTCTCTGTATTTTGTAAATCTTAACAGCTTGAGAATCACCGTGCTGGCCTGTAGGCTCCTGGAGGGCAGGAGCCTGGAGTTCTTGCTCAGCCCTGCAGGGCCTGCTCCTGGCATGGGTCTGGCACAGGCAAAGTGCACGGGTGTGGATCAGAAGGACAAAGAATGGGCGGATTCCGTGAAAGAACAAACGGCTACAAACTGCAAAGATTTTTACAAAGCGTTTTTTTTTACATGGAGGTGAAATTCACATAACACAGATACACCATTTTAAAGTCAGCGACTCAGTGGCATTTCGTATATGATAATGTTGTACAACCGTGACCTCTATCAAGTTCCAAAATATTTCCATCGCCCCGAGAGAAGGCCCCGTACCCATGAAGCAGTTACCCCTCACTTCTGCTCCCTGGAACCCCTGGCTACCACTAATCTGCCTGTTGCCTCCACGAGTTTGCCTCTTCTGGACATTTCACTACATGGAATCACACAAGATGTGTCTTTTGCATCTGATTTCTCTCACTGAGCATAATAATGTCAAGGCCCATCCGCACTGTAGCACAGCTCAGCACGCCGCTCCTTTTTGCGGCTGAGTAATACTCTCTTGGGTGAAGGACCACGTTCGTTATTCAGCTGTTCGAGGACACATGGAACACTTTCCACGCGGAGTCAGCTGGGAGGGGACTCGCCACACGAGATCACTCTCTGGCTCTGCCCTCCAATCTGACGCACGCTTATCCTGCTTGCTCTGGGGCCCGTGGCCTTGCCTTCACGTGGCTGTCTGGTGGCATGAAGGGGAGTGACTGCCACGTGTGGTATTTGCAGAGGCACAGAAGTTAGCTCAGTACGCGGCGTCTGAGGGAAGCCCCGCGTCCTCTTTCCAGAAAGCTCTATTGGTTTGAAGCTTCTCCAGTTGCTTTGATTTTAGCTCCAGACCCCGTGCTGTAGCCCAGGACCCTCCTCAAAAAGGCTAATAAGCACCCATTTGTCCTGGCACTTGGTGCCTAGGAGCCTCTCTGTGGCCAAGCCTGCCTCACACTGGCAGCCGCGGGGGCGTGAGTCCCAGGTCTTCCGCGGGGGGCCTCACGGGGCTCTCCGGTCGCGCTCATCACCTGCCCCCCAGCCTGTGAGGAAGGGGATCCCACAAAGCAGTTGCCTACAGGCTTTTGGCGCGCAAACCCAAGACCCTGTTAAATGAGAACATCCCAGGAAAACCTGAGCGAGATTCCCCGAGACCCCTCTTGTAGGATAAAGAAACCGTTTGTCCTCATTTCCTCTTGTCTTTACGATTCGTGTAGGTGTGAGGCCCCTGGAACTATTTGAAATTTAAGTGTGTAAGTTATATGCGGTGAAGTACACAACTCTTAAACATACAGCTTACTGAATTCTAACATATGTGTACATCCATGTAATCCCTCCCCGAGCATACTGAGTGTCTGCAGCCCCGAAAGCCTCCTCCGGTGGTTTTCCACCAGTGGGTTCCACCCCAGAGGCAACCGTGTTCTGACCCCCGTCACCGTCAGCCAGTGCCGTCTGCTCTGGACTTCACTGAATGGGCTCGTCAGCACACGCACTTGGAGCCTGACTTCTCTCCCTCGGGGCTACGCCTCTGACATTCATCTGTGTGGTCGCATACAGTGCGGTTTGTTGTCGCATCGTTGTGTGGTGTTCCACTGCGTGTGACCGTCACGGTTCACTTACTTGCCACGCAACACTGACGGGAACACCTGTCGTCGCGGTGGCCGCTCACCGAGGTGACACTGTATTGGCAGTGTTGCCGGCCTGGCTATCCCCAGCCTTGTCAGTGGGGAGGGGCCTTGACTCCTCCCATCTAACCCTCAGCCCCTAGCAGAGCAGGCTGGCTGAGAAGTGCACCTGGGTCACGCACAGCCAGTCTGCAAGCTGGGTGGGACCTCAAGGGACCCCACCCCAGGGGGCAGAGGCAGTTAGCTTCTAAGTCCCGGGGTGCAGAGTGGGACCAAGTGAGAATCTGAACAGAGGCTCCCGGCCAGAGGCAGGGCAGTGACTGGCTGCACCTGTAGCTGCGGAGAAGATACTGCGTGAACAGAAGTTGGGAGGGGGTCAGGGGCCCGAGTCCCCGTGGGCCTTGGGTCCATGCCCGATCCTCCCCAGTGGGTCCCTACGACTGACAGCCCTTCTCTGGAGCTGCCCTGACCACGCCCTCGTACCTTGAGGGAAACAGTGTCCCCGGGCACCCCAAATCTTTGCGGAGGGTGAGGCCAGGTGTTCCTGGCGCCTCTGGTTTGCAGCCTCAAAGATCCTTCATTTTTCCCTCTGACACTCTGCCTTTCGGACTAATTTTCTTTTTGAAGATCAACTTCCCAAAATTAAGTCCACCCAAGTTCCCAAGTAAAATGAAAAGCCATTTTTCTTACAAATCTTATATGGACATAATTTAATATAAGGCATAAACTAATAAACTAAAGATCATATATTACAGCAGTAGCCCAATAAAAAACAAGCCACTATAGGAGACAAATGAATGGTATTTTCGCCAAGGGGAAAAGAGAAACAGAAATGAGATGTGAGTTATATTCTGTGTGTAAATAACTTTAAAGAGAAATAATAAAGGTGACGTCTGTAACTCTCAGTATATTTGGGGAGAGATTATTTAATTGCAGTAAAATAAGAGGTGATAAGTTTAGCTGAAGCTTTGCATCATCAGAATTCAGTTAGTTTCCCGAGAAAGGCACAATAGGCGAGTCTCATTTTATGGGATTTTTAAGATTTGGGAGATCCGCAACATTCGCTCCTGTCGGGGTGCCACGGGCTCCAGCGGGGCAGCTCTGCCTTCATCTGAAAGGTGGCACGTGGTCTTTGAAACTTCTTGTAAGGGCGCCTGGGTGGCTCAGTCGGTTGAGCATCCGGCTTCAGCTCAGGTCATAATCTCGAGGTTTGTGAGGTTGAGCCCCGAATCCAGCTCACTGCTGTCAGCACAGAGCCCACTTCGGATCCTCTGTTCCCCTGTCTCTTTGCCCCTACCGCACTCGTGCTCTCTCTCAAAAACAAAAACATAAAAAAAAAAAATAAAGTTTCTTTTAAAATCTCATTAAGCAAAATACTGAGTGATAAAAAAAAAAATAGAAGTAACTATTGATATGCACAGCAGCCTGGACGGACCTCCAGAGAATGACGCTGGGTGAGAACGGCTGATCCCGGAAGGTTACACACCACGTGATTCCATTTATAGGACGTTCCCGAAACGGAAAATTACAGAAATGGGAACGGACGAGAGGTTGCCGGGGTTGGGATTGGAGGGTGGTGGGTGTGGTTATGAAAGAAGGGACCCTTGTGGTGATGGATGTTCCGTATCTCCACCACGGTGACGGACACACGAACCCGCGCACGGACAAAACCCATGCATCGAGGTGCGCGCACGTGCACAAGTGCGCAGACGTAAAATCGGGGAGAGCTGAGTCAGACTGGCGGAGGATCGGTGTCGACGTGCCAGTGTCCCGGTTGATACCACGCTGTGGTTTTGTGAGGTGTTACTCTGCAAGTGACAGGAGCTGGTGTATAGGGTCTCTCTGCAGTGTTTCTTGCAGTTGCCTCACAATGAACAGGTTCATTTAAAAACAGCGGGAAGAAACTTTCCTCAGAGGCAGCCCTGGCGGGCACCCACGCAGATGGCAAGGTGAGAAGGGAGGCCGGGACCGAGTCCTTCAGGCTCGGCCCTTGGCGCGCGCCTGGCATCCACCGCCTGCGGCCCAGCTGTGCTGCCCGCGTGCGCACGGAGGCCCGGCTGCCGGGCCGGGCTGGTGGCAGACCCAAGGACGCTCCTTCCAGCTGCCAGTCCAGCTCCGTCGCGGGCCCAGGCTGCCACCCCTCACGTCTCAGGTATCTTTAGGGCCCACTCAGGGTGGCACTTTTGCCAACATTTCCAGCTTTGTCGCGATTAATTTGCTGTTGCCGTTAGGTTCGTTGGCTTGCTTTGTGGTGGCGGTGGCAGTGGAAGGAGGTCAGAGAGGAGAGGCGCTGGGGTCGGTCAGGTCACAGTGCAGCCGGCAGGGTGCCTCTCGGAGCTGACGGGCTTGTCTTGTGTCTCCCCGGAGACACAGGGGCGGCTCACGGGAGCCGCGGGGAGTTTGGAAATGCAGAGACGCGTAAGGAAGAAAATGAAGCTGAAAAGCACTCACCGTCCCACTGCCCAGAGAAACCCAGGGTTCACGTGTCGGAGCATTTCCTTGCCTTAAAAACATTGTGTGTGGGTGAGTGCAAGATTCTGTTTTGATCCCCTCGTTGTTCACTCAACATTACGTTACGAACGTTCTCCGCGACCAAATTAAGGGTGATTTAGAGTGTCTCGGTGTGATCGCCTGTGGCTGTCCCAAACCCTCTCGAACCAACACCTTGCTCACTTGGTGGAGTTTTTGACTGTTTATTTCAGAATCCTGCTCTTCTGGAGACACCACTCAGGTGTGAATCCTCCTCAGAGATTTCTTTTTCTATCTAGTAAGCACAGCATTATGAAGAAAAGTCAAGAAATGTATTTGCTCGCTGCCCACATCGTGAGACTCATCAGTGCAGTAACAGTTTTACTACTATATTCCCGCCCGGCTCAGTTTTATGTAGTGAAATTGGGGGTGTTTGTGCAAAACTTCCCTTTTGCAGGGAGAGGAATGGTTTGTGTCTGTGAATTTTATCTGGTTTTAAAAAGTTGTTTTTTGATGATCTCTTGGCGCATTTGTCTTAATTGCTGAGTCTGAGCGTGCCGAGGTTTTTATAGCTTCTTCAAACTGTTAGGAGATGCCATTGGACCTCTTGGTGGGGTCACACCAGTTCAGTGGTGAGACCCCTTTGATCAGGAACCCCCCAAAATGTAAACAGAAGCATGTAAGGGATTGTGGGACTTCAGGGGGCTGGCGGGGGGCAGGGGACTGCTGCTTCTCATTATGAGCTCTTGGGTGACATTTCATATTTTTACCACGTGAATGTGTTACTTTGCATAAAAACCATGGGGAAAGATGCCTTCGGTTCGGTCTTGAAAGTCACAAGGGATAAATCTCCTTATTTTACAGAAATGTAGGAAGGCTCCCGTTCCTTTCTCTTCCACGTAAAAGATGTAGGTTAGCGTGTTGGCCAGGGAAAGAAGATGTTCCTGGGACTCTCAGGAGCTCGGGCTGGCCTTTGATTCGAAAGCGAGCTGTGCCATCCCAGACCGACCTCCCTCCCCCATCGGTGGAGGGCCCATTAGATGGGGTGTTGTTTGTGCCCCGGGAGAGGTGCTGGTGTGCAGGGGGCTCAACCACAGTGCTCCTGCATCAAAGGAAGAGAATGCTGTCCTGGGTTTGAAGGAAATTGCATTAACGGATGAATGAATGCATTTAATTTAAGGATTTCCCCATAGCGGTTTCTTGGACCCTGGATGCCTGCTACTCCACCTTCGCTGCTGGCAAAGGTATAGACATTCAGATGTCAGTCCCCGGGCCCCGGTCTTTGCCCATGTTCCACATCATGCCTTCCTTCCACATCTCAGCTTGAACATTAAATTTAATAAATAAGCTTAAGAAAATTATTTCTGTCTAGCTAAAAGGTGGTTTCTTGAAATATTTTTAAGTGAAGAGAACTATATGCATATCACATAGTAGTCTTTTCTGCATGTAGAATTGTTCTGGGTACCTATAATGGAATAAAATACATTTATAGTCCTAAGTGTTCAACAGAATCATCATGCCCTCCAAAGTCTCTACGGTCTTAGGGCACTTGGTATTTGGTGAAAGACAGTGAATGCTCTTCTGTAACTTTCCCACAGTGACTCAGGGAATGAGCCCTTTGAAAAGATCGATTCTTCCCATAAAGCTCAGATGTATATTTCAGTGAGGGTCCATGTTGGTTCCAGACAGAGTTGGGAAGATTGCTTCCGGGGGCCTTCCTTCTCTCCCCTTCGGGCATCAGTGGCTCCGAATATGCGGCTGCTTCCTCGACAGCCCCGACTCGCCACGTCCAAACCCGAATTCTTAATCTCCCTCCTGAAAGCTGCCATTTCCCGTTCTTACCCATCTCGGCCAATGGTTAGCCTGATTGCCATGGCCAACCCCTGAGAGGCACTGACTCCTCACTCTTTCTCACTTGCCCTCCAGTGCCCTGTTGACAGTACCCCGAACTTGTTGGCTGCTCTCCGTCTCTGCCATCACTGTGACTCCCCGGTCCAGGCCACCGTCCCGACTCACGGCCTCCTCGCTGGGCTTCCTGCTTCCGCTTTTACCTAGTAAAGTCCATCTGCCATTACAACGGCCACCAAATCTAGAAATAAGATCACATCACTGGCCTGTTTAAAACTTCCCAGTGGCTTTATATCAGTCAAGTTCTAGCCAGCAAAACAGGCCCAACTTCAAGTGTGTATAACCAAGGGATTTAAGGTAGGGAGTTGTTCACACAGAGGGTGAGGCAATCTGGAGACAGCCCGCATAACATGGCAGGAATCCGTTGCCACCTCTAGTCCGGAGGGACAAAAGGAGGAAGCTAGGGCGGCACTGAGGATCATCCAGATTTCCTTCCCGTGGCCACTACGGGCCCAGTACATAAAGCAGTGCCTGGCGTATAGGCGCTTAGTAAATGTTGGTCCGACGTTTGGTTGGACAGACGGACGGATGGATGGACAGACGGACGGACGGACGGGTCGGCTTTCCCACTTGGCATCTCCCTTCCAGATATCATGTATATATTTGGAAGGCCTGATGGTGGCATCCTGCTTTCCTTAGGCAGTGGCCCTCCCCAGGGATCTCTGCCCAGGAACTATGTGGCCTGTGGTGTCAGACGTGTTTGAGTTTGAATCCTGAGTGCCCTCACCTAGCCGTATAAGCTTGGATGCTTCTGTTTCCTAGTCAGTCTAAGAGGGATCATAGTAATGAAGGCCGCCTCACAGGGTTGATGTGAGCGGCCTCAGGCGCCAGTGTCCAGCTTCAGCGTGGCGCCGTGCCGCAGGCACAGGTAAGTGTAAATTGGACAAACAGCCAGTTCGTGCCTCGGGAGCAGCTGCTGTGGTCCGGGCAACACCCCGTGGGCATCACAGAAGCTCCGTGGTGTTCTCTGCGTAGTCTTCTTTGCAGGACTTTGCAGAGCCAGCGGGCTGAGCATTTCAGAGCTGGGTACCATGGGGTGGCACTGTCGGCCAGCCATTGGCCTCAGCATCCACACGCTCTGCCTGGATGCAGGCCCTCTGCCAAGTGAGTCTGTGCCGACAGGGCCCAAGTGGCCCTGTGATGGTCAGCCCAGATTTCTTTTAATGTTTACTTACTTATTCTGAGAGAGAGAGAGAGAGAGAGAGAGAGAGCTCTAGCTCTAGCAGGGAAGGGGCAGAGAGAGAGAGAGGGAGAGAGAGGATCCCAAGCAAGCTCTGCGCTGTCAGCACCAAGTCCAATGTGGGGCTTGAACCCACAAACCGTGAGATCATGGTCAGACAAAACCAAAAGTCTGACAGTTAACTGACTGAGCCACACGGGCACCCCAGATTTTTAAATTTAAAAATCACACTGTTTTGGATTGACTGTATAATTTAGCAATGTCTTCCAGGACCCGGACTGGATGTAGAACAGATCACTGCAATCTATCTAGCCAGTCAGTTTCACTGGCTCCAAAAGTTTGTGTTTTGGGAATGCAGCGAATGCGGTAAAACCAGACAGAATTCCTGGAACGTGTTCTCAAATGCGTCAGCTCTCCTGAGGAAAACCAATCGCACCTCTGTCTGGAGGTCTGAAGGCCCCACACCGGCCTGTGGATCTGGACCAGGACTTAGCCACTGTGGAGTTTGCTAGTGCATGGAGTGAGGTGTTCAACCTCGACAAGTGGCCTCGACATTAAATAAAATTTTCGGAAGGAATTTTTCAGATTGAGAAATTGTTCATTTAAATGTTCACACTGAGAAGTGCCTGGCTGGCTCAGGCAATAGAGCGTGTGGCTCTTGATCTCGGGGTTGTGAGTTCAAGCCCCAGCTTGGGTGTAGAGATTCCTTAAAAATAAGATCTTTGAAAATTTTCAATAAATAAAATAAATAAAAAATAAATGTTCCCGCTCATTTAATAACGACGACTCCTACCTTTTATCAGATGTTCAATAACTGCTTGACTCTCTCCCTAAGTGCTGTACTGTGTCCAGCCCCACCCCCACCCCCCCCACCCCCCCGCCAAGGACTGCCGCGATTGCATAGTGAAGGAAGCCCACCCTGGAAGGGGCCAAGTGACTTGCCAAGGCGTCTAGTCCAGGAAGAGTCTGAGCCCGAATCCCACCTGAGGTGTCGGGCCCCAAAGTCTGCTGTTGGACCCTGTGCACTGACTGCCCCAAGAAGGTCACGTCAGCGGGAGGAAACCGCTGCCTCGCGCTTGGTGGCCAGACCTGGGGTTCAGCGTCGGGTCTCGTCAGTGTATTCCACGCGCGTGGAGGGGATTTGGACAGTGGTTGCCACTTCCGGATGCGCTTTCTGTGGGGCCGCAAAGTGAAGGCGGGGGACGGTCGAGGTGGGACCGAAAGCCCCTAGAGCGTGGTGCAGCGGGCAGACTGCTTCCATGTCACTGAGGTCGGACGCTGAGCCCGTCCCCCTCACCCACCTGGCTTATTTCTTCGGCCGGGAGCGGCGTGCAGCTCGGTGGCCTGCCTCCTGCAGGGGTCAGATCCCCGCACCTCCTGGTGAGGCTTTGCTAGCCACCCTGTCGCTTTCTAGGCCGAACACCCTGTTGTAATTTTCTTCATACTTTGTGCTGTTTGATGTTTTCCTTTCTGTTTGAGTGGCTGTTTTCACTTTCCATCTCCTCTCCACTAAAATGCAAGTTATGGATGATCAGAAACTTTGCCGAGTCCGCTAGCCAATAGAAAGTTGTTCAATGAACTATTAAATGAACTTCTTAAGTCAACAAAGCAAAATACAAGAGAGACCTCACAACCTGCAAAGAAGAGAATGGATGCCGATAACTTTAAACAAATGGCTGGAATTTAAGTGCAGAGTTAAATTCTGTTCAAGATTCACTGAGACTGTATAAACAGCTTGATTTTTCCTGCAGTCTTAGATTGGCAACCTATTTGAATGGAGCTGGAAATCCTCAGCTTTTTAATAAAAATCTCACCAACAAAGAAAGGCTACCAGATACCTTTGGATTGGGCACTGGACCAACACGGCCGTGTTAGGCAGCCGCACTGTTGGCCATCTGGCCCGACTGCTCGGAGTTTCAGAGGCTGAAACGTTTCCACTGAAACCCAGCATAGACTGCTCTTCGTTGAGAGGAAGGAGGCAAGAGCAGGTTTTCCTGAGTGCTGGAAACGCCCTTCGGTAAAATGCTGTCCAACCCAAACTCTAGTACCTTGGAGGGTAGTAAAATGTGCACAGAAACCCTTGTAACGTGGGGAGATTACGGTGTCCATAAATATTTATGGGGCAGCCACAGCTTCTTAGGCAGAATACACAGGACATCTGCCACCAAGGCTGAAATACCCACTGGATATTTCCGTCCGTAGACTCGAGGAACATACTCATTTTTGACAAAGAAAGGTCGTGTTTTGAAGGTGAGTTTGGGGTCAGAGGGCTTATCTCCTTCTAAATTCCCCACCTACTGAAACTGTCTGCCTCGAAGATCTCACAAGACGCCCTCGCCCCACCGATTTCTGATCCCTCGCTGTCTCCCACCAGGAGGGGACTCTGATGTCTGGCCCTTGCCGGTCCTGGTGCGACGCCCTGGCTCACGGCTCCAGGGAGGTGTGCGGCGCGCAAGGAGAGGCGCGTGCCGGCTGGATCCCGGCGCCTCCTTGGCCTTGAGCCCCCGGGAAGGCTGAGCGCTCGGTTCTTGAGTTTTGCTGGCAGTTTTCCCACTTGCCGCGGAGTTCCCCGTAAGAAGTGTGGTCTTCCTCCTGTTGTTTTGGGTTGTTGTTTATACAGCGCTCCGGATACATATGGCACATGGAAGCAATTAAGGTAAAGACGTAAAGCGGGCCTGTCCCCCAGGGCTCCCGATCTGCCAATCTCCCGCTTCCAGGGAGGCCCCGCGTAGACAGGAGCCTCGTGACGTGAGGCTCACACGGAACAGGCACGGGGAGAGTACACTGTGCAGAGCAGTTCCGTTTTGTCGCTTTTTAAGATTGGTTTTTAACGTCAGTTGATAGAAAACAGAAGCCCTTCCGTACAAAAATGAATCAGATTTGTAGCTGCTGCTGCTGCTGGAAACTCACACTGTGGCTTGGTAGCCACACAGGCCGTGACAGACATTTGCCGTCTCTCATCTAGAAACTGCCATAAACCGTCCGGTATGAGTGTGTCTTCATGGGTGCAAAAGAGAGACAGACGGGAGGCCTCAGGGAGCAAAGGTCGTGACATCGTCCGTGATGGCTTCTCTCCATTCCTGTGCGTCACTGGCAGTTTGGTCCACCTGGAGGTGGCCACGCAGTGCGGCATGGGGACTCCACACGCACTCTCTCGGTGACCGTGACTTGCCGCCGTCGCCCCCACCGAGCCGTGCTGGCCTTTTCACATTCGGTAGCGTGTGCATACGTGCCTTGTGAGTGTGCCGTGGCCACTAGCAACCAACACGTCCTTCCTCTCTCTTCCCCCCGAACTGCCACGGGGGCGTTGCGCAGAGCGTGGCGAGAACAGAGGCGCCCTGGTTGTCTTAGGCTCAGCCCTGAGGAGAAAAGACTAAGCTCCAATCCAGCAGAGCTTCATTAATGTGGAGCAGTAGAAAAGGCGCCTACACTCTGCGCTTACCACGGTCAAGTGGACTTCATGTACTGGACGTTGACTTGCCGTGCCATTGAATGTGATTCCTTACGATGTGAAAATTTAACCAAGACAGGGTTGTGCAGGGTTGTGCGGGACAGGGTTACGCAACAGCAAGAAGCCACCTTACATTTAACCTGAAGGGGGCAGCAGCTCGTTCTCTCCAAGGCTTGAAGCCCTATTTAGACCCAAGGGAGGGGGAGGGGGTCTTGCAATGTGAGTGTGTAAGTTATAGTAGCAGAGAGCAGATATATGGAGAGACCTGCCACATTCAGATTTTAGCAATGCTCATAAACCCTTTCTGATGACACATAATGGAGAGAAGAGAGCAGGGGATAAAATTTTGATAGCGATTTAGGCTGACTGAATGTGAACAGACTGGATTTAATATTCAGACTAGTCAAGTAATTTGCTCTGAACTCCAAAATAATAAATATAAATGTGAAGTAAATGGCATCAGGCTGTCCAGAGGCCCAGGGGAGAGTGCCATGCCGACCCAGGGTGGGGCCTCTCCTCCGTTTCTGCTTCAGACCCCCTGACATCCGGGGCCGGGGCAGCCAGGCAAATGACCCTGAGACAGCACGCATGTGTTTCCACATCCCAGCCTGGCAGCCCCTGGGCTTTGCCAGAGGTGTCTCCCTCTCCCTCTCCCTCCCTCTCTGTCTCTCTCTCCCTCTCTGTCTCTCTCTCTCTCTCTCCCTCACACACACACACACACTCTGGCTGAGCATGTCTGAGAACAATTCAGTTCCCAGTAACTCTGATTCTATGGACAAAGGGAAGCTTCTTGTAGTCAGGGATCAGGATTTTTTTTCTGGGCTGTGTGACGAGCCCAGGATTTATTTTGGCAAGTTCAAAAATAGTATGTGTTCTCATGAATTCCCAGGCATCGTCTGCCTCAACTGGGCTGGGCTGGAGCCGCTGGGTTCCAGCTTTCGTGACCTGTGCTCATTTAAAAAGATGATTTACAGCATCAATAAGAGAACAGCACAGAAGCAGACACAGTCAGCTGCATTTTAGTTTCAGAAAATAAGACGGTCTCTAGGACACGACACAGTGACTTCATTTTAAATACTGCCCGTAGATTTCGGTATCACTTGAATATTTGAAAGAGAATTATGGGTGTTCACAGCATTCGTTGATCTAGGGCTCAAGGGTGGTGTGGGGAAAAAAATCCCGAAGTCTTGAAGGAGGATATTTTCAACATCTTTCTCCGACTGAAATCCAGCTGCTGTGTGTTCCCCCGGCCGTGTTCCCAAAGCTTATTCATGTTCCACTGTCACGGCATCCCCAGGTCACCCACACTGCTGTCAACCACATCCCACTTGTGCTCCTCTAAACCAGTGTACTTGTCAGCTTACGTAAATACAGAATGAAGCTGTGAATCACCACTACAAAATTATCCTTGTGGCTTTTGGGGCACGCTTAACTTTTAACATACTACTTGAATTACCGGTCTAAAATCAATCAGAATCTTGGCCCTCCTCCCGACCGAGACAAGGACCGGGGTTGCCTCATTTGCAACCGCCGTCACCTTCGCTCCGTGTCACCGTCTGTGTCCGGCCCTTCTGGTGTCAGCATCTTTGCCGTAGACATCTTTGCCTCAAGCACGTTTTTCCATAGACCTTTTCGCTGCACAACTAATTGGCCATAAGGCAATTTTGCCATAGAAGGTAAAAAAATAATTGTTGACAGTTCAGTTTGACAATTTGGTTCCATCAGACTGGTTCACAGTTTGGTCTCTGTTGGTGCAGGACTCCCACTTTTATATTATATAGATCTTAGCCCTCCTGATGGTCTACACGGCCGCACGGGGTGTTCAGACCACATTTCCCGTGGAACTTTGGAGCATCTATCAGCAGACATGTGACAGTTGGCCACGAACACACAACAGCGTGGATGGCTTTCACAGCGTAGCAAAAGCCCAGTTACAGTACGCACCCTCGTATCTAGAAACTGGTGCCTCTCTTAACGAAGGAAGGAATTTTAGTGGAAAAGGCAGTGTGATGCCGGACGAGGAAACAGACTGACAAGCAAAACAGTGCCCAATACCAAGAACGGAAGACGTGGAAGACAAGTCCAGAAAATAAATCAGTCATTTGTCAGTATTGACCATGAATCTGCACCACACGTTTTGAATGTGTTCAAGTATCTTGTGTTTTGCAATAAAGTCTTGAATTTTTATTCATTTTTCGTGTTCCATTATGTCCTCTTTAACGAATGTCCCTCTTTTATCTTTTGTGATCTTGTGTCTTTTGTATCTTTTATGGCAGCATTGCCTCACGGCCCGCTGGTTCTGTAGTGTCTAGAACCATTACTACCCCCCAGAGTCGTGTTTCCATCTGGTTTCCAACCACCCAGTACGCCCTTGGCATTATCGCATGTTGGATCGTCAGTGCTTCTTGAGGTGTCGTCACGTTTGCTTTGTCAGTTTCACTAATGCACCTTGTGTGTCACTTCTTCCTTCCAGATTTGCCTCATTTCCTTAGTTCTTTCAGCAAGGTCAGGTGGTGGTAAGGGTTCCTGTTGGGACATGTCTGTGTGTCTTCATTTTACCTGGAGCTGGTTTAGCGAGGTGTGGACGGTTGTGCACTAGAAGGTTCACACAGCCTTTGGAAGATCTCGTTCCATCACGTCTTTGATTCTATTTTGCAGCTGAGAAGTCTGCTGTCCCTGCCCCCGGCTGTCGGTAACTGTTGCTGCCTCACTGACAGCTTGCAAGGTCGTCTCTCTGTCTTTGGTAACCTGTGGTTTTCACTGTAACTTATTTAGTCAGGGATCTCTTTTATCCTGCTTGGGTCTTAAGTCTTGTGAATCCAGGAAGGTATAATTTAATCAGTTTTGTAAAATTCTCAGGCATTATCTCTGCCGTGTTGCCTCTATTTCTTTATCCTTGGAGGATGCCTGCGGGCTCCCTGCTGGACCACTCACGCCTCCTGTGTCTCCATACCCCTGTCCTCAGCCTCTTGGTTCACACCCCCTTCTGTCACCTCTCCTTGTCCCCACCTTGCTTCCATGCGCAGCGATCACTGGAATCTTCTTTTCCTTCCTTGTTCTCTTTATCCCTTTATTGCTCCCAATTACTGCACCCGAAACAATACCTTACTCACTGTGGAGGTGCAACCGACATGTGTTGATCGAATTTCATTTTTAAAAACATCAGGAACAAACACCCAGAAATCCACTACAGAACGTTTCCCTGGAGAACCTCACGAAACCAAGCAGGATCACGTCTATAGAGTTCTCTTCTAGGCCCCTGTATCTTCGGTTGGCAGCCAGCCTGATCTCTTTTAGGCCTGTCCTAATTTATTTTTGGTCCCGTGCATGTGAGCTGGCGCTTATTTTCCTAACTGCGTTTATGCTTCCAAGCCATGACAGACAAATCGTTGCCCTGGGCTCCCTCGTGGCCCCGAGCTTCAGCTCCCTCCTGCCCGAAGGAGTAACTCACCCTCCAGCAGGCTCCAGTCTGTTCTCTGCAATTAGTTATCTAGCAATTGAGCGAGCTTCTCGGGATGGCTGTCTCTCAGAGAGACCGCTGCAGATGCGGCGGGCGACGGCCTTTCTGAAGTCTGAGCGCCTGTGCGCACGGCAGGGAGTGGCGTTCGCTGTCTGTGAGCGTTTGGAGAGAAGCACAAGCAGCGGCGACGCCACTGTTTTCCAGTCATGTTTGTAGCCAGTCGGCCCCCCCCCTGCCACATCCTGGCCCACGGGCTCCAAGAGGGAAGTTTCTGTCCCGGAGCACGGGAAAACCGATGAAAGAAAGTGTCTCTTTACAACACTGCCGACAACATCCACCTCCACTGGGCCATGATTTCTGTGGAATCCGGACCCCCCTCATTCCCGACGTTCTCATTAGGCAGTTCGCTTGCTTTCGGAGCGTTGGAAACATCAGCTCAGAGCCTCCCAGCCCCTTCCCCTGAAAACCCCGGCACGAGCAGAAGGAGGCCAAGCTGAGGGAAGAGAGAGGGCTGCCACCCGAGCCTCGGTTTTCAGGCAGAAGTGGCGTTGCCATTTGGCTGCTTCTAACTACGGCGACGACTCCAAGTTGTTCTTTGGGTAACGCCGAGGGTGGGGGGGTCAGAGGGAGGGAAGAGAGGGAACCCTCGCCTGCTGGCCAGTTGCCAGATTGAAGTCCAAACACCTGGGTGCCAGATGTGCCTCGGGCCCGAGGCCCGCTGTGGACCGGCGGCTGCACTTCGCGCGGGAGATGTCGCGCTCGTCCGGGAGAGGATTGCGAGACCACGCCGAAGACGGGCGGCCCGTGGCCCGGGTTGCCTTCGCCTGCTCGCTTTCTTCTCTACCTGCCTCCCAGACCCTCTGCACCCTTGCCCGCCTGAGGGCTCGCTGCCAACTCATCAGTCTGGCACCTTCTGCACCAGACCTTGGCCCTGATTTCAATCATTCACGCCTCGCTGTCTTTACTAAAGTTCAGCGGAGGGAGACGCAGCTGGTTGGTACCTTCAGGTGATCGTCTGGGACTGTCGTGCCGTGGCCAGGTGCTGGAGGTAAAGCAAGAAGCGGCAGGCTGGCCGCGCTGCCCCCGGCCGACAGCCATGGTCAGGAGAAGTCTGGAACGACGTGGTGGTGCCCCGTGGGTCAGCATGCCGCTGGCCGGGATGCCACAGGAAGTGAAGGCCACCCTCACGTCTGCTTATTATTTATTGAGCTCCTGTCTCCCTTCGAGCTCGAGCACTTGCCGGGCATGCCCCTCCTCCCTCCTCTTGGGAGTCTGAGCTTGACTCTCTCCCTCTCCGGTTATGGGGTTTGGACGAAAGCAGGCCTGTCTCCGATCTGGCTCCCTTGCCCATTGCTAGCGCCGGGCACGTTACCTAATCTCTCTGCTCGGGCGTCTCAATGTGTGAAACTGAGGGGTGGTAAAATGCATCTTTCCAGGACATCAACAGGAGTGAAAGGGCCCGGCCCAGGACAGGCTGGCACTCTGCCCTCCTCCCCTTCGCCTGACCTTCGGTTGTGTATTGCTGGGTCTTTGCAGCTGGAGTGTTAGAAGATTTTAACATGGTTCAAAATGAAGCAGGTCTGGGGAAAAAAAATAGATGTGGCCAACAGTGATAGCCCTCCTCTGCCAGAAGACATCCTCGGGTGACCTGAAGCCCATTCTGACAACCGCGTGCTGGCATCTTAGGAAATATCAAGCCACATGAAGAGCCGCGAAGGACCCTCCAGTCTGCGTCCCACATTCCTGCTCGGGCGGGCAGCTGCCGTCACCGGTCACCGACTCTGCACGTCCCGTCTTCAGTCCCCTAACTGGACCGTAGGGGAGCAGATTGACCAGCAAAGACTGAAAGAGGAGGAATGTCTGGGGGGGGGGGGGTTCCTCAAGGCCCCACGTGACCCCACCGCTCCACCCCCGGGGCAGACACCCGGAAGAACTGAGAACAAGCGCTCCAGACAGACAGCTGTGCGCAGTGTTCATGGTAGTACACGGCGGGAAGGAGTGTGTCTGCGACGGACGACAGACGAGTGGAGACGAGGAGCGTGGTGTCCACACACACGGAGTATCACTCAGCCGTGGAAAGACACGAAGTTCTGACACTTGATAGCAGGGACGAGCCTCAAAAACATGATGCCCAGCGAAAGATGCCAGACACAAAGGCCACGTTTTCTCTGGGTCCAGTTCTGTGACATCCACAGAGACAGAAAGCAGATCAGTGGGTGCCAGGGGCCAGGGGGTGGGAAATGGGGGGGGGCGGGCTTCTTAGAGACGGAGTGTTCAGGAACCGGTCAGAGGCGGTGGTTACACAATACGGTAGACGCACAAATGATGTTCACTCTCACATGGTGAATTTCCCCTAAAAAACCCTCCCACAACGTCTCATAGAACCATACACCTTTCCAAAAAAAACTTCAGGAAAAGAGCAAACTGTGTGTTTCTGTGTGAGAACCAGTGAGCACATAATCCAAGCAGAACTTCCCCTCAACCGCTCCTGGACAAAGAGGAAACTTTTCTCTTGCTCTGGCGAGATCCTACCGTGCCAGCGACCCGCCCCAGTCACGGCCATTCCCTAGCCCAAACCTGCTTCTGCGGATCACGCCTGTGGAACTGCTCTCTTTCTGATTTGGCCTCTTTCACATTGGAAGTAATTTGGGATCAGCTCTAATATTTTTTGCTTTAGAAAAGTAGTAAAAATTAATTAATCTACAACCGCACTGATAGCAAAAGTTAATAGAAATTTTAATAAAAATACAACCTCAATAAGCTTCTCTATTGTTCTAATAAATGCAGTAGTAGTTTAGAATCGTAGATAAAAAAAATTAATAAAACAGCTGAGGCTAGGGACCAGGAAGCTCAGATGAAGGGACAGTCTCTGCCCCACTTCCCCAGCCGCTGAGGGAAGAAGATGCCCGTGATGAGCGGTTCCCACTTGATGCTGTGCGTTGGAAATTTTCTTCAACATTTAACTAATTCTCCTTGTGTGATGGCCTATTTTTTAATTATTCAGATGTTTTTATCCAATATAAAGAGGTCTTGTCGACAGCTCTGATACCAAAATACAGTGATACATTCACAGAGAAAATAACTAGGGAGAGGGTTCTAAGAAAACCCAAAGACACACTTGGCTTTGAAGGCACAGGGAAAAGCGGGAGCTTTGAGTTCATGAGGCCCCCATCTCGGGCTGGTGTTGCCGGGCTCACGGCAGCCTGTTCCTCAGGGTAAGCAGACAGATCCCAGGCGTGGTGGACAGTCGGGTGAGAAGCGACGTCCCGGGACAGGCAGCCTGTTCGGGAATGGGCTGCACGCTAGAGAAGTGCTCGAGCAGACGGACCCCAGGGGATCACTAACTCTGCTCGCGCCTCCTCCCCCCCACCCCCAGGGCCCCTGCAGAGCAAGGGTCGCTGTAGCAGCACTGGCGGAGACATTGTTCCCCGGGCACTGGCACCAGCTTCCGGGGGCGGTCCGGAGCCCTCCCTGCACTGTCCTTACTGCCTCCCTGGAGTGATGGGGAGAGCTGGCAGCGGGGAGAGGAGGGCTAGTCTGGAAGTAAGGCCTTGGGGCAGGAGGGAGAGCTGCAGGTGCCTGCGAGGGGCATCCCTCGGCCTGTTCCTTGTTCCACCCGCTGCCTGGACTCTGCCCGTCACCCACACCTGCCCTCGCGTGGGGGCCTCTGAGCCTGGGCATCTGCAGGGGCTCCATCTGTGGGGAGAGAGAGCAGCCGCTCCTGGGGAAAACCCGAGAAGTCTCTTAAAAATTATTATGGTAGGGGCACCTGGGTGGCTCCGTCGGTTGAGAGTCTGACTTCGCTTCAGGTCATGATCTCACAGTTGGTGTGTTGGAACCCGGCATGGGGCTCTGTGCTGACAGCTCCGAGCCTGGAGCCTGCTTCGGATTCTGTGTCTCCTCTCTGCCCTTCCCCCACTAGTGCTCTGCCTCCGTCTCTCTTTCTCTCTCTCTTTCTATCCCTCAAAAATAAACATTAAAATGTTTTTAATTATTATGGTAAATTTCAACTGTGAACAAAAGTAGAGCTTTTGAGTCCCCATGTACCCATCACCAGTTTTTTATCCCTCCCCTCTGTTTTTTTTCTTCATTGTAGAGAGATACGCATAGCATAAAAATTTACCATTTTAACTATTTTTAAGTGTACGATTCAGGGGCATTAAGCACATTCACACTGCTATGCAACCATCATCACGGTCATCTCCAAAATGTTCCATATCCCCACACTGCGACTCTGTCCCCATTACACACTGACCTCCACCTGCTCCCCCAGCCCACCCCCCACCTCCGCCCGTGTCTGTGTCTGGGAGTCTGACGACCCCAGGACCGTGTGTGAGTGGGTCCCGGTACGTGTCCTCCCGTGTGTGAATGTGGCTCATCGGAGAACCTCATGTGAGCAGACACATATGGTATCTGTCCTTTGGTGACAAATTTCACGAATGTACGATTTCACTTAGCGTGATGCCCTCCCCTGTTTCCAGATCTAAGAAGTCTTAGGTCCCTAGAGAAGCTGGGGATCATCTCAAGCCGAAACTGCCTCTACTTTTCTTTAAAACAAAAGCACTGGTATTTCCAGCTCTGCCCCCACGAGCACCTCTGGCCCCACTGCCAGCTCACCCTGCAGCAGGGTTGAGAAGGGGCGGGCCAGAGAGGTTGAGAGACTGCTCCAACATGACTCAGCAGCGGGAGGGACGCGAGGGCTTGTGTTTTTACCCCGACACAGGGGCCACTGCCGCCCGCAAGGGAGGCTGGTTTCACTTCTGCAGGCCCAGCCTCTGCTCCGGAATGCGCTGGGCCCTGAGGTCCCCTGAGGACACTTGGGCCTCCGTGGGCCTCTTCTGGCAACTCACCCTGGCCCGTTTGACTGGTCAGAATGGGAGTGGAGACCTCATCCCTCCATCCCACTTCTTATTGGTCCCAGGAATCAGACAGGTCCTGCAGCCTCTAATCAGCCGAGTCAAGAGAAGGACTTAGGCTCTGCCTCCTACCACCCCTAGAATGGCCTGTTCTGCCTGTGGCACGCTCTAAACAGTGTGTGGGACAGTCATCGGAGAGCCGGGGCAGGTAACAAAGGAGTTCTGAATGTGAGCTGGCGAGGCACTGGTGCTGGAAGGGCTCTGCGGGGGCTGGTCTGCCCCCACCAGGGTGAGTGAGCCCGACAGGCTGGGACAGTTGTGCTCCTGGGACAGAAGTCCTCTCCCTGGGGTCTCCCGGGCTCACTGTTCTTGCCCACTGTTGTCTGTGTCTCTGGAAATGAAAGCTCGCTCTTCTAATGAGAACAACAGCAAGCCACAATGAGCAGTCTCCTATGCTCCTGAGAGGGGCCTGGGGACACCCTGGTGGCTGGGATGGGAAAGCAGGTGAGGAAACATCCCCTCTGTGTCCTAGCCGTCATCCACAGTGACACTGGTAGGCTCCAGCCTGTGCTAATGGCTCTAGCCAGTGTGCAGTTTCTCCTTGTAAACCGGCCGCCTTGCTCCATGCATTTCTACGCCTGCCACTCTGGAACTCATGACTGCTGTACCCACTAACTTAGAGGTAATTCAGACCGCCTTGAGTATTCTTCTTTTTCTCCCCTGGGAGATGGAACATAACTGACATCTGACTCTGTAGGAAAGCCAAAGGCGGCAGGAGCAGGAGTCCTGTAACAATGCCTTTGCTTACGCATGTCTCCAGTGCAGTCTTGCCGCGCCGGCTGCTGTAAATCACAGGCAGGGACGAGCTGATGGCACTGGATGGTCCTGGGTCAAAAGAAGCAGGAGGGAGGAGGCCATGGGCGTCCGAGGGCCAGTTGCCGCTCCCCCGGCCTCAGTTTCTCTGTGTATAAAGTAGCTGGATGGGCTGTGCTGAGAATTAATTAACAAACGTCCGTTAGATACTCACAGGGTAGCTGCTCGCAGCTGCTAAGTGGTTCTAAATAATCGCAGCCCTCGAATGATGAGCCCATCGTGTCGTTGATCTGATGCATGAAAATGTTGTTATATGTCTTTTCACAAAGACTTTATTTAACAAGAGCTGATCTTTGCAATTTGGTTTATTTTCTGTATCCCTTTTAATTTCAGACTCATGGGTTATTAGCAGATAACTGCTCATTTCTGCTGTAAATCAAGAAAACACTCATTAGAAACCCAAAGCGGCGACTGCTAGGAGTTTGGGCTTGTAAAGAATGGGATAATGGCAAGATTTGGTGTTAAAAATAGGTTGAATTCCAAAGTATTTTTTGTTCAGAGAAAACAAAATGGCATTTTCTGAACTGAGCCTCTTAAATGCATGAAAATCCAAATCATACTTGACAAAGTACAGGGATGAGAGACGGCCATCAGATTCAGATCGGGTGTTCATGACTGGGGAGAAAGGAAAGCGGGTTGGCCCCGCGGAGCCTCCCCGTTGACCACACCGGGTGCCAAGCTGCCCACATGTTAGCATCTAGTGCTGTGGGGCTGAAGTGGAAGGAGAGCCACGGTCTCCGCCACGAAGCCGGCGCCCACAGATGCAGACAGACCACAGAGGGGTCAGAGGCGATTTTAAAAGCAAAGCTATAAAGTCTGAGAAGAAAAAGGGTGCTGATTTCTAAAACAGACGCTCTGGGCTGAGGACCAGCAGCCATAGAGTTTTCATCCCCTACTTCTGGCCCCCTGGTGACATTTTCTCCTTGTGTCTCCCAAGGAACGTGTTGATTCACAGAGAGAGTGTTTTCAGGCCTTACTCCCACATTCCTCATTTAAACACGCCTTTCCAGACTGGTAGAATTTCTTTTTGCAAAATTATCCTTGTCTAATCCATAGAGACGGAAAGTGGATTAGTGGTTGCCAGGGGCTGCGGGGGAGGGGTCGAGGATGGGGAGTGACTGCTAATGGGCATGGGGCTTCTTTGGGGAGCAATGACAATGTCCTGGAACTAGAGAATGGGGATGGTTACAAAATTCTGTGGATACACTAAAAACACCGAATTTCCCACTTCAGAGCGTGAATTCAATGATGTGTCAATGATAACTCAATAAAGCAGTTACTTAAAAGAATATACACCCCTCTTCTCGCTGGCCTCACTATAGGTACTGAGACCTTGAGTCCCCATGCTACACTGAGGATACGTAGGAGCTAGCGCCCACAGCCCAGCAGCTGCACGAGGACCCTGTAGTGAGGAAGGAGCTCTGAAATCCCTACATTGGCGGTGGCCCTGAGACCCTGCAGGTGAAGTGTAGGTCTGATAGATATTTAGGTCCATTTGGGGTTTGTAGTATGGTTTGTTTTTTGTTTTTGTTTTGCCTTAAGAGATTCATATGTTGCCAAACGCTGGAGACTCCATGCGTCAGGCCTTGGGTTTGTATTCTAAAGTTTATCAGAAGTAGATAAAGGACTTGTAATTTTGGTGCACTGTAAAATTGACCTATAAAGACTCCATGGGAACAACTTTGTAATGTGTCTTTGGCTTTAGGCAAAAGAAGGGAGACAAGGTGGACCTTGTTGTCCCTGCACTTTGGGAACCACCAGAATCTCCAAAAGGAATAATAGTTCCCCTTGCATCAGATCAGCAGTACAAAGTAGTAAACCTCCCCAGAATCAGAGAGCTCTCCTCATTCAACAGCAGGGATGGGGCCTGGGCAGGGAGAGGCCCGCTGCGGGAGTTCCTGCTGGAGGAGTTGTAGGAGACCTTGGGCAATTATAATATGTCCATTCTTGTTTTCATGCAGTCTCTTTATTTAAAGCTCTCAGATAATTTTAACAAGAAGGTAACTAGGCAGAGATGGAACCTGGGACCCGTTTTACCTGGCTTGGACATGTGACGTCTCATCCTCCAGAAGACATTTTTGGTGTGTCCTAGGATGGCCTTGCAAGGGGCCATCGCCTCGCCACGGGATCAACATTTGTAAGGTAGAAAATGAGAGCAAGTAGGTTCCAGGTGAATAAAGAGGGGAGCTTTCCGGGGGCGCCTGGGTGGTTCAGTCGGTTAAGCGTCCGACTTCGGCTCAGGTCATGATCTCACAGCTCGTGAGTTCGAGCCCCGCGTTGGGCTCTGTGCTGACAGCTCGGGGCTTGGAGCCTGCTTGGGATTCTGTGTCTCCCTCTCTCTCTGCCCCGCCCCCACTCACACTCTGTCTTTTGCTATCAAAAAATGAATAAACGTTAAAAAAAATTTTAAAAGGGGCGCCTGGGTGGCTCAGTTGGTTAAGTGTCCGACTTCCGGTCAGGTCATGATCTCCCATCTGTGGGTTCAAGCCCCATATCAGTCTCTGCGCTGACAGCTCAGAGCCTGGACCCTGCTTCGGATTCTGTGTCTCCCTCTCTCTCTGCCCCTCCCCAGCTGGCACTCTCTCCCTCTCAAAAATAAATAAACATTAAAAAATTAGAAAAAAAAAATTAAAAAGAGGGGAGCTTTTCAGGAGACTGGCGTCAGGGCCACTGATCATCAGTGTGCGTGTGTGGGCATCTTAGCACTGGCGGGCCCCTGCCCCCTGCTGTCACTGCAATTCCCATGTTGGAGAGAGGTGACCCTCCGGTGGCCTGTGTGGACAACTCTTTAGCAATAGGCCACCTTCTTCCTGCCACACAGGTCAGAATACGATGTTCCTGGGAGAGGACCATCCCAGAAGAGTGAGGACAGACCATAAATGCAGAACGCAAACGGGAGGGGCCTGGCCTCCACAGCTACCTGTCCCAGCCGCCATCTGAGAGCTGGGAGCAAGTCCCAGTGGTGGGGAGCAGCACACAGAAGCATGGGCAGCACTTCTGAGGGCAGCCTGGCTCCTCACAGGAGTGGCTTGGCCTCCCTGAACCCTGGCTGGCACAGGACAAATTCAGATGCCACCTGGGGAGCTGGTCCCTGGGTGGGCCCTCCTCCTGGGCTGGGGACTGTGCGCAAGAAGGCCTTTGCGGTAGGCCTGGCTCCGAGGTCTGCTCCCTGCAGGCAGCACCCCCAGAAGAGTGGGTGCGCTCCCAGGACGGTGGGCCGGGGGTTCCCTCTCCGGGAGGAAAATGGAGTCAGGAGGAGAGACGGCCCTGGCCTAGGAACAGGTTACTGGTCTTTGTTTATCGGGCCTCGGGACGGCCTGCCTCTCTCCTCCCAGCCGCGTTTTCTCTCTGCTTGCCAGTTTCACGTCCAGGCGGGGGACGCGGGGGACGGGGGCGGGGGGGGGGGGGGGGGGGAGACTGAGGGCGGATTAGCTCCCGCCCCCGCCCGGTGGGCGGCCGTTCCCGCGGCGGCAGCTGCGCTGCGGCCCTGCCAAGGGCAGCGTGGGCCCTAGTCCCCGCTCTACTGAGGGCGGAATCGGCTCGGACACGACGACTTCCTCTGCTTCTCGTCAAGGCCGATTCCGCCCCGCGCCGTCGGGCCGCCGGGCCGGGCTGAGCGGGCCGCGGCCGCAGGGTCAGCGGCGCACAATGGAGGGGCTCGCGCGCCGGTGCCGTTTCAGGGCTTTGTTGCCGGAGC